>NC_136620.1:19089852-19314852 GCF_933228915.1 Telmatherina bonti | reverse complement strand
ACATCTGAATCATCTGAATCTGTTACCTCAAGAATTGTTCTGCAAAAGTTAAACAGGGAACTTTGAGGGATTTTTCAGGCTTTGGTGAACACAAGGAAAATGCATTATTTGTCTTGCATCCTGTCTCAGATATTTCTTGCCATTTTTCAGATGAAAATTGCAGTTTTAACTAAATCTAAACATTTTTTTGGATCAAAAATCACTTTATATTGTATACTGTTCAGTGATTGTGTCATATATGAATCATTGTGTTGAACTTTGGGGAAAAACTTATAAGAGTTCTCTACAACCGTTATTCACACAACAGAAGGAAGCAATAAGGGTTGTCTGCAAAGTTTAATATTGGGAACATACAAATTCATTATTTTGGAAGTTAAAAATATTAAAATTCTGTGATTTGGTGGAGTTACAAACAGTAATAATAGTGTATAAAGCTAAAAATAAATTGCTACCTGATCACATCCACAAAATATTTTGTTAATCGTGAAGGGGGACATAATCTGAGGGGGAAATTATATCTGAAGATTTTAAATGTAAGAACAACTAAGATAAGCGTGTTAAGCGTATTATTATTGTTATTACTATTATTTTATTTTTATTATTTTTATTATTATTTTTATTTTGTCCAAAATAAAGAAACATCAATCAATTAATCAATCAATTGAAGTCAGTCGAAGGATGGTTGTTGTCTTATTACTTGCTCTGCCCATTTCTCTCATTCTTTTAGTCTGTTCCTCCAATACCGCCCTTCTTTGCTGAATCAGTACAGTCATTCAGCACACAATCAAAATGACCTGTGAGTTGATATCTAATTACAGGCATGAAATGGATCATTTTAAACAAATCAAAGCTGTCACATGATGCTCCAGGGTGGTAAAAAAAAAACACGGATATAAGTAATGAATTTCAGGTTCAGTGTTCCATCAAAATAGATCAGAAACACAGAGTTTTAATGTTAGAAAGTTAGCAGTGTTGCTTTATTATCTCTTAGTAGGAACAAGATTTTAGTTTAATGTTACCATCCACCACTTTAAAAATATGGAATCTGGTATTATCGTTTTGAGAAGTGTAAAAATGTATGCATTTCATATTTTCCATATTTTGTTTGGGATCAATAAAGTATTTTTTGATCAACATTAACCATTTTTGTAATTCCATTCAGCTGCAACAGCCGTAGACAGTGATCTGCAGCGGGTGGTGAATGAATGGGCCAAACAGACTGAAGAGCTTCAGACTGAAATAATGAAACATGTAGACATCTGACGAGGTCAGTGGCTCAGAGAAGCAGATTATTTTAAATGTCAGACTTCTTGTCTCACAAAGGTTAATAGAAAAATGCATCAGAAAACGTGTGAAGCCTATCTTGGGGTTGGCTATCCAAAAGAAGTAATAAGTTGTTTGTATTTATAACCGACAGTATATTAAAGGAATGATGTGAAATTAACTCATTACTGGACACACAGTTTCCAGGATGATTTACTGCTGAGATGCACCATAAATTCTGATATGTATTTTAGTGTATGTTAAAAAATATAAAATTTAATCTTAGAGATTGACCTTGGAGATAACAAAGTAAATGAGAATTTCTAAGGTGAAAGTCAGGAAACAATTTCATTTTCATTTGTTTACTTTTGGGTAGTTTTTGAGTACTTTGGGATTTTTACTTTTGAATAGGTTTTGGGTATGTTTTGGGGTTACGTACATTCTGCCAAAAAAGGGAGATGTTTCATTAACCTGTGCCTTGCTAGTGGAGGACAGTGGAGGACCGGGTCAGCTACATGTGCAGACCTGCACATGTAAACATTTAAAGAAAGTTCATTTTCTTTCAGTGCAACATCAGTATGTGAAAAGTCTACCTAAACATCTGAGAATTATAAGGAAGCAGTGTTGTTCAATATTCAGGGGAAATGTGGTGAAAAGATTTAGTTTTGTCAGTTATGGTCTCACTTGTTTGCCTAAATTTGCACATTGTGTTATGGTCTATAATACAACTCTGCACATTTATTCCTGCAGTAATGGGCCAAGCATTAAACCACACAGAGAAACAAATGTTGAAATAGGGACTAAATTTTTTTAAAATACATTATTCCTTTTATGTGAATAAGTTTGACCCTTTTCACTGTCTTTGTTATAAAGTCGTCTTCTTTCAATTACTTTAATTAGCAGATTTAAGGTCACTGTCACTGCCCCAGCAATTAATGAGAGATCTCAGAGCTGCTGAGGCAGATCCCGAGGCAGAACTGTTCACTTTATCTTAGCTTTAACACAAGCATAGAGCATGGACAATGATTTAGTGCTTGGGCTGCTTTAAAAGGTCACAGCTATTCATATTACCATGAAAATACTCCCATAAGATCACTGTACTGTATCACTAACATGTACCTCTGATACTTTTTCATCAACTTATTCACAGATGCCTGAAGGTGTGTGTGAAGCCACTGCAGTTCCACCAAGTGTATGTTCATACATGTGTTTTTTGTTTTGTTTTGTTTCAAAAGCAGATTATGATGTGTTTCACAGATGCTAAGCCCAGTTTTCCAAAGCTGATTTGATTGTACAGAAGTAGAACAAACCATAACACAGCGCTATTGCTCTTATCAAGTTTATACAAATAGGGGTCTGTTATTTTCTGAACAAATTAAATCAAACTATGAAGTTTGATCTTGTTGATTTGACCTCAGATTAATTGAGGTCAAATCAACAACAAAACCAGTGATCAAAACCTTTCTTATTATGCACAGTTTACACAAAAAAACATAAAAACCAGTGATCAAAAGCATTAAAATAATGAGCTCAGTTCAGGCAATAATGGAAGGAAGGACAGATACATGATTTAGCCAATAATGGAAGGGAGAACAGATATGTATATATATATATATATATATATATATATATATATATATACACATATATACACATATATTTATTTATTTACTTTTTTCTTTATTTATCATTGTAGTTTTTTTTGTCTGCCAGGTATGTGTTCTCTACAGGATGGTGATTGTGACCTGTAATGCAATCTTACCTCGCTAACAATCCTCCTCACTTACACATTTCTCAGTTACATTGGATTATGAGGCACTCTGTGGATACTGGCAGGAAGAAAACTCACTCTGTAGTAATGACACTGCCTATCAGTTCTTGGGTACAGCTAGTACCTTGTGTGATGGAGAAATATCACTGACCTTTTTTTTCTCCTTATTTTAAAATCTAAAGAAAATAAAATGCAGTGAAAAACTAATGCACTTATTACCCACATTCATATGACTGCAATACCATACATTACCCACATTCACAGCATACCATTGTATAATAATTAGATGATACCAGTACGTAACTTATTACTTCTGAAACATATAAAAATGTTCTTTATCAGAGCCGAATACCAAGTCCAAGCATGACGTGTTTCAGCTTTTCATATTCAAGGTAGGCAGTCTGATCTAAGTTTATGAGGTCGTATTAGCCTAGAGCATGAGTAAAATTCATGATTCATGGACCATGAAAGGCCTTTAAAAACCAGCAGTGGAATTTTGAATCTCACATGAAACCGTTGCTCATATGAAATTTTACCCCTTTTGCCCCCTTTCATTTCAAACAAACTGCCTCTCTGAACACACAAGGTTTTCATCTTGCTGTCTTGCTGTGCTGCTGATACTCTCTCTGACTCTAACTGATTATGCCAGCCAGGTTGGGCAATACCTGCTGGTGTTTTGTTGGGAACAGGAAGCTCTTTGAAGATCAGGTTTCCTTCTAACTCAGGTGGACGGGAGAGCAGAGAGCAAGAGAAGAAAGAGAGCAAACCAAGAAAAGGAAAAGCAAAACTTCATGGGAAGCCTCTGAGAAGTTGGTCCTGTAGATTGGCAGGATGAGATGAAGGTGTGAATGGTGAAACCTGTTTGTGAGTTTTAGATAGTCAGACTTTTTCTGTATCAGAGTTCAAAAGCTGTTTGTGCAATTTTGTCACAGGATCAAGCTGATGGCACTATCAGCTCAGCGCAGACACCTGCACAGTTACAGCTGCATGTGTGCTGCTTTGACATATGCCCATATTTTACTCAACTGCTACACACAGACATTGATTTTACAAACCCAGTTTTGAGTCAGAATATTGCAATATTTTTATTCCTTCATACTATGCAGTATGTGTAGCATGAAGTCTTTTCTCTCAGTAACACTGAAAAAATGAAAAGAAAAAACCTTCAGCCTGGTAAGACAAGAGTTTAATAATGTGTAATTATTTCAACACACAAGTGCAAAAGTGGGAATTTATTAAGAAAAAGCAGCTCGCCTACTTGTGATTAGCATGTAGACACAAGCTTTTTAAGGATTATAAACATGCTAAAAGTTAGAGAAACCAGACTTGAGTTGGTGAAAAAGACAGCACTATAGTACAGGGGGGAAAGGGGTTGTTTTTGGTGTAGTGTAGTGTGTCATATGCGCCATCATGACCATGTGGATACTGACAAATGTATGTTAAAACTTCCTTCACATTTAAGAACATTGTGGCTGAAGCGTCTACTTTGCACTTATCTTTTGGCATTTTGGCATCTTCATGCTACATAGTGGCATTATGGTAAGCAGTGTTGCGTCACCTCAAGAAGGTTGCTGGTTTGAACCTCGGCTGGGGGTGGGTTGAAAGTGGCCTTTCTGTGTGGAGTTTGCATGTTC
Source organism: Telmatherina bonti (assembly GCF_933228915.1). Lineage (NCBI taxonomy): Eukaryota > Metazoa > Chordata > Actinopteri > Atheriniformes > Telmatherinidae > Telmatherina > Telmatherina bonti. Next base: position 19,310,184 of record NC_136620.1, on the reverse strand, counting down.
TCCCTAATTCTCCCCTAATTTAGCACCAGCAATGTGATCATACCCTGTTCGCATTGTTTTACTAACAGCAATAACATTTTCATAAATTTGCTGCCATATAGCATACCCCATGTGTGGCACTCAGATTTCTTTACTGTGGGCCATGCGAAAGCATCATTTAAATAGGAAGTCCCAAACATGTTTGCACTTGCCGCCCATTTATGCAGTCTCTCTTAGTAAATCACCCACAAACTGTGGTTCAGCCCCGAGTGCAAAATTCTAGATTGCACACACAAATTATGACTTGCAAATTTGGATCTTTGTAGATCTGCCGGTTTGTACATTCCTTACCATAAACATTCATCCAAAGCACCACAGACTTATAAAGTCAATACCAAGATTTCCTGGCACACTGAACCACATCCATCTATCAATCCATCCATCCATCCATTTATTCATCCATCCATTCATTTATTCATTCATTCATCTATCCATCCATCCATTCATTCATTTATTCATTCATCCATCTATCCATCCATCTATCCATCCATCCATCCATCCATCCATCCATTCATTTATTCATTCATCCATCTATCCATCCATCCATCCATTCATTTATTCATTCATCCATCTATCCATCCATCCATCTATCCATCTATCATCCATCTATCCATCTATACATCTATTATCTATCCATCCATCCATCCATCCATCCATCCATTCATTTAGTCATCCATCCATCCATCCATCCATCCATCCATCCATCAGTGATATGATGTTCATGAATGAATCAAATCTTTTGAGCGGCTTGTCACTGTGAAAGATGGGAACCAAGTCCTTGTAGGAAGCTTCATTTTTTTTCCTTTAGGAGAGGGGAGGAGTCAAAGAAACAAAGTATGATTTGGATAAACTTTTTGTGTATTGTTCGCAAAAACAAAATCTTACAAGTCTGGATCAACGAATAATTAACTAACCTTAAAACATTTAATATGACTTAAAATGTAATGTATCACTCATCCCAGTGATAATTTAATGATTAAAACAATGGTCTTTTAAAATAATGCAAAAGAATAAAAAACATAAAAGAGCCAGTTTTTTTGAATATCTTTTTGAAGTGTATAGTTCCCGAATGGATGTCTCTCTTCAAAGGACCATAAGCCCCATCACTACCATCCAACCACTGGCTATTCCCTCTTATTCTCTTAGTCATTGTAAAATATCAAAGGCATTAAACTTTCTTATGGTACTAATATGTAATGATGTTTTTAGATTTAAAAAATTACATGTCTTTGTGAGATGCAGACAGACTTTGGAAGGAATTTTTAAAGTGATATGAACTACAACTGAATAGAAAAGTTTCCCCTATCCTGGAGCAACCAGACTTAGTAGGAAGCCATCTTATATGACCCTGAACGACTGATCTCCATACCATGGAAGAGGCTGCAGAGTAAGTGGTGACCCCCGCTCATTTATCAGGCAACTGAGATTGATGGCAGCTGATCAAAGAAGATAATACCAAACTGGTCAGTGTCTGAAAACTCTTTGAAGTAAACCCAATGTCACCTCATTAATGTTGTGTTTTAACTTCACATAATATAATTTAAGAGTTTCTAATGACCCCCCCCCCCCCCCCCCCAAAAAAAAAAAGTTGCAAATGTATATTGTGAGTAGTTTGGATTGATAATCTAGAAAATTGTAAAAACTTCAAATGCACTCTACACTTTTAACCATTTCTGCTTGCAGTGCTGGTTATGTAGCCTAAGGTAATAACAGGATCTCAGGGCAATCTATATGTTACATAAACTGTGAGAGTACCCTTGTTTGGCCTCTGTGAAATTACCTTCATAAAACATTGTGTATGTATGTATGTGTGTGTGTTTGTGTTTTAGTGGTCATTGCATTAAATGGATTGCAAAGCATTCCTGAGAGCATTTTCCTCTTAAAAGCCTTAAAAGTTGTCCTTGTTTTATGGTTTGATGTGAGTGGTTTGATAAGCTTGCTGGGAGTGAACTGAATCTCCTTGCTACTGTGAGGAAGACTTATATCATGCACAAGTGGAAGAAGTTGGATGGTAACGTTAATGGCACATAATCGCTGAGATAGCTTATTCTGTCAAACGCTGATGAGATTTTTGATATTTTCATGTAGCCTACAGTCATTTATGACATTACTATATATGGGTGTGTGCATGTGAATATATGATGCATATCTTTGACTTGCGGGTTTGTGGTCTGGGGGACTTCATGGGAAAAAATTGGGTTGTTTGTTACTTTTTTAATGTAAAGCACTTTGAGTTTAATTTCTTTTTATGAAAAAGATTAACTGATTAAGGTTGATTTTACTTATTCAGGTGGCTTAACTGAAATGCACAGAAGACTTTATTTATCACATTTATATCAAATGTATATGACATACGCGAAAAATAATCTAAAGGGATTTTATTTTTGGCTTTTTTTTTTTTTAATCAAGTTTGGGTCATCCAATGTACATATAGGTAGTAAGCTGTCAATCACTCTTAGTTTTCAAATTTCTGATGGGGGGGACTAGCTAAAATAGCAGAGACTCAGTAAAGGGCAGAAAATTGAGAATTTCACCATCTTTGATAACTTAAAGGTGTAGCATGTGACAAAGTAATAAGTCTCGTAGAATAAACTATTTATATCTAGGTCCACATACACGTAGGCTGCCATATCTGTGGTATTGTATTTTCTATGGTGTTTCAGAAAAATACACCACAAGAACCCTCAAACTGCACCACCAGCTTTCTTTGATGGGTGCTACAGAGTACCATTTGACATAAGAAAAAAAAAAACTTGTGATGGTGCTACTTCCAGATGAAAACATCTGAAAGAAATGTGATCAATGACAGCAAAACATCCATTGGCTTGGAAGGCTTGCTTGGTATTTGAATTCATTTATCTGCCCATGTCAACCACTAGATTTGTGCTGCATGGTGGGGTAGTTGTTAGCAGTGTTGGTTTACAACAAGAAGGTTGCTGGTTTGAGCCTCGGCTGGGGGGAGGTTTGAACAGTGGCCTTTCTGTGTGATGTTTGCATGTTCTCACTGTGTATGTGTGGGTTCTCTTTGGCTATTCTGGCTTCCTCCCACCCACATAACATCAGTGTTAAGTTAATGGTTAATTGGTCACTTCTCACATGTAAGTTGCTTTGGATAAAGTGTCTGCAGGTGACAATAGAATAGATCTCAGTGATCAATATAAAGTGTGTCTTTAAATCTGATCATTTTATCAGTGCATCTCAAAGATGCCCCTATGCACACACTCGGCCAAATTGGCCGACCATATCTTTCCCAGAATTTAATATTCTATGGATCCAAAATGAGCCAAAATGCTGGCAGAACGGGGTTCTCTGCTGTAACAATTTCTAGATGCCAAAAGGTTCATTTATTCCTACGAGGGTTAGGGTTTGTTTGTTTGTGTTGGCCCTGCGATAGACTGGCGATCTGTTCAGGTTGTACACTACCTCTTGCTTGCTAATAGTTGAGATAAGCTCCAGATGTCCTGGAGCACTAAATTGTGGTTAGCCATTCATTAAGCAACCAATAAGTGGGATAATAAAATTACTGAATGAATAAATTACTGGCATCTTGAGTCATAAACATAACATTCAATAACATGTTTAACGGTCGCTTTTAGTGTGTATCTTTGTTAATACATGGGATGTATTTAATCAAAAAAATCCTCACTTACTTCAGATTAACATGGTTGGGTGCCTTTTCTTAGATTTGAGAGATACATTGTATTATGCTTTGAAATTGCCATTTGCCTTGTTATTTAATTGACTTGTTGCATTAAGGACATGACTATGCTGTATGGGAGTTTTTTGTAATTTTTTAACAATTTGACTGCAAGTGCAAAAAGAGTTTAACTTTTATATGCATAACAAGCCTTCACATAGAGGATGCGCTCGACAGAAAATATTTTTATGACATGCAAGTTAATAACACAAAAGCTCATATTTTCATTCATGTTTGAGATTTTTCAGGGGGACAGTGTTGAACTTTAAAGATTCAGCCCTTTGAGGAAGAAAGACCTTTGAGTTGGAAGTTGTGTTTAGAACTGCATGTCAAAGGTTTAAGTCTGTTTTATCATCACAAGCCTTTAGAACAAGCAAAAAACGTTAACTGATGCAAGAAGACTTTTCCCATCTAGGTACCTGAGCATACTTCACAGCAGCAGTGAGAAACAAGTCCAACTAATAAAATGAAAACGTAAAAACAAAAAAACAAAAAAACAAAACAAAAACAAAAAGCGAATACACAACCTTAAATCTGTGTTGTTATGCTTGACAATGGTTTTCTGCAGTAGTTTGTACATTTGCCCACTATGTTCTTGTCTTACTCCACATTTCTAGAATTCTTTAAGATATCCAAACAAGGGCAAGACATGCAAATCTCATTCAAGTTTTTGTTGTTAAACATAGTTTTCAAAAATCCATCCATCCATCCATCCATTCATCTTGTGCTATTTATGTAAGGTCATGGCGCAAGTTAGCAGTGAAGCCCAGACTTTATCCATGTCATTTGGGGAAATCCTGAGGTATTATCAAGTCAGTCAAGAGACATAGTCCCTCCAGCGTGTTCTGGACCTTCATTTGGGCTCTGGAAACACCTGACCTGGGATGTCTCCTCCTCTCTATGTGAAGGATCAGCAGATCTACTATGAGCCTCTCCTAAATCACTGAACATCTAACCCTGTCAATAAAGATGCATTTGTACCCGCACAGCGTCTGTAAGGTCCGTGCTGCTTGTATCATTCTGATAAAGAGTCCTGGGTAAGTATTGCTGATTCCAATACAGATCCTGAAATCTTTTGCTCTAAATGTTATGATAATTTAATAATTGTGTCTTTAATTATGCATCATGATTATGATGCCCATAAAAATGCAGTACAAAGAATTTTTGTTGAAATATCTTTTTTAAACTAAATAGCAGCACAAAAAATTATATGAAGTTTTTTTTTCCCCCTGAGGTCTTTTTTTTTAAACATATAATAATAACAATATCAACAGTGTTAAAATATCAACAACACTACAAGAAATATAATTCGTTTCACACAAGGTGCACGCAAACTACCATTGGCTCCTATTCACCGTCCATGGCACTTGTGTGTTTACCCACAAAGGAAAAATCCTTCAAACGGACAGGTTCCTATTTTAAGAACTGCAGATTTAACTTTTATTTTCTTTTTTACAAAAACAACATCTTGACCTTTTATGGACTTCTTTGAGACATTAACTGTCCTGCAAAAATCCTTTCTGCAGGCAAAGATACTGCAATTACTCCAAGGTGTTTTTTTTTTTTTTTTTTTCCAGCCCTGCCCAAATGGGGGAATGTTGACTTATTCATTTTGCACCACAAAAGTGGGTCTCCATCTTTGGCTTTTGACTTTCATTAAGAGTACCAGCACATCTCAATTAGGGCATCAATGTGAGCTGTGTGATGCTCTTAGGATGCAAGGATTTCAGAATCGAACTCTGTCCATCTTCCACCATTAACTGCAAGTGAAGGTGCAGAGAGTCTGAGGAAGTTGCTCGTGCTTGGTTTAGGAGCTGTTACTAAAGGGGCATGAGGTTTGGCTTACTGATAGCATTTCAGCAATTCACAGCATAAATATTTTTTCTTCTGTCCCAGAAAACAAAGTGTTTGAATCTTGTTGGAATATATGTTTTGATACAAAGACATAAAAGGTTTTAATACCTCTTAAACGGCATAGGTGCTGGGTTGACAAAACAGCAGCTACCCTGTTAACCCCTTAACAGTCACCCCCCAAAATGCCAAATACGCCTGAAATACCCAAACATACCCAAATTAAAGTAGATGCTGTTCTTGAACCCTTTGGAGTAGATTCAAAAGCAAGGTCTCTTTTTAAAGAAAACACTCTAAAGTTTTACCCTGAGCTTTCACATTCATTGTAACTATAACCAACATAAAGTTATTGAAGTTGGAACACAAGAAAATTTAAGTTTTTTTCCCTCGTCTGAATTTCTCTACTTTGTCGACATGCTGAACATGGAGAAATGGAGATATGGACTGGAAAATCAGATGTAGCTGTAGCATGAAGCCTTTCCTATGACCAGTTAAAATTTGGTAACAATAGCACCCACAATTATTATTCTATGAGGGCTTTACTGTAAGTATGTTCATGCGCTCCCCAAAGTGGCCATTTGGAGACTCCAATAAGCTATAACTCCAGAACACCTCAACATACGGTCATCAATGAGACCTCTGATGAAAGGTGGCATCAAGATGAATCTTGTTGTATATTCATATTTACTATCAGTATTATTGAAATTCACCAGGTGATGGATAAACACACTAAAAGCTTATTTTTTCTAATGTGCATTATAATAAAAGAGTCAGAATAAGTTTTACGGTCATCATTTTTGTATATGTAAACAATACAATGCCATGTTATGTAATATAAACAAAATGTAATAATAAAAACACCGTAACACAGTACAGTTTACATATTTACATTAGATTTGAACTATTGTCTGATAAAGACTGTTTGTAAAAGTAAAGTAAAAAAACTGGAGGGCAGAATATGTAGCTGTTATGACGAGCAGGGGTCCTGGTGGTCTGAAGGGCAGGAATGTAGGCTTCCTCTGGAAGGAGCTGGTCCTTCTTCATCTGAAGAGCTGCTGGGATTCCACTCACAATCAGATGACAGACTAATAAAGACAAACAAGAAGTGTTTGTCTCACATTAGTACTGCGACTGTAATAAGTGGATGTTCTAACAGACACTCATCGCTGCATGCATGCGCACACAGTATGAAAGCGGCCCACACACACGCAGACAAATCAGCATCAGCTTATGTTTTTCTTCTTTCTATGATTTTGTATTTATGAACAAACGTTTACAACTGGAGGGAAATGGAGGTGTTGGTTCCCCCGGTCCGGGGTCTTACGTTTTAGAGCCGAGACCCCAAGTTTTCCAACAAACCAGGTCTCACGTCTTTAGCAGACCGAACAGAACCACTGGAAATGCGGCAACAGTAAGAAACAACGGAAATAAAACAACGCGGGCACCCCCACCCCTCCTCCCCCATCCCGACGCACAAAGTAAATAAGCACCCCCTCCCCCAGCCCCATAAACAACAGAGTTACTCATCTAAATGGCTTATAAAGACACCGTAGCTGCATATAGAGCTTTGTGCTTACTTTTCATGCTCTTCTCCTTCATGAACCACATCATCTTCTGCAGTCAGAGACGTCAAAAGGTCCTACAGAGAAAAAGCGGACAAAAAAGGCTTCCTCTGCTTTTGCGCACGGACGCACACAAGTACGCACGTTGTCACAAATGTTTACGCACGAACCCCTTGAAGCCATTTTACATCCCACACACACAAGCTGCACATCGCCGTGACGGGAATTTTATTGGCTTTACGGCAGTGGGGTCAGAACTGGCATCAGAGCTGGTGGGCGAGGTCTGGAAGCAGAAACGTATGTGATGGTCAGACCACTTAGGTTGACACTCAGTGGGTATTATTGGCTATGGAACGGCCATGGATCAATCCAGTTGGTCAAAATTGGGTCAATCAGAAGGGGAGAGCCTACCGGTGCATCAGTTTTATTGAAATAGGAAAGGTATAAGATATTGTACGAGCGTGATATAAAAAGAAAACCGGAAAACGGCCCGTGTGCGGGCCGCTGACGGTTAAGGGGTTAACTTAGCCCTCAATGAATGCAGTTGATCTTGGAAGATGTGGGACTAAGAGGATCACTTTTGAGACAGACGCATGCATTTCAGATTATATCTCTCTTGTTAATTCTGCAAATGGTCTCAAGGCATCAGTGAAGATACCAATTATCCTCACACAAGCATGGCAAGCTCTTTCCAAGAAGGCAAAGTACAGACATGAGCGCAGAGTTCCACCAGGTTTCATCTGATTGAATCCCTTGTTCTCTGTGCTCTGAAATCTTCAATTGTTTGTTTCACAAATTTCTTTCAGTTTCTCTGCTGCATTTGTACTGTAATGGAAAAAAGATATGTGGCACTGCAGTTTTAGTGGATTTTAGGAAGGAGATTGGGGAGGGGGAATGGCACCACTAGATTCAAGGTGTGCACAAAGCATGGACAATGAGCCCAACCTGCTTTGTGTTTGTCCTTTTTGTTTTTCTGAAAAACCCAGTGTTTCCATAACTCTTGCATGCCATTGCCATTATTGACATCCATCATATGGCATAAGAAATCATTAAATAAGCCTCTGTGGCTCATTAATGTATTCCTGTCAGCAGCCTCTAGACATCCAGGAGGCTTCCTAACCAGATCCCGAGCCACCTCAACTGGCTCCTCTGGATGCGGAGGAGCAGTGGCTCTACTCTGAGCTCCTCCCGGAAGACTGAGCTTCTCACCCTATGTCTAAGGGAGAGACACCCTGTGGTGAAAACTCATTTGAGTCACAAGTATTTGCGATCTCATCTTAGTCACTACCCACAGCTCATGACCATAGGTGAGTGTAGGAGCATAGACTGACTGGTAAATCACACTGATCCACCTGTCAATGTCACACTCCATCCTTCCCTCACTCGTGAACAAGACTCCAAGATACTTGAACTTCTCCATGGAACAGTCTGCTAAAAATGATAAATCAATGATCAATAATTACACTTTAACATTACTGTAATTTCTGGGCTATAAGATGCACATTTTTCACACAATGTGAATTCTGCAGCTTAAACAGTGATTAAGCTTCTGTTTGGATTTTACTGACTAATGAGTCATTTTGCATTTCATGCACATAAAAACATGCACATGATGCAGCCTTCAACTGGTGATTGATGTGGCATGGTTGCACACTTGGTGAAGGTGCAGTTTATATTCAAATGAGCTTGATTGCTCAAAAATTACATATACTTAATGCTGAAGATTACCATATTGTGGTGGTGAGCACACATGAGTGTCATGTGGCTCAGGTTGGCCCCTCCCTGCTAATCAGCAGGTACCTATAAAAGACACCTGCTGATTTTCTTCTCGGCTGGCTGATTCTGTGTTGGTGGTGGTGACTGGCTGCCCTCTGTGCTCTTCCTCCTGGCTTGGTTTTACTCAGGGTGATCCACCTGCTGCTGTTTTTATTGGCATAATTTTATTGTAGTCTTTCTTTTAATCAGTTCTGTTTGCTTCTTTTGCTTTAGTTTTGTAAGTTGACTTTTCTTTTGTTTGAATTGTTTCCTTTAGGCAGCTGAGAACCATTTGGTGGATGGGCTAGGCATTCGTGGTTGGGGACCCTCACGTTTGGTTTGGTTTGTTTGATGCACTGGGCATAGGAGGGCTCCACAGTTATAGTTTGCAGTGAAGTGTGATTGTATTCATAAGGTAAGAGGTGGCAACACACCGGGACACTCCTTCCCTGTAGGCTGCCCTCCACTGGTGGTCCCAGCTGGCCTGGTTTCTTTAGTTTATATAGTTATTTGCTTTTAAATAGGTCTTAACAGTGGGTTTTATACCCTGCTAATTTTAGCTTTAAATTTTTGTATTAAATAGTTTAAACTCCCTCCCACGTCTCTCCTTATTTCAACAGGAGCGACCCTGCATTTATTTCCTGGAGCCCTGTGCCCCAGGTGGCGTTGTCCGGCATTAGTATTGAATAAAAGTTAACTTTCTCATTTTACCTTTTGTTGTTCAGTTATTTTTGTTAAGGCCTTACCACTCTACCACAATATCTTACTTTCAGTTTTACTAATCAGCTACCTGAACATTCACTTTGCAACTGAAACGCTTCTGCCAGAGACCTCTGTCTCTGCTGAGGATCTGGTTCAGGGCTTCACCCGTTCCTCCTTCCGTCTACTTTGAAGCTTAGTTTTCTTTTGGGTGGGCTGTTCTTAATCAAGCAAAAAGCAGGATTGTTACACCACAAGGTTTGCTGTTGAGCACCGCCTGTACACCAAAACAAAGTACACCATGAGCCACATCTCCATCAATTTTAAAAAGAATCCTTCAATCCAGAAATAATTCATTTCTACTAATTCCCCCTTAAAGTGTTTATGCAGGTTTGTGGTATTTCCACAGTACTTCACTGCTTTGCTAAGCATTACATGCAACAGTGTCTGTCTCTTTCTGCTGCTGTAAAGTCATTCCAAACTGCACTTCTTTTTTTCTCTCCGCCATCATGTGGACCACAGTGCATTGTCAGTGAGCTTCTCTCCTACCGTGTCTACTCAAGCAGGGTGAGGCAGGGGGGATCTGAGCGAGTGAGCACAAGCTGTGTGTACACAGGAGAAAAATTGCACTCACGCACACAGACTATATAAAGAGAAAAGGAAAAAGCAGAAATGGAAAGAAAGATATCAATTTTGTCACACTAGTCTGGGTAACAATACTATTGATATTTGGATTGATCTACCCAGCCCTAACTCTCACCCGACAGCATATGGTTAGGCTGGTGTACTTTCTCTCATATTCTCACATATTCAACAAGAAGCTCCAGAAATTCAGAAATCTGTAATCCTAACCTGACCAATTACAGGGGGGGTACTTCAGCGTAACCATGCTGGGAGTAGGGGTGCATGTCAGGTCTTGAAGAGGAGTGGGTTGAGCTTCTGCTGACCTATGCAGGGTGTACTGTGTGGCAGTGACGCCGTAACTGATCTTAGGTGGATACGGAAGCAAAAATCCAGCTTAATGAGAAGCGCAGCTGACAACTGAGGACAAAAACTGGACCACTTGTATCCATTTTCCATCATTTTCTCACACATTAGTTAAAGCACAATCGAGTTCCTCTGCTTGCCTTTTTTTCATGAAGACTCAGTGTTTCATGGGAACTGATTTTCTCACTAAATACGTCACCTGTTTACGTCATCTATACATCTTACGTCAACTTTGTTTTTCATTCCTAGTAATGCATCAGCACCCACTTTTTTTTTTGGAATTTTATGCATGCCTGAAATACAAAAATGGCTGTATGATAACAAATTAAATGGCATGGGTGAGACAAAAAAGCTTGGATTTAAACAGTCTGTAAAGAAATAATATAATTTTATATATATATATGTTGTTCTTTTCCCATTCAGGATATTTCATACTTTCCCAACTTTTTTTGACTTGGGGTTACACATAGTTTAGGCAATGGACAAGGATTCAACCAAAGAAAAAGCGGATGTGGATGTGCCCTTACAGAGCTAAATTGATATGTTAACTGATCAGCCACAACATTAATGTAAGACTCCTCATTGTTTTACAATGCAGTGGGCTGCTGGGAAAACCTTTACATGTATTTTATCTCGAATCTTGCCAACAATTTTTTAATCATTATAAAACCTGAATTCTATGCACTATACAAGGTATTGTGAACTGTAAAAGTCCAGTTGCAAAGTAATTGGTCCAGCACAAAGGAAGCAGCAGTGGCACTTGCTGTTCGGGCTACATCTCAGTGGTGTGTCACTGAAGGTAGGTTGCAGGAAAAACACTACCTTATCTGAGACGAATTCTTAAGCATGTCAAGAAAGAAAAATGTTAATGTTATCTGTGGAGCATGCAGAGTCAGCCCCCATTACTCTTTGGTGGATACAGTAGGGGAGGTCCTGTGGTGTGGTACAGAAAGCTGTGACCTTTCTTGGAAACTCGGGCACTAAATCATTGTCTGAGCTGCAACGTTTCCATGTAGGCTGAGATAAAGTGGACAGCTCTATCTGGGGATCTGCCTCAGTGACTCCTAAGACCCATCTCATTAATTGTCTGGGCAGCAGATGCAGGGGCAGTCACCTTTAGTTGGAATAATCTAGATTTCCAGTTTAACAAAAGAGCTGACTGAACAGATTCAGCAGCAGAGATGTCCTGCTTAAAAAAAAAACTAATTGGAGGAGTCAATGTGTTCCTAAAGGCTTTCCAATGATGACTAATATTTTTTCTGATTCAGTATTGTTGCAAGTAGAAATCTTTTTTAACTTTGACTAATCAAGTGTTGACCTGACAGCATGACATCAAAAACAGACATCATAGTGGGTAAATATTTCTTTTTGTCTGAGAATGTAACTGATTTTCAATTGTGCGTTTGTGTAGTCCACATACTTAGTTGATTGTATGACTGTTGTGTACATGAACCCTGTACTTTGCCTTTTACCAGAAGTTTCCATGTTAGAGAATTCAGACTGGATAGGTTGCAGAATTTGTAGGTTGTAAACAAAATGCTAAAGCAACATGACCCCTTACTTTATTCTTGAAATGAAACCGTAATTATATAAAAGTAATAAGAAAAACTAAAATGTATCCAATGATGGGTTAATAATGCGTATATAATGAACAATCTACGTGTTCTACCTTTTAGCACATGCTAGAAATAAGCAAAAGTGTGAGTAGCTGAAACTCCATCAGTACAACTCAGACCATCAATGTGTTGCTTTTTTTTTTTTTTTTAACAATAGTTATCTCAAAGAATCTTAAACATACAGTTCAGTTCAGTCCAATTAGCTTTTGTCCAAGTAGAATGAAATCATATTAAATTCCTGGAAATCCAAACTGGTCAGATTCATTATTTCTGTATTCATATAATGTCAGTTTATAAAATAGGGCCAACTTAAGTAGAGGAAAGGGTTTAATCAATCTTCTTTTCTAAAAATAAAAACATCCAACCCTTTTAATGGGTGGAAATTCCCAGTGGAACCAGTTTTGAGATAGTCTGCTAGCTGTCTTAACAGAGTGGTGAGGACAGTAAAGATGGTTTAATAAACACAATTACCTGCTGAGGAGGAAAAAATAGAGAAACAAGTCAATAACAACATAATGTCCCTTAAAACAAGTAAAGCCAAAGAGTAAGTCAAGTTAGCCTTAGTTTTAACTTATTTTAAAAAGCATGGAGTTTTAAGCTTGATCTCAAACGTAAAGAAGATGTTTGTTTCCTGACAATTGAAGGTTCTGCTTCCCATTCTACTTTTAGAAGCTTTAAAAACCATAAGTAAGCCTACAAGTGTGTAAGTGAAGCATGTTGTCTGGAAAATATGGAGCTCTGAGATATTTAAGATAAAATGCAGCTTGGCCATTAAACGTTTTATCAGTAGAGGAACATGTGAACAGAAGCTAACAGTTGAGAAATATCAGCCAATTCTCATTAAAACATTACTGCAACATTTTGGATCAGCTGGAGGCATTTCTAAGAAGGTTTAGGTATTTTGTTATCTGATCTTAACTCATAAGAAAGCAGCATGACATATATGATACATACAATTTCCAAGACATTTGGCATCACTTAATGGGACAAAATTTGCTCAAAATCCTGTGGAACATAATATGAATGTTGTCTTCTGCCCCTTAATGGACACCAATGGGCACACTATAAAAATGGGGAACTATCACATGATAATAAATGGTAAATATCCCTAAAAATGTTGGACTTTTTTATTTTAAATTTTGTTAAAGTGACAAATAAACACCTCAAAGTAAAAACTTTGGACTTATCTGATGATTTTTTTCATTGGTTGGGTCTTTATGAGTTAAAGACAAAAATGAGTGGACCAGTTTTTCTGTATGACATTGTTGTAAAGATATCGTAAAGTGACCATGCTGACTGTGAATGTGTTTACTCTTTGTCCTAGTTGTGTAAGTTGATTACTCTCCGACTTTAATCCTGCATTGGCATTTTGTTTAATCCTTTAACTGATCTACTGCACTCCTGAGCGAGTTTGAGATCGTGTAATCCTTCCCTGACATCTATCCATCTGATTTCTATATCCACTGATGTTGAGAAAGGGTGCAAGCCTTTTACAGAAAAGTGCTGTAACAGCACATTACAAGAAAATATAACAACACCTCTACTTGCACTTTGCTTACTCATCACTTTTTCTGTGTCGGAAGTGTGAAAAGGTAGTTAGTAGCCTTACAGCTTAATGCTAACTGTAGTGATGGCCTTTTAGTCCTCATCTTAAGTAGAGGAAATGTTTCTGTAGCATTCATTCATTCATTAATTCATTTTCCTAACCGCTTAATCCAGTTTAGGGTCGCGGGGAGCTGGAGCCTATCCCAGCAGTCTTTGGGTGAAAGGCAGGGTACACCCTGGACAGCTCACATAGTAGCATAGTTTTTTATTTATATAAGTTTTCTTATTAAAAAAATGTGACAAGCATAGTGCTAATATTAGCATAATACAAGATATTTATATGAGCTACATATTAGTTGCATGGTTAGTGAACATGTACTTTAAGTAAGTGAAACAAAAACATGTCACTACTGGAAGTAAATCCCATTAGATATGCTTCAAGTCAAGATTTTTTCCTTTAGTCAAGGACAGGCTTTTGAAAATAAGGCTTGCAGTCACATTTGAAGTCCAAACATCGGTAATAAAATAGTGCCATTTACAACTGCAGTATTCTGTACTTTCTGTTCTTAATGGGTAAATATGATGTAATTGCCTTCATGTGTTAAAAAAAATTAAGAATATTTAGCTAGAAAAAGGAACAGAAAAGCATTTCCCTTGAAAATATTTTGATTAAAAAGAAAACAAAACATACATGCTTCACCAATAGTACTTGTATTTAATATATAGCAAACATACAACAGCAGTAGCAAAAATGTATTTTCTTTTCTGTGTCCAGGTCACACTGCCAGATAGCAGCTGTTAAAAGGAGGTGGTTGTCTGTTTAAAGTGCGAGGACCTGGGCACCACTGCCTCGTCCACTTGCAATCTACAGCATGCTGAAACTTTTACATGACCCTGGTAAGTTATGCAACACTTTGGGGAGGTGTATTTGTATGCAGTGCTCTCATCTTTAGTAGTTAAGCTCTTCTTCATCTAGCATTTCCCCACTAGTTTTCATCTGGACCTTAAACAACAGGAACTGTAACTGAAAAGTTAACTTAGTAATTTTTCCAACAAAATGCAATATTTACAGAAACATTCTTTAAAAAAACTGAACGAATAAACTTGAAAGTAAAGCGAATAATTGTTAGTTAAATGCAAGGTCATGCTGAATGGGTTTATTTGTGATATAATACAATAACACACCCATTCATGCATTCTTGTCAGCAGCTTCTGCCTTCAGAACCCTTCTTTGCTCTAATCTCTCTTCATTCTTTCATTGCACTTCAAATTTTGAAATGCATGATAACATGCTCCTAGGGAAGGGGTCGGCACCCCGCGGCTCTGGAGCCGCATGCGGCTCTTTAGCGCTGCCCTAGTGGCTCCCTGGAGCTTTTTCAAAAATGTTTTTTTTTAAAAATGGAAAAAGATATATATTTTTGTTTTGATCTGGTTCTGTAGGAGGACAAACATGACACAAACATTCTTAACGTTTTCCAATGCTGTAAAAATGTGTAGAATAAATATTAAATTTCAACATTTCTGTCAAGGAAGATTTGCGTCATAGCCTGCAACACACATAGCCTATCAGCAGGGCAGGAGGAGGCAGGTGGCGTTGTAAACAAACCGGAGCTGTATGATGCACCATGGATCCCAAAGGGAGAAAGAGAAAAATAACCGAGGAGAACAGAGGATTCAACGTTTCTTGGACCGGATCATTTGCATTCATTGCCAATGCGGAAGGATTGCCTGAATGTTCGCTCTGTAGCGAGAAGTTGTCAAATAACAAAAAGAGTAATGTGGAAAGACATTTCCAGGGAAAGCATGCTACATTTGCAGCCAGTACCCAGTTGGGAGTGACACAAAAAGTGCGATTGCATTACTTCTGGAGAAATTAGAGAAGCGCAAAAATAGATTTAAGTGGATTGCACTTCCAAACTCCACTACTGCTGCAAGTTTTGTTGCAACCCGGGA
This sequence comes from Telmatherina bonti, assembly GCF_933228915.1. Taxonomy (NCBI): domain Eukaryota; kingdom Metazoa; phylum Chordata; class Actinopteri; order Atheriniformes; family Telmatherinidae; genus Telmatherina; species Telmatherina bonti. Next base: position 19,294,480 of record NC_136620.1, on the reverse strand, counting down.
GATAATAAGTGTGTAAAACCGTAAACAGATGGTGACTACATGAAGGAGTCAGTCATCGGCATATCGGAACACGTATTTGCTAACGTGAAGGAAAGGACCATTAAAATGACGGCAACATCACCGATCAGCAAATCAAGGACATTAATTCAGCACAAGTTATATCTTACATGCCCAATGTTGAGAAGCTGACCAGTGATGTCCAAAAACAGAAGTCACATTAAACGGGTAAGAACATAATCCTACATAGACACATATTGAATAACAAAGTGGCTGTTTTTATAAAATGATTTCTGATTTTTGTCAGTATATATGTGGAATGACACTTGGTAATGGTGCTTGGGTCAGAGGATAGCTGCGTTGGTTGCATGTCTAAAGAGAAGAGGATGCTGAGTTTTACCCTTGCACTGACTTGCTTGGCATTTGCACAGTAATCAAACTGTATTAATTTGATTTATTGGTTTATTTTTTATAAATGCAGGCTTCGTTTTATTGCGCTCTGTTTGTTGCCCAGATAAGGGGCGCGTTATGCACATTCCATTTAGTTTTTTTTGTTTTTTTCGAATCCTCAAAATAAAAATGACATAAAAAAATCGGATTTTTATATTGCATTTTATTTTAATTTCATCAAAACATGTCATTAGCTAACATGTCATTAGCTTGTGGTTCATCAAAGCAACGAAACATAACTCATTAATATAGTAATGAAGTTAAACAAGAGACGGCATCGTAATACAGAGTAATCACGTGGTGCATCATTCTCTACAGAATGGGCAGCGGGGAAAATAAACATTTTATCATTAAGGCTCATTATGTATTTGTAGCCAACTTAGTCATTTTGATAGTAGGCTAATATAGCTAATATAGATACATAAAGCATGTGTTGCCTTCATGATAAGGCTTATATTAGGCTTTTCATTTTTTGCGGCTCCAGACATATTTGTTTTTTGTTTTTTTGGTCCAATATGGCTCTTTCAACATTTTGGGTTGCCAACCCCTGTCCTAGGGGATGGTAAGGATAAATGTGCATAAGAATAAGTCAGCTCATTAAAACAAGCATGCTTCTTTCCACAGTAAAATTGTAAGGCAAAAGCTAAAATAATCTAGCTATGCAGGTATATTGTACCATCTTTCTACACACAATACCACATCGCAGCGATGACGGCAAAAACATTTTGTTTTCATAACTTGTTGTAAAATTACTTACAAAAACATGTAAGTGGGTGTGTAGTTCTTTTTTAACAGCAATTCAAAATATTTACATTTTTACTCACTCAATACGTCCAGAGTTTGGCATCCTGATGATGTGGTAGATGAAACTGTACAAAAGTCTTTCAGAGTAGGCCCAGAAGTTCCAGTACCATTTTTCTGAAGACGTAAGGCTGTATAGAAACAGTGTGAGAGGTGGAAGGGATCAACAGTAATGCTGAAAGCTCTGAAAATGTGGAAAATGTCCATGAGTGAGGGCAGAGCAGCAAGCTATCCTGTACATTGCTCCATATTGGGTCCCACATCACTTCTTGTTTTTACTGGATCATTTACTCTAACATTGCAATCGAAACGTACCATGGTTTGCTTGCGACCTAACGAGTATCCCTGGCTTTGAAGCAGACAAGTGTTCACTCCTTTGAACGTTACATCAAAGAAACTGTTCTTTCCACGGAAGCAGATAGGGTTTTGTTAAAGTGGGCCAAAGAGCACCAATGTGAATGTCCCGTAAGCCTCATTTGCTAGCGAGGTGGTGTTATCAGATCTAGAGAGGTCCTCAGAAATGTGCACCTTTCTAAAACACGACAATGAGTTCACTGTACTCCAGTGGCCTCTACAGTCACCAGATCTCAGTCCAGTAGAGCAGCTTTGGAATGTGGTAAAACCAGAGATTCTCATCACGAATGTGCAGCAACTGTGTGATGCTTCATGTCAATATGGAGCAAAATCTTTGAAGCATGTTTCCAGCGCCTTGTTGAATCTATTTCATAAGTATTAGGGCAATACTGAGGTAAAAAGGTGGTCCCACTCCTGGCAAGGTGCCTCTAATAGAGTGGCCAGTGTCTATATGTGCAGCAAACAATGAGCTGGGATCATGTGAGTATTAATTTTCCTTGATTTTAAAGATGATTTGGTTATTCCAATCTCTTGAGGCAGAGCTCTGAAACAGTCAGCGCCAGTTTTTCCAGGGGGGGAAACTTAAAATAGTAGAGAAATGAATCACCATTTTTGCTGGAATATTAAGGATAAAATCAAAGAGAAAACAGGATGATGAAATTTGTGAGTTGGTCCTTTAACCTTGAGTTGCCATGACGGGCTTTGTATCAAGACAGCCAAATGAACAAATAATCCTTGATCACAAGAGTTTGGCTGAATCCTTTTTAGATGCATGACAAACTGAGCTTGACATCTGTGATGTTGAATGCTTTCTGAAACTCCTCGTATGATGAAACTCCCTCAATCCTCAGGGAAGAAGTGTGTCATTTGGTTGCATGAAAATACCCAGAAGTGTTTCTGAATTTCTTTTCTCATGAAGCAGAAGGCCTTGTTAAGTAAGTGACCCATTTTTTTTTTTATTCTGTTTTTATTGCAAGCACATGAACTGACTAAAAATATATTTTTGCTCATATCAGACTGTTAAAGTGTTCTTTCAAAAACAATTTGAATTTGTTGTCAACCATCCATCACAAACTGGGATTGTTATCCTCAAATGGAAAAAATCTCAACCAAAACTTTGAATGTGGCTGCAGGGATGTGCTGTTACTAAGGTTCTTTAAAGCTTTCCTCTTTGACCTCCTCTTGTAGGCTCAGTCCAAGCTAAACTTACAGCTGTGAAAAAAGGGTCCATATCAGTGTTTCTCAATCCTGATTCTTGGGACCACTACCCAGTATGTTTTAGTTCTTTGCAACTCCTGTATGCTTGATTCAGAGTCATTTAAGTTCTCATTATGTTCTTTGCATGACTGCTAAAACTTCGACATAAAGAGCAGGGGTCCTTAAAGTTGGTCCATAGTTATCATGAAGGTAAACCTGACCTTTTAAACCTAAAATTGTTTGTTGTTTGTTTTTATTTTGGCACTTACACACAGGTTTATTCTTTTACCATTAAACATTCAAACATTGTTTCAAAGGCAGCTTGAACATCTCTTAACAGACCCAACAGTCTCATTCAATGTGCTGGAATAGGAAGAACAGACAAGAGAGACCTATAGCTAAAGGGGGTGGGGTTTTAATTTATGTTAATGAGAGCCTGCAAAGCAAACAAATAGACACTGATGATAGTCTTGAATCACCATCACTCTGTTCCTTAAAATATATTTAGATGTTTTGTGATTCATTAAGCCCATAATGCTTTATACAATATCTTTGTGTCACTGTGTAAGATTCTTAGTTTGATGGAAAGGAAGTAATAGTTATGGGTGTCTTCAACTTAAATTGGTTTGACAAAGAGAAACAAAACAACTCAAGGAATTAACTGTATTGTTGCAAATGAGACTACTGTTGCAAGCACAAATAACAAAATCATCCCAAACATTGTTATGCCTAATTTTCTCAGTGACAATATCCCTAAATTAGATCTAGAGCATGTTGAAAATGACATATAGGCAACAAAGTGGGGAGCCATTGTTGGAAACAAATCTTATAATAGATGTCATGATTTAATGTCTGTTTTATATAACATTGTTTTAAACATGACAAAAGAATCATATTCCAAACAAAGCTTACTAAGGTTTGCTAGTTCTTTCTGGAGTCTTATGATGTCTGTTTGAACACATTTTTCAAATCAGGTTTAATTACTGATCTACTAATTTATTGCTGTCCTCATACAGGGGCTTTTCCAGCTGCTCAAAAGTAGTTTCAGTTTGCAGGATGTGTCAGCTTTTAGCAACTACAGATTTGTGTCTAATCTCCCATTCCTAAGTAAAACTAGAGATAATAGTTTTTAAGCATTTAAATCATTTTATGACAACTTAAATGTGAAAAATTCCAGTCTGGTTTTAAAGTGATTGATAAAGTATGGAGGTAGCACTGTGCAAGATTTAAATGACTGCACAACCAGCATGGACCAAAAGCAACTGTGCTCCTTGACCTCCGTGCAGTCTTCAATATTGCAGATCCCTTCTTTTTTCTTTTTTTTTTTTAAACAGACAAATGGAGATTGGACTCTCGGGCACATGGTTTAACTGGTTTAAAATCCTCTAGAGGGGGTTTAATAAACATGGATGACTGCCTCTTTCAGGGTTACAGACTAAACTATGGTGTCCCACAGGGCTCAATTCTAAGCCATGTGGTGTTTAACATTTACTTGCTGCCTTCGACAGACCTGGCATAAACTTCCATAGCTACATAATGACACACACCGCTTTGTGTCACTGGTTTTCCTGATCACACCAAACCAACTGATGCCTTCGTTAACACATTGGCGGCCAGACATTGTTGTAGCAGAGAACCCCATAATGCCAGCATTTTGGAGCATTTTGGCTCATCTTTCAAAATATGGAGTCCTGGGACTACAGATATAAAGGGTCAGTTTAGCCAGGTGCATGCCATACTAGGCATCTTTGGGGTACGCACTCTGAGCATATTTGTAACACATTGGATTTATATTGGATGCATGCAAAAAGTGTGCATTTTGAGGATGTTATGAAACATACACCTGGCCAAATTGGCTTTCCATATACAGAAACCGCTAACAACATCTTTTGACATATGTTTCCGCATCTTTGGCAGTGAACTTTCAGGTTAAAAAAGAAGTCAAAAGATGTCTTTGACAGCCAATGAGTTAACTTCATTCTAGTTTTGAAATCAGTGATGGCAGAAAACATCCTGCAGCTTAACCAGAGAAAGACTTGAGGTTTTAGAGTGGAGAGAGAGAAACTAAACAAACTTGGACCTCTGTCATTAGAACAAGAACAGGTGAGAAACAATGAGTCATATTTGAGTTTCAACTGAAGTTTATTTCATGCAAAAAAAAAAAAAAAAACCAACATATTTTTATCATGTGATGAAGTTTACCAGAATTCATCCATTTCTCTCTCGAGCTGATGCAGAGACTCCATGCCTTCATTATATACAGAATCAGTTATTGGCACACTCTCTGGCCTCCCAATGAATACCTTAGCACTGCTACAGCTATCTGCAGAAGCACATCTGCTGATTGAGACAATAGAAAGAACCCATATTACACCAATCCTAGAGTCTCTGCATTGGCTTCTAGTAGACTTCAGGGTCGATTTTAAGGTTCTTTAGCTGGTTTTTAAAACTCTTCAAGGTCCTACGCCTTCTTAACTTGTAGATATTCTCAGTAACTGCAAGTCCACTAAAGCCCTCAGGTTTTCTAATAGGTGATGTTTACAAATACCAAACATTTACGTCAATACTCATGGTGAGTCTTCTTTTGGTTTTTATACTCTGTTACGACCCCCAGGAGTAACACCTAAACAGTGGTGTCAAAAGTATTCACATTCATTACTCAGGTAGAAGAAGTATAGATACTCAGGTTTAAAAAGACTTCTGTAGGAGTAAAAGTACCAACTCAAATTTTTTACTGAAGTAAAGTGTGTAAAAGTACTGCTTTGAAAAATACTTAAAGTATAAAAGTAAAAGTAATGCAAGTATGGAAAATATTATAAAAAAAGGAAATCTTAAACTGAGTTTTTGAAAGCCATTAGCTTGTGGTATCTTGGTGAGCAGAGCTTGCAGAGCATTCGGAAGGAGTTGTTTTTGCCTCCAACCATTTCCAAAACTTCTTTCAGGTATGGCCAGGGTAGCAGGGTAACCTGATTTTGGCTACCAACGTCCTTCTTGTTGGTGCTTGATTGGGACATGTTGCTCAAACTCTCTTGAGACTTCATCCAGACATCTTTGTAGCTGACCATGGATGGTACGTGTGCAATAATATGCTCTTAATGAACTGTTAAGTAGTTTGAGGCCTGAGCAAGTGTGGTGGATTTCATACAAACCAAAAGAATGTCACGATGGTATTTGTTTATATTTTACATCCAACCACATTTAAATTCACTTAATCTGGATGGAGTGATTTAAACCAATTTGCTTGTTTTTTTTGTTTTTTTTTTTTATAAGTTTTTTTTTTCTTTTGTCTGTTTGGTTTGCAATAAAGCTATAAAATGTATACTTTTTATTTTTCTAATTTTATTTGTAAATCTTATGGAGTAGAAAATACAGATAATTACGCAAAAATGGAAAGAGTAGAAGTAAAAAGTTGTCTAAAAAATAATTAGACACTGCAAATTTCTACTTAAGTAAGGTAACAAAGTATTTGTACTTCGTTACTTGGCACCTCTGCACCTAAAGAAGCAAGGAATACAACCTGAAAAAAAAGAGGGGATTATCCAGAGTTGGGCACATTTATTCACTCTTCACAGACAGACAATCATGGATCAAACACCAGACAGCTGTTTGAGTCCGGGAGAGCCACGGCCAACATAACAAACATAACACCCCTATCTATAAAGTAAAATGGACAACTACCTAACCACCAAACAAAAATGTACAAACCTAGATTTAACCTATCCAACCGTAACATATTCAAGAGAAAAAGTCCCCAGTTGACAAAACAAAATGGCAGTTCTCCCCTACAAGGCCAATCTGGGAAAAAAAAGGTTTCTACCAAACAACACTAACAAACAGATAACCAAAAATGACACTAAGCTTACACACAACACAGACATGGTGTGAATGGCAGGTGGCCCTGACGTGCAGATCCTGAGGTCTTTTATAGACCCCTCTCAGACCTGATTGGCTGGAACAGGCTGCCACACATCTGCACAATAAGGAACACCTGGGAAGGTAGTACAAGGCACAAATGAGGGAAACACTTTCCTGTAACATGCTCCATGTTTATGAACAGTCTGCTGGAGGATCTGAAGCAGCTGACTCTGTAGAGGCTTTCAAGGCCAGACTCAAGACACCCTGGCTTTTAATAGAATATGTTTCCATTAAAAATCCATTTAATAAAATTTACCCTTCCTATTTGTTCTTATTTTGTCTGTGTTTTACCTTTTGTAATTGTGTGCTTACTGCTTATTTAAAACACAACTCATTTGATTATTTTTTTCTATTTTCATTTATGGTTTTGTCTCTGACAGAGTTAATTACATTCACAAACGTGAAGATGTTTTTTTTTTTTGCCTGACCATAGAGAGGTTGCAATCCAAATAAACCTGTACACGCTAATTAAATTGTTGCTTGTGTAAATGCCTGTTTTTCTCCAGTACGGGAGCATGTTTAGAAATTTTAGTAGTAACTCCTTTTTTGTCCTCAATGATTTTCAAATGACATGTTTTAACAACAACCTGCCCAGAAAATTAGAAGCTTTGCACCAAACTCATCGAGGTCGATGGGTTGCTGTGCATGTCTCTGTCAAATAAATAAATTAATTTATTTAACTATATACAGTGAACTCCAAACAGATGTCCCAAACAAGTACAGTCTGAGAAGCTTCAACATCTATTGATTTATTTGTGCCATTTGTGTTTGTTTATTTTTTAATTGCCAATTTTTTTGATTGAACTCCTTTTTTCTTTTGCATGCCTTCATTCCTTTTGTTTACAGGTTTGTAGTGTCTTGGTGGGATCTAACCCTATGCACACAGGTTTTCCTCAAGATTCATTGTTGGCTGTTTTAATTTTGTTTTTGATTGTTTGTTGTTTACTTTTAGGTGACAGATTTTGTATGTGTGGATGAATTAAAAAAAAACAAAAAAAACAAGCACACACACAACTATCAAAAACAAACTAACAAAGAAACAAAGAAACAAAAAAACGACAACAAAATGAACAGTTAATACAATGCCATTTTATTGGGGAATTGGTCTGTTCAGGTGAATTTTTAGAACGTTTTATCATATACAGGTTCTTTAATTTACTGGGAGTGAAACTCTTCCTGTTTGAGTTGTCAACATATCACAAATTAGGTTAAAACTTGAATCAATTTGCTTTTGCCACATTGCCAAAAGTTAGCCTTGGCAAACAATGACAAGTATCCGCATCAAAGCCTAATAGCAACCAGTCTCCTGCATGCGTGTTCTGGTATGGCTGTTAATTTAAGTTAAGTTAATCAGTTTTAAAGTACCTGGGAATTTAAAAACCCTTTTGCAATTTTGTTGCACAGTTGAAAATTGTTCTACCAAGGTAGCATGGCATGGTGAGTTTATTAGCTGAAACATCTGAGGTTGTTAGACTGTTTAGAGGCTTAAAATGGCCAGATTAAAAAAAACTTTCTTATGACACCAATCATGGTGCTTAGAAATGAAGGCTATTCAATGCAAGACATTGTAGGATAACCTAAAATCTCTTATCATGCTAGTAACTACTTTCTTTTATCAAAAGCTCAAGCTGGATCTAAGACAGAAAAAGGAATGGAAAGCTGCGATGCACATTCATACAAGAAGGCAATTATCTGCAAAACTGCCTTTTAAGATAAATATGCCTTACAGGTCCTCAACTGGTAGCAGCACTAAAAATAAAAACTATCAAAGACCAGTATTTATATCAACAGTAAAAGAGCAACTTCAGGATGTTGGATTTCATACCACAACAGGAAAGAAAAAGCTGTACTGGTCAATAGAAATAAAAGACTGGAATGGGCAGAAGAGCATAAACATTGAACTATGTAAGACTGAAATAAGATGCTGTGAACAGATGAGTTAAAGTTTCAGGTGTTGGAATCTAACAAAAATTAACATTTGTTAGATGTAGAACAAATGGAAAGATGTTGCAACAGTGCTTAATACAATTAGTTGAACACGGTGGCGACAGTGTGATGGTCTGGTGGTGTGTTGGAGGTGGTAAAATGGGAGATTTGTACAGTGTGGAGGGGACCTTGAAAAAAGAAAGCTGCTACAAGGTTTTGCAATGCCATACCATGTGGACGTTTGTCTGGGAACATTTTCACTCAACAACCCCTAACACACCCATAAAATGTGTCAGCAACACTTAAAGAACAGCTGGAATTCTGACTTGTTTCAGAGAACCCACCTCTGTCTCCAGATCTGACCACATTGAGCTGTTGGGGAGCAACATGACTGCATGGTATGGAGGAAAAACCATCAAGCCAATCCACCTTGTGGGAGATGCCAAAGGAAGTAAATCTCAGATTACCTTGGCAAATTAACAGCTAGAATACGTAAAGTCTGCTGGCTTGTGATTGCTGCAAAAGCTTTTTTGTTTTGTTCTGTTTTGTTTTTATGAAGGCAAAGTTTGATGAATTCATCATGTTGATTAAAACTGTTACTTCTAACTCAGACAATGTTGGCATGTCCTCTTTGTTTGTTATATTTGATATTCAAACTAATTTCTTGTATTTTTTTCTGTGGAAAGTGAATGATTTCCCAAGTGATCCGAAACTTTTGAGCAGTAGTGTATGTGCCAGGAGGGTGCATTTCCAGCTAAAAGTACCCTGCCGTGCTTTTGTGGACAGGATATGGAGAAAATGTCTGCAGCAGTTGTCTGCACAACATCCTTGTTGTGTACAAAAACAGGTGACAGCATTAATGAATTTTTTGTTTTCAGTTTTCTAACCAAAACTCAGCTATCTTTTTTTCTTTATCATAACTGTAATAAAGTGTGTTTTGGTTGTTTTGTTTTGAACATTTAAAGGTGTCAATTTCTGCAAAATTACAGAAAAGCCCTCAAACTAAATAAAATCTCAGTCAATATGGACACCAGTGAGAAAAAACAAAGCACCACTTCAAGTTTCAATGAGGAAACAATAATTCCTATAGTTTTTTAAGTCCTAAGCCTTTACTTCCTAGTTTTGTAAATTTAAATTCAGTTCAATTCAGCTTTATTTGTATAACGCCACTTCACAATAATATCATCCCAGGTCACTTTATAGGCACATCAATTCAAACCAATTCCCAATAAATAGCCTGGATAAGGAAACCCAACGGATTGCATCAAATCTTGACTTTGATCCAATCCACCATCCTGAGCATGCATGAGGCAACAATTTGCAGCAAACTACGTCTGGTCTTTGTTTATTGCATTTCTTTATATCTAATTATTGTGTTTTGTCCATTTTTACTCTTATTTCTATATTTATTAATAATTTGAATCTATTTTTATTAAATATTAAATTGTACTTAATTTTGTCCAAGCCTTTTATATTTTTCCTTAATATTTCCCTTGCGTTTATTTTGTTTTGATAAATATTGTCAGGAAATTTAGATGTTAAGGGGTTAACAGTTTTTCTTTGTGTGATAATTATTGCAATCGAACACACTGTAAGCTGTAGATGAAGCCTATTAAGGGAGAGCTGCTTTGTCATTGTTGTCTCTGCTCCCTAAACTGATGTTCAACTCTTGGAAAGCCATAATCCTGTCAATCTCCCATTTTTCTTTTCTTTTTTTTTTTTTTTTTACTGTGATTGTTGCTTTATCGCTGTCATGCAATTTACAAGATAGCAGTAGGATGTATAATCCATTGTCCCCATTCTTTCATATCAGCCCGTTTCATTCCCTTGTACTTCCCTGCTATTATTAATGGTTATTATATGGGCTGCGAGAATGCCTCAGCACCTCAGTCTCAACTCTACCCTCTCTGGTAACTTTTCTTATATCAGAATGGAGGATTACTCTACTATTGCATGATTTTTCACGATTAATAACAGCTAAATTACTGACAGAAAAATGCTAATTGAGTGCTACTCAAAAGTAAAGTCATTTTAATCATTTGACAGAAAAGAAGAATAGTTCATTTTGACAATAGCCTATATGCGCTTCTTTGACAGAAATGTCCTAATAATGTTGTTTGCATCATGAAATATGACAACTGACAGACGAAGCACAAACTGTACTATTTGTGTGAGTATGTGTTCCTGGTGATGGTGTTCATGTCTTGTACCCAGAAGTGCTCATCACATGCTGGCACATACTGTACCCGTCACAGAACAAAGACAGTCTGTGTCAGTTTTTCATTTGGAATGAAACAGCCAAATGTATTATATCACTGTATGTGTTTATATGCAGCATTGTAGTTTAGGAGAAATAGTGTTTGAATAATTTACACGGGTAATTAACTCTTCAGCAAGACCAACGTTCCCCTTCCCCTCAGTCTGCACTCAAAGTGACTCTTTCCAATATTAAGACAAAATAGTTTTCAGTTTCTAGTCGAAGTTCATTTAAGTTTATTCAATTATTTATTCAGACTTCTTTAGTTAGCATGTTTCATACAATTTTGTTACTCAAAGTACTTTACAGAAATTATCATTTAAAAAAGGCAAGAGACCGCAGAACATTGCTTATTTTTCACTTTTAATGCAAAACTTTGACTGTCTTTGAATTTCTAATTCATCACGTCTGATTTAACACATGCTGGAGGCTTATTTATGTCAAATCAGAATTGATTAATAACCCCTGTTTTGTTATTTTTGATAGTAGAATAATCATGTGTTTAATGTTTACTCTAAAATAATACAATATGTAAAAAAAATAATAAATCTCCATAGTATTTTATGAAAAGAAGTTAAGCTGGTGGTGGTGGCACCCTGCTTTTTCCCCTCTGTGATTGATTGATTGGTTGATATGTATGCTTATTGATAAAATTTTCATTTAAAAAAGAGAAGTTAAACTATGTTGGGATTTAAAATGTAAATGTAATGTTTTTAGCAGTCAGTTCCATTCATATCAATATCACAAAAATCAACTAAAATATCATTTAACATTTTTATTCATGTTCTCAGGTATTTAAACAGATCCATTTAAATAAAAAAAAAAACAAAAAAAAAAAACAACAACAATCTGTTCTTCTAAAGACAGACCTGTAATTAACTAAAAATGCCAGGACAAACATTGTTTGCATTTTGGATGCAATGTCATTGTCTTGACGTAGATTGTTATGACTTCATCATACAGGTTATTCTGGACATTGTCTTTTCTTTGTTATTTACATTTAGTTTTACGCCATTTATATGTAGTAATTTCATTCTGGTTCTTTTAATAGAAATACCATTACCTGAGTTTCATCCGAATCTACAACACAGTGTATGTTAAGTACAATAACCTAGGAGAAGGTGCAACAGGGCTGAAGCATTTGTGTGTATTTTATTTATTTATTGAATAATTATTTGAACCTTAACCACATGTTCTTTTATATTGTATGCAAAACCATGGGTGTTATTGTGTTATTAAGTGTTTTAATGATGCCCTCTGGAGGGCCCAACAAACCCTTATCAAAGGTGCCCAAATTAAAAACAGGTGTGCTTTTCTCCAACATGATTTAGACAGAGCCAACAGAGTGGCAGCAGACTAAATGTACAGAAACAGGCCCAAAGCAGAGGCACACCACGGGACCATGGGGGAGTGGAGGCTAAATTGTGAGTACGAAGTGCAGCCGATCCAGAATCTGTTAGATCACTCAACTCTGGGCTGCAGGAATTCCATGTTGGCCCGGGATAAGCGCTGTTGGACAGCACAGTACCACCACTCCAGGAGGTGCATGGACTGAGAAGGAAGTACCTACCCAGACCACAGGCAGTGGCGTCAGTCAAGGACATTTTAGGAAATATACTGAGGAATCTTATCAGAGGGGTTTTTGTCAATGTCTCTTCAAATAAATTGTTTTAAAATTTGACTTTTAGCAAGGTTTTAAATCTGCCAGCCCTGGTTGAAAGAACCTTGCAGCTCATAGAGGCTGGGTCCTTATTCAAGATTTTTGCATTTTTGAGGGAAAAAAACCTAAATAGCCACTGTATGAAAAGCATTAAAAGAAGGCTGCAATTATCAGAATAACAAAGTATGTATGTGTGTGACAAACCCACCTTGTCACGCACCCTGCCAACCAACGCCCAGCGCTCACCCACACCCACACACACCTACTGACTATTGTTTCAAGGATCGGCACATCACCAGTAACACACTCGCAGTCCCACGTAGCCACCACATGCCAGACTTGCCACCTGTCAGTTAGCAAACTTTCAGGAGTGCACATCAGTGGTCTCTGCTGATACTAGGAGCAGGGTGCAGTTATTGGGGGTAATTGGGAAAGTTCCTGTTGAGGGGATGGGTTTTATGTTTATAAGATGCTCATTTATGAGCTGAACAGGGTGGAGATTGAGAAGCTGTAGAGCGTAGTGGAGTGGAGAGATTTGTTTGTAGAGCTGGAAAACCTTTGGTGAGAAACCAGTGTATATACCGTAAATATTGCAAATATTCTACATATTTGATCACTGGATATATCGCTGCACTGTGGAGGAACTGGTTTTAGAGCACACCAAAAGGAGCCACGACTCCGCCATATTCTTGGACAACACAGAACCCCGTCACAGTGTGTTTTAATTTTACACATTGGATCACTTGTTAAAAGTTAAGGTTGGATGGTGCAGAACCTCAGTTTGATGGAAACAAATTGAGAAGGTGTTGGGCTCGGATTTGGATATATTTATATTTTGTCATCTGCTTCCTTGAATCTATGTAGAAATATGCTATCACAGGAGATTAAAGAAATGTTTAAAGTCATCATTTGTGTATGTGGATACACAACATGTGATGTCTATGGAAGTAGGAATTTAAGTAATTAAGTCCCAAATCATCATCATCATGAAACAGGTAATTGTCATTGACCTTATGAAACTCGTCCTCGGCGAAGTCACATTGTTGCACATTGACAGCTACATTGTTTACCAAATAAGTTACCATGCATCATTAAGCAGGAACACAATGCAACATAATGACAGCAATTTCAGAACTGACACAAACATTTAGAGTTAATTTATCAAAATAAACTTGTGGGCAGATGGCTCCAAACAAAGTGTCTCAGGTACAACAGCATCACAGGCACATGTCTGCACATGAGGAAGACATGAGCAAAATTGATAAACGTATTCTGTAATGAAGCAGCCATGTTATCTTTATTTTTACAGTTATTTGTATTATTATTTCATCCCTTTCTGTTTTTAAAAGGTCAGATACAGAAAGAATAAAAACTGTTGTTTTTTTTTTTATGTGTGCACATGGTACATATAACCCTTCACTGAGTATTTTATTGTGATGGGTTTCCAAAGATAAAGGGACACTCTTGGGTGTGTGGGAGAGCTACAAATCTGCCCCCAGGCAACTAACATGGGAGATTAATTATTATGATTTAAAAACTAAAAATTGCTGTACAAGAGAGCCTCACAGTGTAAAATGAATTCTTACACTGCAGAGAAAGCAAGAAAGTTATTGTTACAAGCTATGCTGCCATTGGATATTAAATTTTATAGTTAACTAATAAAATTAACTAATAATAAATAGCCCTTTTCAAATCTTTCAGGGTTTATACATTGCAAATCCCATATCATATGGGAAACCAACAAGGTCACAATATATTATTCACTTGCTATTTGTATTTCTTTACACTGCAGGTTGGTGAAGTTACCAACTGACTGGAGCTTGTGCAGAAATGTATCAGTCTACCTTCCCATCGCTGCATTACAGCATACGCAATAACACATCTACCATTTTCCGGTGTCCTCACTTCAAAGCTTGTTGGGTTTATGTGGGTCCATCACACCCAAATCAACGTTTAGTTTTGTATTTCTGACAATAAAGCTGCAAGAATAATGTTTAGATGAGGGTTGGGACTTAAACAAGTTAATTATGATAAATTAATTACGAAATAAAAAAAAATTGACATGCTAAAAATCGCAATCTGTATTCCAAACAACATGGAACAATTGCCAGTTATTATTATTTTTTTTATTATTTTTATTATTATTATTATTATTATTATTATTATTAATAATAATAATATAATGATAATAATAATAATAATAAACTATTTAAAAAGTTTAAAGTACTGTGACATGTGCTGTTAAAGTATTTAACTTTTAAAGTACTTTAAACACTTGAACTTTTGGTCTGTTGAGTTTTGGCCAGAGATTTTTTCAATTTTTTCAATTTTTTTTTTTCTTTACTATTTTGATTAAAAATGCAGTTCGATGCATTTTTCCAGACATTAATAAATCTTATGTCTACAATATTATTGTTTATGTCTATTATTTAAATTTATCATCCACAAAAATGCATTAAAATGTTGCTTGTTTGTTATGCAATTAAAATGTGATTGAGAATACTTAATTTATTACACAGTCAGAAACAAATTAGATTTAAATATTGTAGTTTATATATTGTAATTAGTAGTTTAAATTAAAAAAAACACACAGCACTAACAAATTATTTCTATCATTTCTAATTATTTCATATCAATTCAAAAACCATTCAGAACTTTGTGGGGGAAAAAAATTACAAATAAGATGAAACGTTTGTTTGTTTTTTGTTTGTTTTTTTTAGCTTCCCCTAAGTGTTTCAGTTGTTTCAAGGGGCACTTATAAGAGGCATTGCTTTTCAGGAAGCTAATAGCATTTTCAAAGTCATGAAAATGGATTGGCCATGGCAGGATTGTGTGCTGTCTTCCTATATTTCAGCTGATCCATAATAACAAAGATAATAACAATGATTTATTTTTCTCACATCATATAATATATGACCAATCAGTTACCAAGAATAAGCAGTGAATCACCTCAATGTGCTGGAGTAAAAGTCATATTGCCCGCCTTCATGGCAAACTAGCATGCTATGTACTGGTAATGGTGAGCTGAGCCATCTAATGACACTGTATGATTATAAACACCTTAACATAACTTTTTAGTCACACTCCTAAAAACACCTCAGTCGCCAACACTGATGTTTTCCTTCTCACTGCAAACTTACTTTTCATTGTCCAGTAATCAACACCGAACCATAAACGGTGAGCATTAGTAAACGACAGGTTGAAGCAGTCAAGCACCGAGGGTGTCCCGGCCTCACACTTTCAAAGACAGAACGCTCTGATTCCCACCTGTCAGGAGGTAGCATGTGGTGATTTATGACTCCGCGCTGAGCGAGCGCAGGAAGAGTGGATTTCATTCCAGTGAGCTATATGGCGTCTGCCTTTAAACTAATTTCTGCATACTGAAGTACTTTCACTACCTGCACTTGTGTCATTTTTCTTAATGACTGTTAAGGGGAGGCTGGGTGAACAAGGCAAACAGGCGCCGCTCCACCACAGGGCCACTGCAAAGAATATAATATAGATGAGGGAAAGAGGAAGGGTCGGTCGAAAGACTTCAGCAGGTATCTGAATATTCATTCCAATCCGACTAAACCGCTCAATGATTAATTGCATGGCTGAGGTGATTAAAATATGACTGACATTGTTGAAAAAGCAGAACTTAGTCAAAGGTTGCTGATTTGAGTCAAACAACAAATGATAATCCTTCTGTTTGAGCAGACAGAAACAAGTTTTTGATTTTGTCACGAGGAATTCGAGGTTTGCTACTGGACAGAAGAAACATGTTTTACTATCATATAACACAGAAATAAATCATTTAGTTATATAATTTGCCATTACTGTAGTAAGCCACAATCTATAATTGACCTGTAGAAATATGATCAGGGTCACTGGATGCAGGAATAGCTTTCTAGTGATGCTTGATTGCCCGGGGTATTAAGTCTCGACCCAGTTGTGCAGCCAACCAACCTGTAGTGGTGCCCCACTTTCTGGCCTAATCTGTCACATTGAGACTCCTGGAGATTCATTTCCTATGAATTCCACTTATTTCTCCTGGGCTATTATACCATGATCAAAGACTTACCTGTTACGTCATGCTGGAAAGAAGCAGGCTGCATTTTAATCTTTCATTATGATATGATGACGCTGGTAAGAATTCATACTGTTTGGAACTCTTTTTTTTTTTTTTAACCCCATCACAAAGACCTGACACTGAGATTATTAACCTCAAAAATGATCCATCTCTGCCAAGCGTCTGACTCAATTTATCTCAGCAAATACAAGGAGAACCACTCATCTGTGTCCTATATATTACACAGAAATAATATCAAGAAACCATGACACAGATGGCCTGCATCTATTTCACACAGGCAGAGAAATCCTCCAAGAGGAATATATTTCATCCTTGACTCCAAGTGGGAGAACCTGTGTTAATTTCCTTTCCTCTCAAAATTGATTAGTGGATCAGAGGGCTAATTCTGCCCTGGAGGAGCTACATACAGACAGAGGCTTCCCACGAGCCCAAGAAGAAGTCATCCATAAACCACACGTCAGCCCTGTTGCTTGCTAACCCCCCATCTCACACCAGTGAGCCCACAATCCTATCCTCTACAACGGTTGCTAAGGTGCTGCGCTGCTTTTCCCCTCAGTAATTTAAAAGTAATTGGATAGGAAGGTTTGCTTGAAAAGGAGGAAGAGGGGCGGAGGATATAGCAATCCAGCTGGACTCCATCTGGCATTATGGCAGTGAGGAAGTCCTCAGCTTGCTTGTCGACACTGTTTGGCAGATTTAAGGGAGAAACGGCTGCTGTCAGAAGTCATCACGAGAGAGGAAATAATCAGGAGTTTTTCAGGAGACAAGCAGCTGAGCAGACTGTGCAGAAACTTATTAAATACATCGATCAGCCATGAGATTAAAACCTCTGACAGGTGATGTGAGAAACACTGTTAAACTTGAATAGTTAGGGACTCCACATGGCAACAGCACACCTCTGCAGTAATATACCCCAACAGGACCATTCAAAAATGTCATCTAGGGGCTCGGAGGTTTTCCCCAGGATCAGTTAGGGCCAGACGTCAGCTGTGGCAAGCCAGAAAAATGGAAAAAAACATCAATGTACAGGGTCAACTGGATCTACTCTAGCTGCCAAGGCAATTTAAACCCCACCTAAAATGTTTGTTGTCAATTCAGTGACTCATCAGCTCTCCTTGGGTAGCATGCAGAATACCTTCTCAGTGTGAGGTTTGTAGTCGGAAGCAATGGCTTTTTCTCTTGCAATATTTGTGTTACATCTGATCCAACGATAACTGTGTGGTGCAAACAAACACATTAATGTGACATCCTTCATACTGAAACTATTCAAACCTCTTCTGGTTGGATGGAACCTGGGTGATGAAGTGGTTTTGCAAACATGTTTACCTGATGTAGTTTTTTTGTTGCCTCTAGTGGACAGTGTAAATAACTGGGAAGTAGTTTTTGTTTTTGTTTACCTTGTTTTACCAGCATCACCACCTGAGGCCTGTGCTGCTAAGATGGATTTTTTTAGAGGTAACTTCATGATTGGCTCTAGGTTTTCCATACTACAGCTGGCTCACTTCCTACCGGGTCAGTCACCATGGCTGACCTGATGCAGAGCAGGTTATGTTCTGGATAACAGATAAACAAGTATAAAAGCACCACCTCCTACCAATCAGTTCCCTTGGAAAATGCCTTGCTCATAATCACAACGTTTATGAGCAGATCTTGAGAGGAGGCTTCGGAGAGAAAGAGTTTTTCGGGATAGATGCATCCATTTGATGATGAAGCAAGTTTTTTCAATGTTCACGATTGGTCAGAGGCTGCAAACAACCTTTTATGAGTTCGCTCTGATCTTGATGGAAAACACTGAGTTGATTTACTGAATTAATAACCAGCTTCATAGTACCACTTATCCAAATCCTGATTGTCTGGATAAGTCAACCCAGGTAACAGAGATATAATCCAGGTTTGGTAATCTTGTTTTCTAGGACAGGCATCTGATCTCACAGAAATATGTAAAATATTCACAAGGTGTCAGTACTTGTTTCATGATAACTTGAAATTACACTTATCCACAGGGATAGTTGAAAAATTGTACATATGGAGATCAAATCTCGAGCTGTTACTATAAAAACTCAATCAGTATCTGGTAGCACAGGCTGCCCATTACAACCTGCTTTACTTTAATTTCTTTTTCTCCTGGTTTTTTCAAAACATCTGTCTTTGTTAAATATAGAGGTGCCAATGGTCTTAGCGTTAGCTGCTAATATGGGAGCTGATACACTGAAAAATAACAAGTGAATTCTTTACTTTATTTATACTAAGACATTCTACTGCTGCACACCATCAATGTTTTTGAGTTCCACACAGTGATGATGCAGCTTCCAGCTTTTAATGCAAGTTGCTGACAAGAAAGCGATGCAGTATTTTTTCCATGTGTGGCGAGACGGGGGAAGTGTGTGCATTAAGTTTTGACAACGCCACTCTGGGACTTTCACCCCGAGATTAATGTAAGCAACCCCGACCTCAAGGCCTTCAGGTTCGTTATACTAAAAGACGCTTGAGACAAGTGTCCGATTATAAAAGAAATAATTTTATTTAAACAAACATTAAGATAAACAATTACCTAAAAAAAAGAGTCTGCATTGAGCTTACCGGGGGGATGAGTGGGCTAAGCCAAGGTGGAGGAATCTGACAAAACAGTAAGGGCCACCCCAGGCACACGTGAAGGACTTGTTCCGTTCTCCCAAGACACACAACACAGGCACACGTGATGAACATGCAAAACAGGGAGTGGGTAATCACACCAAACGGGATCCGACACCAAGGCAGCACCACTGCCACCACAAGCTCTCAGACCACTAGGGATAAAAAGAAACAAAAATGTTAAAACACACTTAACACAATAAAAAAAAAAAGGAACAGCTGCAGGTCAGCTGCAGGGCAACGAGTAGTGACACATCGCCTCTAATGCACAATCTTTGTAGACTCCAACGCAGCAGCCGTGAAGGCGAAGCAGCGCAAACTCCAGCTTGGTGGAGCGGGTAATATCTCCGCCACGTCAGCACTGGCGAATTTCATAAAACCAAGCAGTTCTTTAACAGTAAGCAAAGCAGCAGCAATGTTAGGGAGATCAGCAGAGCAGTAGTCAACCAAGGCACATCCAGTGCATTACAGCAATCAGCTGACTGCAGAACCGCTGTGCTTTACAGCTCTCTGATTTTCCCCTAGAATAGAAAAAAACAGTAAAGTAAGTGTCCCATGCAAGTAGAAAATCAGCCCCCCTGTATCAGATTTACATACCAGGATGCAGCGTTAGTCTCGCAGAGGAGTCGCGAGCAGGAGAAGACGCAGCGTGGTGCGCTACCTATGAAAACAGCCACTTAAACATGTATACTACTTAAAATATAAGAAACCCAACTAAGAGACCTACCACAGCGATGCAAATATACGGCCAACTCCGCTTTGAAGCAGCGAGGGACCTTAGTGATGGCCGGAAGTTGCGCAGTCAATCAGTCACACAGGTGAGCGCTTGCTGTCCGTACCTGGCTCCGCTGTTTAAATATGTCGCCCCCATCAGCTGATTGGCCAGCAACGCAACCACCCATCTAATACTGCCACAATCTACCCGCCCTTTTAGATCGGCGCCCCGACGAACAAACAGCCTTACTGATCAATCCCAGGGCCTGAAGAAGGCAGAGACTGAAGCAGAGGCAGAGCTACAAGAATTAGCCTCGTGTATTGTTGTTGACCTTGGAAGGTGGTTGATGTTGGAATGGTGACCAGCAGTTGGCCTTAAAGACCTTCGAACCACAACACCCCCACCAGTTGGCTGGGTTGGTTCAGCAACTGCGGAGACAGAAGGACGGCTCTCCGGGGACAATTGGGGACTAGGGCTGACAGCCCTGGTGGGACCCCCTTGAGAACATGAGGGTAAGGGTATGTC
This sequence comes from Telmatherina bonti, assembly GCF_933228915.1. Classification (NCBI taxonomy): domain Eukaryota; kingdom Metazoa; phylum Chordata; class Actinopteri; order Atheriniformes; family Telmatherinidae; genus Telmatherina; species Telmatherina bonti. The sequence continues at coordinate 19,273,980 of NC_136620.1, read as the reverse complement.
CTCAGTCAGGTGAACTGGTTGACCCCTTAGGGCAGCTACGGATACCTGAGGTGTTTGTGCAACAAACAGATCGTAGTTACAGAGTGAATCATCTGCAGTCTGCTGCTCATCATGCGGCGGACTGGCTAAAAGAATGGCAGTAGGTGGGGATGCCGCAACCCAGACCTTTAACAGGGAACGATGAATGTGCCTGATCTTTGTTAAGTCATCTACAGGGGCAATTGTATAGACTGACCCACCTTCTTTTGGTGCCTTCAGGACACGCTGCACCACTGGATTCCACAGGTCTTTGATTTTGTGCCGTCCCCTTACACTAAGGTCACGAACAAGCACAGACTGACCTTCAGCCAGAGGAGGATCCCGGACATGCTGATCATGGTCGCGCTTTCTGCGATCAGCAGCAGCTTTCAATCGATCTTTGGCACCCTCAAATGCCAGCTCCAACCGAGCCTGATGCTCTAAGATCCACTCATGGACATTCCCCCCAATGGGATCCTGCACCCTGCCTAATAGAAAATCAACTGGCAGTCTAGGTTCCTGGCCAAACATCAGAAAGAAAGGCGACTCGCCTGTTGTCTGATGAGGAGTGGTGTTATGACAATAAAGCACCTGTGGTAAGCAGGAGCTCCAGTCTAGTTTTTGTGACGCAGGCAAAGTGCGTAACAGGTTATGTAACGTCCTGTTAAAGCGCTCAGCTTGCCCATTGCCAGCTGGATGATACGGGGTAGTTCGAGACTTCTCAATTCCATACAAGCCACAGAGCTGATGGATGAGTAACCCCTCAAAACTTCGCCCCTGATCGGAGTGTATCCGGGCAGGGACTCCAAACTTGGAAAACCACTCTTGTACCAGCACCTGTGCCACAGTGGCTGCCCGTTGGTCACGAGTGGGAACTGCCTGAGTGTACTTGCTGAAAACGTCAGTTAACACCAAGACATTTTCTATTCCATTGCGAGCTGGTTCCAGCACTCTGAAGTCGATAGCCAAGATCTCATTTGGTCGTGCGGCCAACAAGTGCCCCATGTGGCTACGAGCAGCTGGACGTGTCTCCTTGGCTATTTGGCACCTTTCACAGGCTTGACACCAATGAACCACATCAGAGGACATACCTGGCCAGTAGCAACGTGCCCTGAGTAAGGCGAGTGTCCTTTCCACCCCTTGATGCCCATGCTCTTGGTGCACCTGGGTCAACACTTCCTCCTTCAGGCCACCAGGCAACAACAGCTGTAACACCAGCTCTGCACCATCAGGCCGGTACACCCTACGATACAACACACCATCCTTTTCGGTCAGGCGGCTCCATTGCTGCAACAGGGCCTGCGCCAGAGGTGATAGTGATTTTCGCTGCCCAGAGTTTGGACGCTGCCCATGTCTCCAGAATGGCAGTACTTCCCCTATGACTGGGTCAGCCTGCTGGAGTGTACACAAATCCGTAGGTGTACGCTGGGACAAAGCAGTCGCAGAACCCTGAGTCACCTCCCCATTTCCCCGGTGTAAGGCTTGGTGCAGTGGTTTTGGTAGAGAGGTACCGGACATGAGTTCCTGAACCTCTTGGGTGCCAGGTGAGTGCAGACGAGAGAGAGCATCAGCATTTTTGTTGCTTCTTCCTGACCGATATTTGATGTCAAAGTCGAAGGAGGCAAGCTGGGCTGCCCACCGCTGCTCAGTAGCACCCAATTTGGCAGTAGACAAATGGCTAAGGGGATTGTTGTCGGTGTACACAAGACATTTATGACCCAGCAAATACTCCCTGAACTTTTCGGTCATGGCCCACTTGAGAGCCAAAAATTCAAGTTTCATGGAACTGTAGTTTGTCATGTTGCGCTCAGTGGGCCTCAGTCCTCGACTAGCATATGCTATCGGCCGTACCTTTCCTTCCTGCTCTTGGGACAGGACTGCTCCCAAGCCATTATGGCTTGCATCCACCTCCAAAATGAAAGGCAGAGAGAAGTCTGCATAGGCTAGGACAGGTGCTGTAGCAAGTCTAGCCTTTAAATCTTCAAAGGACTTCTGGCACTCAGCTGTCCAGCCCTCAGAGACACCCTTCTCTCCCTTTTTCCCAGACCGCTTGCTACGATATTCCGCCACCAATCGGTGCAAAGGGGCAGCCAACTTGGCAAACCCCTCTACAAACCGGCGGTAATAGCTGGCAAAGCCCAGGAAAGAACGCAGCTCAGTGACCGTAACCGGTGGTTGCCAGCCAACCACTGCTTCTATTTTACTGGGATCGGTGGATACCCCCTTGTCAGAGATGATATGACCCAAGTACCGCACCTCTTGTTGGAAAAAGGAGCATTTGTTAAATTTCACCTTCAGGCCTTCTTGCTTCAGCCGTCCCAGCACCACATCCAGCCTCTCCAGATGTTGCTGCACTGTGGAGGAGAACACCACAATGTCATCGAGGTAAAGTAACAACGACTGACATTGCTGATCCCCGAAGATGCGTTGCATCAACCTCTGGAAGGTGCTAGGGGCATTACAAAGCCCAAAGGGCATCCGATTCCACTCAAACAACCCAAAAGGGGTGCAGAAGGCAGTTTTGGGTTTATCCGGTTTGGTGACTGGTACCTGATTATACCCGCTAGCCAGGTCAATGGTAGAAAACCAACGGGCGCCAGTCAGGGCATCCAACGATTCCTCAATGCGTGGCAGAGGAAATGCATCCTTTCTGGTTTTGCTGTTGAGCGGTCGGTAGTCCACGCACATCCTTAAGCTACCATCTTTCTTTCTCACAAGCACGATCGGTGAGGCATATGGACTACTGCTCTCACGGATCACTTGTGCTTGGAGCAACTGATTTATGTGCTCTTTTACCAGCTCGTAGTCAGAGGGTGGTATACGTCTGTAACGCTGCTTAACTGGGACCTTGTCTGTCAGAGGAATATCATGGGTGATCAAGTTGGTACACCCCAAGTCACCATCATGAGCTGAAAACACAGATGTATAGCTCCTCAGAAGAGACCTCACCTGTCCTTGTTTACCAGCGGGTAACTGAGACAAACTCATGCTCTCAATCTGGTCCTGCACAGAGGGGACAACGGTTTGTGAACTCACTGTGACCACCCCAGCTGGCACCTCAGTGACACCTGCAGGCAGGCTAACAACATACACCAGGTCCAGAGTGCCAACCAAAGTACGGGGATAAAGCAGTACATCTGTGGAACCGACATTCACCACTGGAATATAAGCCGTACCTCTGATGACACGAACCAATGAAGGGGAAGCCAGCAGTCCCGCAGGTAGGCCAGAATCCAAGGGCTCAAAGAGCACAGTCCCCCCAGAAAACTGCTCTGAGCAAGTGGCAGTCACCAGCTTCATTGTACCACCTGGGATACAGCAGGCACGCTAACCCCGAACTTTTACCATCCCTGGAACCTCTGGTAAAGGCTGTGCAGCAGCCTGATGGCATTTATGCAGTGCAAACTCCAGCTTGGTGGAGCGGGTAATATCTCTGCCACGTCAGCACTGGCGAATTTCATAAAACCAAGCAGTTCTTTAACAGTAAGCAAAGCAGCAGCAATGTTAGGGAGATCAGCAGAGCAGTAGTCAACCAAGGCACATCCAGTGCATTACAGCAATCAGCTGACTGCAGAACCGCTGTGCTTTACAGCTCTCTGATTTTCCCCTAGAATAGAAAAAAACAGTAAAGTAAGTGTCCCATGCAAGTAGAAAATCAGCCCCCCTGTATCAGATTTACATACCAGGATGCAGCGTTAGTCTCGCAGAGGAGTCGCGAGCAGGAGAAGACGCAGCGTGGTGCGCTACCTATGAAAACAGCCACTTAAACATGTATACTACTTAAAATATAAGAAACCCAACTAAGAGACCTACCACAGCGATGCAAATATACGGCCAACTCCGCTTTGAAGCAGCGAGGGACCTTAGTGATGGCCGGAAGTTGCGCAGTCAATCAGTCACACAGGTGAGCGCTTGCTGTCCGTACCTGGCTCCGCTGTTTAAATATGTCGCCCCCATCAGCTGATTGGCCAGCAACGCAACCACCCATCTAATACTGCCACACATGCTTGGATGTAAGAAAACTAAATAAATCAGATAAATGGATGTAAAAGCACAGAGACATTGGAATATTGGTGAGAAAGCTGAGGTTTATTAATCTGAGGGCTCATAATCAGATAACTTCCATTATCTGTCTAGTTCAGTGGTTCCTAACCTCAGTTCTCCCAAAGAACACAGAGGGTCCTCAAGGTTTCTACTAATCAGAGCATGTATGATTTAAATTAAGGTCATGTCCACACAGAAACAAGTTCAGGTGTAGTCAGAACCGACTCTTGGCATTGGTAATATCGGTAACTGCATCGAGATCCACATGCTGGAAAGGGTGCAGCTGTAAGACGTCAAAAATAACAAAAAGCTCTGACTGGTGCCAATTTTCTTGTGGGCTGTTTTATAATAAAAAGTGTACAGGTACAGAAAATATTGACAGCAACCCCAGCCCTCATTGTTTGCCATTATCTGATTAACCTGGCCAGAACCTGACCTATACAGTACACTGCAAGAGAGGGAGGGGCGAGTTTAAGGGTGCATCTCAAGCACAGGTTAATATGTTAACAAATGTTCGAGCACTTGGGAGCGGCTCTCAGAAAGTTTGGAAAAGAAGAGAAAGAAAATAATTTTTTAGAGTAGAATATTGTGGTTTTATCAAACATTAAAACGTAGTTCAACTTTTTATCTGTACCAGCCGGAGGCACTAAGCTGGAAAAGAAGCAGCTTCCTCCTGTGGAATCTGTGAAACTTTACAGCTGTGGAGCAGCCAAATATTTCAGTGATAACCACATCTGGATGGCGACATATGATGTGTAACACATTCAGTTTTATTCTGTCTCCATCTCCAGCTCCATCTTTTGCATTACAGGTAAAGTGTATTCTGTCCAGAATCACTGAAGAAGTCCTGCAGATGCTTCTCCAAGCTGCAATAGAGGAATGTTTACTCATATCTTCACTCACTGAAGGAAGTTTAGACAATGATTTGTGGTATCTGATGCCACATCATTATCATCATAATTCAATCGTTAATTCTTATTATATTATTATTACTGAATGTTACAGTTAAGCAGATTAATTACAGTAAATGTAAGACAAAGTTTAAAAACTCAAAATAAATTCAATGAAGCACAAAGTGACACTTGGCTGAATGCAGTGGTGGAACAGTACAGATGTTCTGCATGTTTCATTTTGGCTACCAACCAGCCGACAAGCAACAGAAGGTGAACAGCAGCTGGATGCAGGTACGCTCTGTTTTATTACACCTGTGGTCATGTTTATAACATGACCAAATTCGGACACATTTTTAAGTTAATTAGATCAAATATTCACAACGGATCTGTCACATGACACACATGCGGCTCATTCTGTCCTGTTCATTTGGAGTGTTTCTGTCCAAATCCAAACCATAATCTTGTCCAGGGCACTGGAATGGCTCAGGCCAGCTCCAGGTTATTTACTTGAGTTTTTGATCATTTGGGCATTCATTGACTTGGAACCAGTGTTTTTGAAAGCCTGAAAACACTAACCTTGCATCATTTGATTAATGAGACATGTCTCAGAAAAGCAACAGTGCTGATGATTCATTTTATTTATATATATTTTTTTAAGGCTACTTATTCGTCATTACCATAATTTAGGTTTTTATCAAAGGAAAGGAGTCAGCCAGAATGCATCATTTATAGTGCTAAGCAGCTAATGAAAGCATAAAACCGAGCATGGCTTCAATACGGCACAGACAGGGTCCACAGCTTTTGGGTTGGTTGCATGAAGGGGGTCCTCGGGGAAAACGCATAGGAAACCACTGACGCTGTTAAAAAATAATGTTTTCGCTTTGAACCTCTTCCCTCTTTACAAGTCTTTAAGTTTCTTATTTAGGATTAAACATGCTTTTATCAACTCTCTTCTGGTTCAAGCTATTCATAGACAATCCACATTTAACTTGAAAGCAATGTACAGTTTGCCTAAAACAGCATGCAAGCCTTCACTCGGCAGGGTGACAGCAAACTGACATGCTTCTGTGAATTATATTTAAGTATTATAATTTGCAACTGAAAATGTGTGGCCAATTTAGAAATTGTCAAGATTCCCTTCAAATAATGCTGAGAGGCCTCCGAAGGAAGCTCGGCAGGAGTTTTAGAACAGCTCTACAAAGAGTGAGGAAGAAATGGGTGTTGACAAAGGTTGTTTGTATAATTTTAATACAGTAAATTCCCAAACCAAATGAAAATGGCCAAAGTTGCTCCACTTTTAAAACTAATGACAAACACCACTTTCAAAATTACAGACCAGTGTCTTTACTTCCATAATTTTCCATACTTCTAGATAACCCTTTCAATGACAGAGTAGATCAGGGGTGGGCGACTCCGGTCCTGGAGGGCCGCAGTCCTACAAGTTTCCCTGCTGCAACACAGCTGACTCACATCAGACTTGATTAGCAGACAGAGCTGGACATCCAACTGCACAAGTCTACCCCACTATTACCCACTGGTTTAAAGCAGGGAAACTCCCAACATGTGTAGGACTGCGGCCCTCCAGGACCGGAGTTGCCCACCCCTGGATGAGATCAATTCATCAACATACACAAACGACTCCCATCCAGTCAATATGGCATAACAATGACAAGAAAACACATGGAAGTTTGAGAGCAGCAATGCATAAAAGCTGACATCCCCATTTCTATATGCAAGGCGGCATAAACTGGCTTAAGAGTCACCCAGGACAGCCTTGACCATAAGCTTTCTCAAAAGGCAAAGTTTTAAGCCTAATCTTAAAGAAAAGGAAGGTATCTGTTTCATGAAGAAAATTAGGAGCTAGGTAAGAGAGGCGCTTAAAGATTCTTCTTCTCCTTCTACTTTTAGATATGCTACTTTCCTTGGTCTACTTTTCATTCCCTTTTATTTTTGTTCTCTTTCTATCATTTTTCAATCCTCTCCAGTCATGTCCTGCAGTACTATGCAAACTCTGTAATACAAGCACTTCTTCAAAATAAAAACTTCTGCCAGTTATTGCCAATTTATTGATTACCCAGTGGTAACATCTCTCGGTCTTTCTGACTACTTTCCAGTCTAGATTGCCTGCTTAATCTGACCTGTTTCGTGTCACTTCCCAACAAGGTCCTGATCAACAACGCTCTAAACTGAAATGCTGACAGTGGACAAACATAAATCAAACTAAACAGGAGATGGTAAAATGAGCTGTTCTGTAAACACAAAGACCACAAAGTAGTCCTGTATAAGTGGTATACATATTATTATTTAATTTGTAAAGAATATAGAACTGTTACGGCTTTGAAATAATTCACTTGCTTAATATCAAACTACAGCCCATGGTGTTTTAAGTTTGGTTAGGGTGAGATCATACAGGTAAGACTAGGTCAGGCTCATTGTGATGGCTGCACATGTCTCATCTTGAACCTGTTTTTGTATTACCAAATTCCAGTATGCTATTTATCTTCTGGTTTATTATTACCAGTAAATGAAGGAAACCATTTAGTGACTCACACCTCCGGTATTCTTGCCTCCAGTGAGGAGAGCGGAGACATTAACCCACAGAGTCAGTCCTGGTTTCCATTTCATTATCCTCTGATTTACACACATCTCTCTGCATTAGCAGTGCAAAGCTAGTGCATAAAAACCACAAATTCTGACTCCCAAGAACAGTGGTGGCTTGGGAAGATGAGGTGGGTGGATGGCAAGGAACGTGTGTATGTGTGTCTGTTACTGCGCAGCAATGTCACAGCTTCTGTGTTTTGTGGGGAGATAGCATGACTGCAAAGGTAGATGTTGCAGCGGGTGATTTGGGGTGCTTAATGACCCAGGAGCTGCATGATTAATGGAGGGGTTTACACGATATTTCTCCAACTTCGGGGCCAAGCACGAGCAGAAAACCTGGGCGTGTCATCTTTTAAGAGCCACCAGCTCAAGGTCGGTTGAGCCTGGAAGAGAGCCCACAGAGACGACAGGGCTATTAGTGGAGTTTCCATCCTGGACTACTTGTATGCACACACACACACACACACACACACACACACACACACACACACACACACACACACACACACACACACACACACACAATTTTACACACCTAGGCAGTGAGGTGCACACATATAAATAACCATGCATGCACACATGCCCACTGCACATCTCAGCACACTCATTTACACTAGGGACCACCCCAGCATTGCAGGGCCGCTGGGATTCCTGTAACCTGCTTTGAGGAAGCAGAACTGGGATCACTTGTGAGGAGCTGAGTGCTGGAGGATGATTAGCAATCACAACCGGATTGAGCAGTATCCCAGCATCCCTTACTCATTTCCTGCAATGAAATGCCTTGTATAACGTAAATGCAACAACATACTTTTGTTTTTACTTTTGTCTTAAGGCAGATTTTTATACTTAGCAAAACATTAGAATTGAGTAAGTTTACATGAAGGGACATTGATAGAGGAGATATATATCAAGGTACAAAAGAGTCAAAAGGGTGGTAAGAGTTCCTGTGGTGCAGATAAAAATAAAGATATGAAAGAAGTAAATTTAATGTCTGAACCAAACTTTGATGAGCAACACTCCTCCTTTGTCAGATTACCTCCTTTGTCAGATTAAATCAAGAGTGTAGCTTTGGACATTTGTGTAATTTATCATAATTTGTTTGGCAGGCAACAAGTTTCAGCTAGCAACTGGTTAGCTTTCTGATGATTTGAATTACTGACTAATTCTGTCTCTGAGGAGGGAAATTTAGGCTGAGCTGTTGTTAAATACATTGAACAACATCCAGGAAAATAACAACAGCCAGGAAAATACCACGTGAACTTTAGAGAGGAAATTGTGCTTCATACAACTCTCAGTCATTAAGAACACCATCCCTGTGGTGTTTCCATCACTTAATCACATTAATAATCAACAGTTTTTCAGGCTATAAAGTCCCTAACTATCAAAATAATGTTTTGTGAGAGCGTTAAAAAATATATATATATTTGTAAAGTGCACAAGTAGTCAGAAGAGTTGACACAACCATTTAGAAAGTTTCTCTGTCTCTTAAAATCTCCAAAGAGCAGTTGAACGACCTTTTGATGAACATATAAGCAGTTTTTTATGGTAAAAAGAGGTTTATTGGGAATGCAAATTCACATTGAATCACTCAGTTTCACAGAAAAGATGAAAATGCAGCCTTGAGTAAGTTAATTACATTTTAAAACAGCCAAAAATGGAGAAAAAAAAAAACAAAACTCATTATCTATTCAAGCAAACCAAAATAATTTTAGTTTGTGCCCAGTGAGTCTTGGTCTATCAGGAAATGCAGATAAATTTGAGGGAATTTCAGTCTAATTTGACACACACCAGTCAGAATGAATTTTTCTGATACTGTTATACACAATTATGTAAATGACTTGAAATATACTTATATGAATTAGGAAACGATGCTGAGACTAAATGAATTTGATCTTTACATTTGCATGTTATGAAAAAACACACACCTGCCCCTTTACACCTAGTATTGGGTTGGACTCCTGCCCCCCACTCCTCTTTTTTTCCCTTCAAAACTGCTTCCATTCTCAATTCTCATTGATTCAACAAGATAGTGAAAAGTTTCCTCAGAGATTTTTCTCCTTATTGATAAGATAAGATAAGATAAGATAAGATAAGATAAGATAAGACAAAACAGACCTTTATTTGCCCTAAGCAGCTAAATTGTTAAATTTACATTATATGTACAATAATAATATATGATATCTGTTAATGTGTGTTTTTGGTGAACTGGAGCACTGTTTGTTTTAGTTTAACTGCTACAGGAAGGAAAAATCTGCAGCAGCGTTCCTTTATTCATTTCACTGAGTCTGCCATTGAAGAAGCTCTGCAGTGCTGTCAAAGTGTTCTGGAGGGGGTGCGAGCTGTTCTACAACATGGACAAAAGCTTATACCTTTTCCACCTTTCTCCTACCACCTGTGCTGGGTTTAAGGGGCATCCCAGTACAGAGACAGCTTTCTTCATTACTTTGTTCCTTTCCAGATAGCATCACACAGTTCCTGCAGGTTTGTCTGCTGGACATCCAAGATGAGAATCTCCTGGTCCAGCTATCCCGAAGCTGCTCTGTTGGGTTGAGATCTTGTGTTGGAATACAGTGAACTCATTGTCATGTTGGAGATGATTTGAGCTTTGTGGCATGATGCATCATCCTCCTGGAAGTAGCCATCAGAAGATGATCAGCAACAATATTCATGTTGGCTGAAGTTTTTACACCATGCCAAGTTTACACTGAGAGTCCAATAGTGTTCCATAAAAATATCTCTCATACTGTTACACCACCAGCCGTACTGTTGCTAAAGGCAGGATGGATTCATTCATGTTGGCTTTTATGTTGTTTCAACCAAACTCTGACCCTTCCATCTGAATGTGGAGCTGAAAAAGAGACTCATCACATCAGGAAACATTTTTCCTTCATCTATTGTCCAGTTTTGGTGAGTCTTTGTGAATTGTAGCCTCAGTTTCCTGTTCTTAGCTGATAGGAGCAGCACCTAGTGTGGTGTAGACCATCTACTTCAGGGTTGGACATGTGTCTTTATGGACAGTATTCTGCACCTTGGTTGGAACCAGTGGTTATTTGACTTCCTGTTGCCTTTCTGTCATCCTCAGCCGATCTGCCCATTCTCCTCGGACCTCAGACACCAACAAGGCATTTTGGTCCAGACAGTTGCTGCTCACTGGGTGTCTTCTCTTTTTCAGCCCATCTTCTGTAAACCCTAGAGAAGGTTGTGTGTGAAAATCCCAGTAAATTAACAGTTTTCGATATATGCAGACCAGCTTGTTCAACACCAGCAAACAAGTTGTTCAAAGTCACTTAAATTTCATTCTTTATATATTTTGATGTTCAATTTCAACTTTAGCACGTCATCTTGATCATGTTGTTGCAGAAGTTGCTGAAACAATCGCCCAGTGGTTCCCAAACTTTTTCTACAGGGCCTCTTTTCATCAACAACAATAATGTCAAGGCTTCCCCCATCCCCATCACATGAACCAAAGAAACATCCTAAGAAATGCATCATTAGTTTATTGGTTGTAGTGTGGTTAAATGAAGTTAAAACCGTGTCAGTGCCAGTATTATTATCCATTCTTCTAATATGGTCTGAAACATTTTAAACCAGGAATCTCTGCAAACTACTTAGGTGAACTGAGTTTTCAATGATTTTTCAATGAGATGAATGCTGCTTTAGTAAAACAACTCTTCTATGTGATAGTTGGATGGTTTATTTCTAAAGTAACCAACAGGCTTTTCTTTGTGTTCAGGATGAAACGTCCCCAAATGATGTTGGAACATGTTTGGCTTGACCAAGTAATGGTCATGCTTCATCATATTTTTTTTTCTCTTTTTATCCTTGCGCTCCCCCTGCCATAACTCTGCCGCCCCTTCTCCTGAGGGGTCCTTCCCCCAGTTTAGGAACCGCTATGATTGGCTGAGTTATTTGGGTTAACAAGCATTGGAACAACTGTAAAGTGTAAAGTGGCTGATTCATGGACACATATGATCATGTTGTGACACCTACATAACTAATACATATGTTCTCTTCTAGTTTTGAGCAGATCAAAGTAAAGACTCTTTTTTTGTGAGCTGGAACAAACATTATATCAACATAGAACTTGGATGTTCTAACAAAATATCTACTGTGCTGTCTTTTTTTTAACGGCTGTGTGTGCGCACGAGTGCAGCGACAGGTCTGACCTTTATTATAAGGATGGAAATGAAGATAATAATTCTCATCAGGGAACCCAGAGTGCAGATCAAGCCTCTTTTTACCTCATGCATAATCACATCTCTGCTCCCATGAAAATTAGCCTGAGTGAGGCATTCAGCTGTAACAAGTTGGTGTAATTGACAAGATGAACTTTTAAAATGAATAAGCCCTAAGTTAACTCTCACTAACAACATGAGCTGCTGCCAAACATCACTGAACTTGGACCCTAGAGTACCACCAGATAACTAAATAAATCTTACCTGATGTTTACTGCTCTCAATTTTTATACAAATTATGTTCTCAAAACCTTCCATTTAAAAAAAAGCAAAAACCTGAGACTATTAGGCAGATTCTCTGACTCTAAGAAACACTAAAACATATGAGCTATAATTTTGCAGTGGTGACAAAAACATGCAAATAATGATGAATAAATGTCTACATTGTCGTATAAGACAAAAATCCTGCAAATGACAATGACCCCTTTTGATAAAAAAATTGGGAGTTTTTATCAGATATACCTGTTCAACTTTTTAATAACACAAATTACTAAACATATCACAACTGTCACCATTACTATACACTGGCATAAATCTTTAATCAGCCAATCACATGGCAGCATATAAATACATTTAGTCTTGTAAACATGGTCAAGATTACTTGCTAAAGTTTAAATTGAGCATCAATTACAAAAAAGTAAGGATATTTAAGTGAATCTGTTAGTGGCATAGTGATTGGTGCCAGTTTGGTTGGTCTGAGGATTACAGAAGCTGCTGATCTACTGGGATTTTCACACAAAACCATCTCTATGCTTTACAAATAACAGTTTATATCAATATTAAGTGAGTAGCAGTAGTCTGATTGAAAATTCTTATTTTATTTTCCAAAGTAAATGATCCAGAAACTAAAATATAAAAGTAAAATAAGGAAATCTGTGGGTTCAGAATTCATTAGCATGGTTTCCAAAATATCCAGTTGGATCTGCCTGATCAACCTATGATGTTTTCCTGTTTTTTTAAATTCTGTGTAACTGGAACCTGTTGAACGCTCAACACTGAAATTATATCTATATCTACATCCTGTTTCCACCATCATTAATATTTTTAGTGCAATTTTGGACCTTGTGCTTCTCCCACAGATTTTAGAACTTTATTTAACCATTTTTTGATGATACAATAATCAAAAATGGTTTAGAATTGCTGCTTTATTATGAGACTATAATGACAATAGCAGAAGAGTTGGAGAGGGTGCTGATCAAACAACTTTGGACAGAAATGAAATCTGTGGTGTTCTGGGATGCAATACATAAACAATAAATGAACACATTATCCAAGCATGCACTTTTCCTGGACTTTTTATTTCACATTACAGAGCATCAGGTGCTGCTATTTTTGGTGTCGTCACGACTTGTGGGGCAACAAAGTGTGAAATTACCTCTATGCTTGGACAGTTTCTCTAATTGTGAGTTTAATGAGTGTGTAAATGATAGAGTTAGATTACTACCACATAGCTCATACTATATGTGCTGTAATTTGGTATTTGATCTAGGATCTCACGAAAATAAATAAATAAATAACGTCAGATTGCAAAATAATAAGGACATATTGAGTGGACAGAGCCAAAGTTGCTGGGGCTGAGGATGCTCGTACTGGAAGGAGGGGATTCTGGCAGATACAGGTGGAATAGATAAAACCGCTGAATCCACAGGTGAGTATGGCGGTGTGACTCAAGGATGGAAGAGTTCAGAGAACTGAACGCTGAGACGATGAATGATTTGCCATAGCTTGAAGAGGTGCAAAAGTCCAGACTAAAGTCCTGGAACAGGCAAAAGGGAGAAAAATATGATCAACTACACAAACTTATTTTAGACCAGGGCAACACAATTCAGTCCCACAAGGTCTGTAGTCCTGCAAGTTTTCAATGTTTCTCTGCTTCAACACAGTTGACTCAAAGGAATAAGTCATTGTGCAGAACTTTACAGGCTATTGGAACCATTTACTTCTGCTCTGGATGCTTATTTATCCTTTGCATGCATAATTAGCTCTGCCTTCAGAAAGCTTGTGGACGTGTAGCCTGTCGCAGCAAACAGACTAATACCTACCTGAAACCATGGGGGCTGTTTTGCACACATATGGTTCAGATGCAACCAACAAAAGGAACAAAAAGAAAACACTGCACTGTATTTAATGGCTTCACAGACCCCTGCCACCAACTTTTTATGTCTCAGAGAATGTGCATCTCTCTCTTTACTATGATCTCCACTAGCCTCGTCACAGTTGCTGTTGTGTGAAACTGATGTTGGAACTCGAACATAAACTCTGAACTCTCTGCTACCTTCTAGTGGTTGTATTGTCTCACCACCATCCCAACACAAAGGACCCATGTGGGCAGTGACCTTTGACACTGTTTGAAACAGACCGACTGGTTTACAGTTGCATTGCTGTGTATTTCAGATGTAAATAAACCACAAAAAAAATGTTTTTCTGCCCTTGCTTCCTCGCAGGAGCTCAGTTTTTGTTGTCCCAACCTTAATAATCACTAGAACATCCTGGTGAATGAAAACAAGTTTAAATTGTCATGGTTGATGGAGGTGTGGACCCAAATACAGAGATGGGAGCTGGGGATGCAGAACCAGGAGGTTTTAATATATATATATATATATATATATATATATATATATATATATATATATATATATATATATATATATATATATATATATATGATATATATATATGATATATATATATATATATATATATATATATATATATATATATATATATATATATATATATATATATGATATATATATATGATATATATATGATATATATATATATATATATATATATATATATATATATATATATATATATATATATATATATATATATATATATATGATATATAATTTCAGTGTTGAGTGTTCAACAGGTTCCAGTTACACAGAATTTAATATTATGGTGCAGATGACCAAATATGTGATGTCCTCATTAGAGGACGCTCAGGAGGTTTTTAATGAAGCTCAATGAAAGACATACACACACTCATTACTTTCAAATTAAAGTCTCTTAAATTGAATAAATGTTTAGATGGAATTTGACCAAAGTAATTTTTTTCTTGCTAATAAAGAAACTAAAATAAATAGAAATTTACAACCAGTGTAATGATTGAAGGCAACATGATGGCACCATCGGCAAGGAATGATGACAAATTATTTTCAGCATTTTACGTCCCATCAAAAAACACCAATTTTCTCTTTTTCCCACAGAAGTTGGAGAAAATTCACCGTCAGACATTGGGGGTTAAATCTGTCTGACATTATCAGTTCAGATTGTTCAAGACTTAATATGCTGCTCAGCAGACCATTTGGTAGACCTAGCTAGTATCAGGTTGAACCCTGCCTGCCTTCAAAGCTCCCTAAATTCTTCAAGTTTTAGATACAATGAGGCGTTGGAAACATCTTTTTGCTCCTTATTGATAATGATGTGACGGCATTGCATAGTTGTGGCAGAACAAAGTCTTAGACTGAAGTACACTGAACTCATTGTCATGTTTAAAAAGCAGTTAGAGATTATTTGAATTTTGTGACATGGTGCATTATCCTGCTGTGGTTATACATTATACCCATTAGAAGATGTTCCACTGTGGTCATAAAGGGATGGGCATGGTCATCAACAATACTCAGATAAACTGTGGTGTTTTAACCATACTCAATAACATTAATGGGCCCAAAGTGTGCAAAAAAGATATTTCCCACACCATTACACCATGAGCAGCATGAACCGTTGACACGAGGCAGGATGGAGCTGTGCTTTTATGATATTTAAATTCCAACCAAGGTGGAGCCAAAAAGTAGACTGATATGAAGATGTAGAATGAAAAGTTAAAGAACAACACTGATCACCTGTTTTAGAAGTGAAGGACTTATCCAATGAGTAAGAATGAAAAAAGATCTGCACACTCCAATTTATGAAATGGTAAAGTTTAATCAAACAGGCTTTCAGTCACAGACCGGCATCAGGGAGGGCTTGATGCAGAGTCAGGGTTTAGTTAAATGCAGCACCTAGCTATACAACATAGGTGCAACTAATCAATCCTGCCGAGCATCATGGGAGATGAAGTCCCACACTAAAATGCCTGTTCTTATTTATAACCCACAACATTTTCTAAATAACCTAAAAAAAAGTAAAATATACATTCAAACGTCAAAGAAAAGCACAACAAAAATCCATGCAGTGCAAATATCAGGCCTCGGCCATCACACAGCAAAGTATAGGATTTTAAAGGATCACAAGAAAGACGACATAAAAATCCTCATTGAGCTCTAATGTTTTTTATGCATCCAAAGTATGAATCCAGAAAAGTTCTTGTTGACATAAGATGTGGAGTGAAACAACAGTTTCACAGAAGCAGCATGCGTCCAAGATGAACTGGCAGAGGAGGGGTTAGTGAACAATTTGCAGGATTCTTAAAGAAATCGGCAGGGCTGGCAGGCAGGTAACAAAGAGCAGGAAAGGGAAAATGGCTGTTGCATGATACCCAGACTGACAATGTTTCACTCAAAGCACAGGATAAAGTAAAGTTTGCAAAGAAGGACAAAGAGATTATTGGCGGAGTCTGGTTACCACATGAACAGTGAGACAAACAGCAAAGACTGGCACTCCGGCAGGTCCTTAAGAAGACACTTGTAAATGAGAACAAATGAGCTGCAGGTATATTTGTAGCAGCCCTCCATACTCCACCCTGGACTTCCTTGATGCCTGCTCAGCTCCTAAATTCACAGCAAAAGCAAAAACAACATAGCCAAGAGCAACCATACAGTTTTGGCGAGTCTTTACTCCTCATTGCTGATAATAATGGCACCTCTGTGGTCCTCTGCTGCTGTAACCATCTTGGATGCTTTTATGAGGCAACACTAGAAGCAAGCTGTAAAAGAGCAATTAACTCTGCAGTCCATTTCCACTGATCTGGGTCAAGCAATGGACTGCTGTGCGTAAACATTAGAAAGACAGGCCTGCGCGTGTTAGCTAATGGCTCTCTCTGGGAGTCAGCTAAGTGAAAACCCATTGCAGGACAATAAACAGATCTTAATAAAAAGGCTACAGATAAAAACTAAATATAAATGATGTTGCAGGAAATATTAATTCTAGTAGTGTTTGGGGGGTGGGGGGGTATAAAGGTGAAACAAAATCACTAGATTAAGTAAATGTGATTTTTGTGTTCAGAGATGCTACTTGGTGATTCCTGAAGGGCAGAATCAGGAGCTGAGGTGGGTTAGCGTGCATCAAGGCCATGAATGTGAAAGCATCAATAAGTGTCAGGTCAGTTGTGCCCCCTGGGTAGGAGACTGGCCTTATTGATTTGTCTCTGAAGATTATATCCTGCCTTTCGAAAACTCAGAAATTCTGCTACTTAAAACATTGGCTCATTCCTGAGGGACAATTATGTTCAGCGCAAAATAATCACCTCAGGAACTACATCTCCTGCTTGTTACAGTGTTGAATAAAGGCTCAATATGCATAGCAAATAAAAAAAAATACTGGACAAGGTTTTGATGTTTGCCTGGGGTGTGTGTGTGTGTGTGTGTGTGTGTGTTCCAGACTGTGGTGGGTGGGCAGAAGGGGTGTTTTGACAGAGGTGAAATATGCTGCTGAGTATGGGAGTATCGATTGGAGACCATGTGATTCAACTTCTCCTCCCTGTGGACTCTGCTCCCTCATCGTCTGTATCCATCCGCATCGATTGGCTGGCGCAGGCGGACTTGACCTGCCCAGGGCCGTGGTCACCCAGACGGCTGCTGCAGAGAAGTCTTCCCACTTAGCCTTCAAGCCTCGCTGGCGTGTTTCTTTCAAACCCTGACTGATACATTCAGCAGATGCACAGGCACACGTTTGTCAAATGCTGTTTTGTGAGGGTTGTTTATTTCACTCTGACTGCTTTGTTGCTTTAATAAAACTAAATATCACCCAGAGAGCTGCACATATAATCCAATAACTTTGCTCTTTAATGTGGTAATAGATATTGGCTTGAAAAACTGAGTGATATAAAACTTCTGAAGGGATCAATAATCTATTGTTTCTGGATTTCATTAATTTATCATGAAATCTAGCCCTGCGATGGACTGGCGAGCTGTCCAGGGTGTACCCTGCCTGTCGCCCAAAGCCAGCTGGGATAGGCTCCAGCTTCCCCCGCGACCCTGAATTGGAATAAGCGGTTCGGACAATGAATGAATGAATGAATGAATGAATCATGAAATCTAACAAACATCTTATTTTGCTTTGTTTTTATTGATTGCAGGGGAATAAACATAAAACTCCTTATTGATCACAAAGGCTAATATACATTTTTAGAGGCTGTGCTCACCATAACACAGTGATTTTATATAAACTCTGCCAACAATGACTTGAAATATGTGACTCAGAGGGTTAAGATTTCAGTTAGGAAACTTCTTCTCTTTGCTGTTAGACTTCCTTAACTGCAGTCTAAACTTTTTGATATTTCCACAACAGACGGAGTGAAACGATTATTTTCCCGTTTCAGCTCTCTAGTCAACATGCCCCTTCCGGGAAAATAAATGCAAGTGTATGTTTTTTTTTCCCAGAATGTGTGTTTCAATAGGCAGCTCATGATCATTTAGCTTGTCATCCCCATGTACTGTTGTTCAGTCTCATCCCCTGCTTCACGCTCTGAATTCAAAGGAAGCTTCCCGTCATCATGCCTCTTTCAGGAAGAGTTCAGCGACTGACAGAGAAGAGGAGCTGTCATCATGTCACTCCAACTTTTTTCTCATATTGATCATTTAGATGTTGATCCAGCTGAATTCTCAGTTGTCCTGTCTTGCATTACCTGTCATCAGATCGTTCCCACCATCAGCACTGGGATATGAAACTTCAAGGTTCTTTTTTTTTTCCTCACAGCTGCAGACACCTCCAAAATGGAAGGTTTATAAAAACCCATTTTATGTTTGTTCAATGATTCTGAAAGTAACTCAAACAACAGTTTTTCTGAGGAAAGAGAAGACTGTTTTCAACAGCAGACTATTTTCTTTTATTTACTCGCTTATGTTTCGGTGCTTCAGCCTGCAAGGAGCAGTCTGTGAAGTGGGTAGGACTGTGCAAAGTCCTTACGGTGTGTTCAGACCAAACGCGTTTTGAGCGTCAAGAGCGGCAGGTTTCCATGTAAAGTCTATGGGGAGGCACGGCAAGGGGGCGTCGAGCTTTCTCGCGTCACATTTTGAGCGTTTTGGGCGTCAGCGTTCCAGACACAATGGCTGAGATGCCATTACTCCGTGCAATATTTAAGATAACCATTCCTTGCTAAAAAAGCTGAATGTTACTGATTTGGCAACGTAGCAGGATACGTTGCCGAGCAACACTTTGTTTGGGGGCGGCGGCTCTCTGCTGAGTGCGGCTCTTGTTGCATTAACACTGACTATCACTGCCCTACGACAAAGTCCTCTAGCTTTATTTATTAAATAAAACCATGCCATGTCTCTACTGAATCCGCCATCATTCAAACTGACCGGAAGAAAAGCGCCGCCTCCCTCCTGTCTTTTCCACCGCGTTTGCCACTTGCTCCAGACAAGCGGCAGACGCGGCAGGAGCGTTGGGAGCGTTTTGGGCGTCGGACACAAAAGTGGCAGTTAGTGACCAGTGTCAAGCATTCAGCATTTTGAGCATTTTCAACGCTCAAAACGCGTTTGGTCTGAACACACCGTTGGACTGATGTCGTGTTGTGTATTTGTGATATTCAGCCTAATACCAGGACACCAGATTATATGTTATCATTGTATAAATCCAATCAAAACTTTCATTCATTCATTATTTAAACCTCTTAGTCCAATGAAGGATCATGAGAAAGCTGGAGCCTATCCAAGCAGTCTTTGGGCAAAAGGCAGGGTACACCCTGGACAGCTTGCCAGTCCATCGCAGGGCCACACAGAGACAAACAACCACTCACACCTACGGGCAATTTAGAGAAACCAATTAACCAAGTTTTCCTCAATTCCAGTCCTCAGGCTCCCCTGTCTTGCATGTTTTATAGGCAACCCTACTTTACCACACTTGAATGAAATAAAGGGCTCGTTAACAGGCTGCAAAGAGCTTGATGAGGAAGTTCAATTATCTGACTCAGGTGCTTTGGAGGAGGATCATGTCTAAAACAAGCATGGCAGGGGGGCCTGAGGACTGGATTTGAGAAACACTGAATTAACCTAACATGCATGTCTTTGGATGGTGGGAGGAAGCTGGAGTACCTGGAAAGAACATACACATAAACAGGAAGAACATGCAAACTCCACACAGAAGGGCTGCTGTCCAAGCCTCGCCCCAACTGAGCACCAAACCAGCAAACTCCTTGCTGTGAGGCCACAGTGCTAACCACTATGTTACCGGGCAGCCCCCTAGCGAAACTTGACTTTTACAATGCCTGTAACTGTGTACGTCCGATCTAAATCATACAAAAATGAAGCTCTGGATTGACACACTGAGATCATGCAGCTGGAGCTCAAATAGCTTGCATTTATACTGAGTTGAAACTGGATTGGGCAGCACACACACATGCCTTTAAAGTTTCATATTTCTGGATTCCTTTTTATATGTTTGTGAAAACAATTAAGTGTACAGCACACGCACTAACTCCGGTCTTCAAGAGCTATTGTCTTGTTGAATCCAATATGTTGCAGCAGGTAAACATCTAAAATATTCCCAGAGAGAGAGAGAGAAAAAAAGACTTTGGCCCAAGTGTGGCCCACATCCAGTGTTTTGTTTGGTCCATATTTGACCTTGACTTACAACATTGACTCCATGTGTGTGTGGCTGCCAAAACCTAGCCACATGACCAATACACGTGAACAATAAGGAAATGGCTATAACCTGTATTTGGATAAATCTGGCCTAAACAATGTGTGCTGTAATCTATGCCTAAACCGTCAACTGACATCTGGAGCATTCAATGCTTGCCAATGCTGTAACATAGTTATAAGTGCCAAAAGTAGCCCGAATTAGGAGTATGCAGATGGCAATCTCTTGTATAGCAGAAGTCCAATTAAAGCAGCTCACATTCTCTGACATTTTCTATTATCTAGAATAGAGCACTGATGGCCCAGAATGATCTAGATAATCGTCTTCATTTGACTTGAGAACTAAAATGGAGTTTTTACAGGTCTGGCTAATGACAACTGTGATACCTGCAGCAAATCCAGAATGCTGCTGCTAGTTTCTTCACAAAGGCCAGAAAAAAGACACAAATCCCCCTGGTTCTCAAATAATGTATCTTAAAATTTTTATGCGTGTGTACTAAATCCTAGAATGAATGGCTCAGATAAGATGTATTTATTGGATCTGCTGATGAGCCACCAAGAACTCCAGGATCGTCTGGAGCCGGTTTGCTTTCCATGCTGAAAACACAAAATCAGAAGAATAAAGTTGTATTTATACACTCCACGTAGGTCCATGGATGCTTGACATGCACCTTTTCCGGACACGCTCTGACACTTAAGAGAAACTGCACCACGATGCTGTAACCATACAGGTTTACTGGAATATGAGAACACAATTCCCCAGCATCACCTATGGCGGCCCAACTGTAACCAGAAGACACTGCACCAGTATAAATCCAGCTGAAGTATTTAGTTCTTATAGTCCTAAAATCTGGCACATTGGGTTGCCTTAAGTACAACAATACAAATGTATCATACAAAGGAATCAGTCTTCTGTTAAAAAGGGATGGAGAAGCATTATTGGTCGAGAAGCATTATTGGTCAGTTACTTTGCACATTTGTCTCTTGGATTTTATTGATCGTACCTGTGTTAAAGTATTCAGCAATTTATGAAATAATAATTGTAATAATGAATATCTAAAGTTTCTTTCTGCCCTGATTGTTAGTTTCTTTGCCCGGTTCACCCCAAAAACTCAGCCTTAAAAAACAAGAAAACAATATACAAAAATTGTGTAAATGTTGCTTAAAATAAAATAAATTATCTGCCAACAGAACACGAAAATTTGGCTTGTCAAGACTTCTGAAAACAAGTAGAAATACTCTTAAAACAAGAGGAATTCTCTGGCATAAAAACTAAGAATTATCTTACCTTTAAAAAAATAAGCATGTGTACTCAATTTTCAGTTTTTGCAGTGTTGATGATAACACAGGGCCTCAGTGTGAGACTTTCCAGTCAGAAAATATCTTTCTGCAAAGACAAAGGTAAGCTGTGTATTGTGTTGTCCTTCTGTTAAACTCATGCCAAAAGTACAACACAGACCAGCTTCTAAAAAGAGAATGGCTAATACATACATACTAAGACTTGCAATAGATACATACACAGAAGATCTTCCATGTAATTAATAATTAAAGTTGCCATGTTCTTAGTTTTCAGCTGCTACTTTGGTAAATGGACCGCATTTATAGCACTTGTCTAGCCTTTGTGGCCACTCAACGCACTTTACGGTACATTGCTTTCACTCACACAGCACTTTCCAATTATATGCAGTTCTTTTTTTCACCATTACCCCACCAGTGGCACGTGGGACATGAAGGGATCTTCCCCAAAGACACTGTGATGCAGTGTACATATACATTGTCTGACCCTTAAGTCCATCTTACCATTAACAGGTTGGAGCTAAGCTTTTCTTCGGAACTGTCTTAATTCTTGGTGGCATAGATTCAACAAGGTGTTGACAATGTTCCTTAGGGATTTTTCTCCATATTAACCTGATAGCGTCACACAGCTGTTGCAGATTTATCAGTTGCACAACCTTGAGAGGAATCTCCCGTTCATTGTCACATTCAAGAAATCAGTTGGAGATGACTTAAGCTTTGTGGCATGATGCTGCTGGAGGTAGCCGTCAGTAGATGGTAAACTGTGGTCATAATGGGATGGACATGGTCAGCAACAATAGACTGTGATGTTTAAAATATGCTCAGTTGGGCCAAGAAATCCTCCCCCATACTGTTAAAATTTTATCACCCTAAACTGTTGATACCAGGGAGGATGAATATTTTGATATTGTTTTTACAAATTGCTGCCTGAATATGAATCTAATATTGAGACCAAGCTTTTTCTGTCCTCTGTTGACCAGCTTTGGTAAATCTGTGTGAGTTGTAACCTGAGTTTCCTGGTCTTAGCTGACAGATGGGGCAACCTGTCCCTGTCTTCAGCTGGCGAGACCATATGTTCTATGTGTTGTGTGTTCAGAGATGGTATTCTACATACCATGTTGCAGTGATGTTCACAAGTTGTTTGTTCCAAGTCGAGTCATAAGTCGCTTCTTGTTGTAATGAGTAATCTGCCATGTGACGTCTGCCATCTGGTCTGCTGAGAACCCTGCATTATCATATCCAAATAATTTAAAATCCATACTGACCATTCAACACCATTTATTAACATCTGCTCAAACTGACATATGCTCTATCCCTCTCCTCTGGACAATTCCTTTGCTTTACTTTGTAAATTAAATTTAAAAAGAATGATTCATTTCTTTTTTTTAAGTGCTAACATTACAAAAGGAGCAACAACTGTAACATGTCTTTCTAAAAATCAGACCCATTTTAAACTGTGTTGTTTGCCAGCTAATATAAATGGATTTCTGACTTAAGTCGAAGTCCACATTAAATGTATGAAGTTGCTGCCATGTGATTGGCTGATTAAATAATTATCTCAACAAACATTTGAATAATTGGACCTGATAAAAGAGTCAGGCATAATTAACTGAAATGATGACTTGTTCAAAAAACAAAAAAGAGGAAAGAAAATTACAGTCACATACTTCATACATGTTTATACAAATAGTTCTTCCTCTGCAGAATATTCATTCTTACTTTACCTGAACTGCCAAGCTACACAGCTATGTTCTTTAATCATTAGAGACCATTTACATTCCACCCGAAGCCCATCTAAGTGCTGATCTTGGTTTAATGTGCTACCCAGCTTTTATCTGGAGATGCAGAAAAATCTTACATTTTATATAAATTCTGATGGTACACCTCTTTCTGTAGACTCAATTGGGGTTTATGAAAGGTACAACAAATCATTCATACATACATAGCATGTATGTAAAAGGTCAAAGTTAACAAGTTCTCATTCATTGTAAAAATGCATCCAGCATGTGCAGCCGTGCAGAAAATCTGTAAGGCTTCGTTGAATTAGGGATTAGCTTCTTTTTTTTTTTTTTTTACTAATTTTCCATGCATAGCTACTGTCCAAGAAATATTTAAACAAATAATACATGTATACTATTTGCATGTCCAGAGGCAAAGGGAAGATTATTGTACAAATAGTAAAAGTAAAGGCTATCAGGCTCTTTATGTAGCACTAGGAAACAAAGTTAGTTGCTGCAGGATACTTCTTCGTGTGTCATTATTTCCTTAGACCAGTGAAACTCAATGTAATCCTATTTTCTCCCAGATTGTAGAACGTCCTGGATGTTCCAGTTGGGAGGAACTGTCCACTTCATTTACTCCTTCCATTTGTTAAGGCTTTTATGAAAGTCACGCACCATCTGCATGAAAACACCTCTGGAAACTTTGCCTCCTGCAAAACATCCACTGCTCACGCTGCTGCATGGTTTTCACACTGCAGTTTCTCTGCTGTTTGCAAGATATGAGATAAGGTTTATGTCAAAGGTCAAAGTTAACAAGTTCTCATTCATTGTAAAAATGCATCCAGCATGTGCAGGTGTGTAAGCTGACCCAGCCTGCAGGTTATTTTACATTGTTCTGAGCATGATGTTACATTTTGTTGCAGCTCTCAGTAAAAAAAATCAGCTGCCGGTGCTGGAGGTCCTCTCCTTCTGCGGATTTGACTTGTGCATCACACTCAGAAAGATTTCAACAACCTGAAAAAGGTATGTGTAACAAGTTATTCCAAAGAGTTATGTGCTCTCTAGCTGGCTGTCTGAAAATGCAGGAAAAGATAGACTCCTGTGGAATAAGCCAACAACGAGGAAGTGGTGTGAACTAGAAGGGCGAACTTCTGCATCCCAAATTAGGCAGTTGTATTTTAATGTACATTTATGCTGTGTCACTTCAAAGATAGTAATTTTATAACTCATTTAACTCATCAACCACAACACTTCACAAGGAAATTACTTCTTTAAAAGTGTATTGCCTTTCAAGATATTTAAATATCACAGCAGAAGCATAGCTTATAAAAGCCAAACTTTTTCCCTGACTTTGCCAAAGTGCCATGTTGACCTTCTGTGGCCCAGTGTCCAGTGTCATTTGAGAACAATAAAGAAGGTGGGAATTGTCCAGGCATCCTGTATTTACTCAGCAATTCACACTCCAAACCATGAGAGCAACAGCAGACATCACACACTGTCATGTGACCTAAACAACCCACAAGTGACATCAAGGTGTAAAACAACCACAGAGGTTTTGTAAGGAAAACGTTTCCTTTCAAACGACAATATCTCAGGGACATGGGTGTAATTTGTTTCTACAAAAGTAATGAACTGTCATGTCTTTGTCTCTTTCGTTGTCAAGATGAAAATTAATCAGTTGGGTCAAAGGTAATCAAAGAGCAAGACGAATTTAATTTGAGCTCACAGAGGAATTAGAGGATGAGTGCAGACTCCTGAGTTGGGATCCTCCAGATGTCTACTGTTTTGTTCTTTTTTCTTTTGGACAGATAAAAAAGTCTGTATTTTAATTTAAGAAAGAGGAGAAGTGGGTGGAGATGCCAAAAACTTTAAATTGTATGTATGTATTTATGTATTTATGTATGTTTGTATGAATGTATGTAAGTAATGTATTTATGTTTAGAAATGGTGTAAGCAGACATGCAACTCAACATCTGCATAGTTGTTAGCTAACTCCAATTCACTCCACCACAGAAAACGTTGAGTGATCTGTTTAGCTTTTGCAGGATTTAATGAACTGCTAATAAACACTTAAAATGGTCTATGTAAAAGATTCCTTTTTTAGACTGGGAATGCCAACCAGACTAACATCCACCTTAGTTAAAACCTATCATAACATGTGTCGTCATGGTTAGATATTGTGTTTTTGTGTGCTGAAACATCACTTTGTTTAGGTAGACACCAAAGGCACTGCATATAGGTGTTCTTTTACAGTAAAGGCCCATTTATGCATAAAGACTGAAGACACATGCACAGGAGAGAGAGTTTGGTTTGTCTCCTGTGTCGGTTATGCATGGACTTTGGTCTGTTTTAAGTGGGCTTAGCTATGCTACCAGATGCAGGATACAATCACAATCACAATAGTAATGATAATAGGAAAAGAAAAAGAAAATCTTGTTTTTACATGGACTTAGGTGTTCCCAGCAAGACTTAAACATTGTTTAAAAACCAACAACATCACTTTTTATGTTATTATACATTGTATAAAAGAATGTTTTTAGGACTTTGTTGGAGTTTGGTTTTTTTTTTTTTTTTTTTTTTTTTTTTTGAGGTTTTGTGTTTATCTATGCACATTGTGCCCTCACAGCATGTTTCTGAAATGAGACATCAGATAGACCTGACATCAAATCTTGAAAGCCTGTGCTGTAAAAGTAATAGTATGGCATGTTTGTGGTTTCACATTACAACACGCTGTATTGTTGACACTGAGATAGCCTTCGTCTGCCTTCAGAGATGTCAGCCTTTGTCAGGTCTGTGCTGCCATTTCACATTGCATGCTGCTCCTTATTTTTTACACTCAGACTCAGCAGGAACTCGGCTTTATGATCTCTTACTTGAAGCCGGAGGTCTCTCGCTTTCTGTCTGCAGTGCTCTGCACATTCTGCTGCAGGGATGTCGTGTTACATCGGCACAGCAGGATGCAGGTGTGCCATAAGATCTGACACCACTGAGAAGAAACTGTGACAGCAGAGGAGAACCTTGAGGACCCTTCAGGTATTTGAAAAAAGGTCAAATTAACTACTGTGTCCAAAGTTATTATTAATTTATACCATTATTTACTAGGGATTTTCCATATTGGCTTTTTTTTTTAACCGATATCTGATATACTTATTTTGTCTAACTCTTAATTTCCCATAAACGATATAAACTGTTAGCAATATTTTTGGAGTGAGTTGTGCCAAACAAACATAAATATCTTGAAAACTATAAATGGCATCTCTTATAATTTGTCATTTTGAGTTAGAAGAGACTTAGCTGAAGAGTTTTATATTTAAGAAGTGCATGTTGGGTTAAAGTTATATCATTAATCAAGTAGAAATCGATACCAGTCATATCCGAAATTGCATTTTAATGTCAATATCAGTCGATATCTGTATGCCGATGATATTGGAGATCTCCATTAATACCTATTAATATCAATTTCTAAGTTTGTGTACTTTATAAAGATGTTGCTACTTGTATAAAAACATGAAACTTTTAAATGTTTTTATTTGACAAGTCAGAGTATGATCAATCAGAGAAAGTATTAGAACGTGCCTATGTGGTTAGACGCTGATGACAGTTTAATGATTAAATGATTAAACGTTAGAAAGATGTACATGCACTATCTAAAAAATAAGGGATGTTCAAACTTCAGGGGGAATTTACAGAAAGTAAAATAATTCATGCTAAACTGTTATTAAATTATTAATGTGAGACATGGAGGTGTAATCATGTGATCGTAATTCCTTGGCAGTAACCTTGATCAGTTTATTGAAACAAAACAGCAATGGCAATTATAAAAATCATAGACTGTATAAAAAAAGATGGACGAAGCCTCTATGACGATACCCATAGGTTTCTGAAGAGCTGAATTGAAGCTGAGTGGGCAGTTCCAACCATCACCATCTTGGCAGGGGCATGCATGTCGGCTCGCCTGGAAAATATAAATATGGGCAAAGAGGTACAGCTGAGAGGGGGGCTATGAGTGGAACATTGACATTGAGCGAACTCCGAGCTCTCTGTTGCTAAGAGCTCACCCAGATTACCTGGAGATCACAGGAGATAACAGGAGCTAACCAGCTAACGGAGGTAAGCGCGCTAATGCTAAGTCACATTGTTAACCAGATAAAAAACACAGTTGTTCTCCGTTCTTCTTACTTGAAGCGGGAGATCGGGTACATGTCAATCAAAATGACACACCCCTAAATATGCAGAATTTGGAGATTAAATTAAACAGGCGAGTTAGAAAAAAATACACTCCTCCCACAGTTCCCAGGTAAATCTGACCTATTAAACCGAAAATGGATTTTTGTACCAGGCGGTAAACATGTTTATTTCTGCTGTGAAGTTGGCCTTTTTAACATGGGGATTTGCTCTGTTTTGGAGCCAGCACCTAGTGGATGATAGGGGAACTGCAGTTTTATGCACTTGCACATAGGCTTCACTTTTAACCGCTGGAGCTCCGTTTATCTTTCATATCAGGCCTATGATAGAAATGTTAATGTCTCAACAACTAGTAATGTGTTAGTAGTACATGAACAGCATGATGAAAAGGACTGATTACATACAAACTGTCACTGAACCAGAACATTTATATTAATTAATGGTAATACTCTTCTTTCGTTTTGTTTTTTTTTTTCCCATTAATAATCTTGTTAGTGAACAGAATGTTGTGCTGTAAATATTTAAACATTAAATAGACATGTATATGCGTTCAAAAGTTAGAGAAAGTCTGAGCCGATATTTTGAACTTGTAAGTAGTGTACAACCCTGATTTCACCAAAAAGTTGGAGAACCGTGTAAACTGTAAACATAAACATAAACAATTTGCAACTCATATTAACAGAAAATCATGTTAAAATGATTTATTCCTAAATGTCTGAAACTGCAACAGTTTTGACAGCTTTTTTGATTTGCAAAGATAGGTTGTGAGCCTATTGACCTTGTGTCCACACAGCAAGACAGCAACAGTCAAACACCATCCTCCCTAAAACAACCAGCAAATAATTAATTGCAAAAGGAGGAATGAAAACATAGCAGTCCAGAGCACATCATTAGGCAAGAAATCTTCTATCATGAAGAGTAATTAATGCAAATAGCTGCTACCACTGATTGGCAATTCAGTAACGCTCCATGCACCACAGCTCAAGGCCGAGCACTCCAACATATCATGATGTCTTTTACTGCTTTCCTATGTACCATTTCCAACAAGTGTTTCTAATGCATGGAAGATTTTTCTGATCAAATCCAGTCTCATTCCCAGATTGTCCTATACTTCTGTATTATTGAGTGACATTTGACTGCAAAAAGTACACTTTCATGCAATAATAAAGAGATTTGTAAAAAAAAAAAAAAAAAAAAAAAAAAAAAAATGCCAGCAGGAAGCAGCAGAAAAGGCTGTCGATAAAAAGCAGGAATTTTGTGTCATCAGTTTAAGAATCTGATGATGTGAGAACCGTGGTAGCAGTCTGGTAACTTGATGAATAAAATTTCCAAGCCTGTCTGGTCTTTACCTGCTCCACAGAAAAACTGCTGGCAGTGCACATGTTGCATGCACAACCAGCAAGAAGGTTATAGCAGCAAAGCATTTAACAGAGACATAAGAACCATCTTGTTACATTAGCATTCTTTTACAATATTCATTCTACTTAGCATTTGGCAAGAAGAAGCTGTATCTAGTCCTAAATTCAGCTGCTCAGTAATCTAGTTGTTTCTTCACAGAACATAGTTTCAGGTTACATATCTGAATTAGGTTTTGGCCTGTGTTGAGTTAAAATTGTTTTCTAAGGTATATTCCAGAGCCCATGTGACTATGATGGCATTGGCTTTCTACAGCAGTGCTAAATTTTGATGTCCATTGATTTCACATGCTTTTTCTTTAAGAGAATCTGTGTTTTTTGCATGTTTGGTATGTTTAAATGTACATACCAAATACATACATACCAACATAAAACACATATGTGCTTCTGTGTTTTATGTTTATCTCTGTTGGAGCCTCTTTGACAGGTCATGATTGCAAATGAGATCTAATTCTCAAATATTGTACCTGAAAAAAGTGAAATGAAATTAAACAAAAGTTTCACAAAACAGACACGATTTTGTTCCTTTACACAATTAAATTTCCTCAAATTCAATTAATCTTTTCAGTCTATTACACTGTAGATGTTGAAAAACATTTGTACATTAGTTGTGTACAATTTAGCAGTTAAAAAAATAATCAATCAAGTTTGGCACAAACTGGTGAGTTATAACTCATTCTTCTTTAAAAGAAATTGTATGGTGGACGCTCTATTTTATACCCAATCATGGCACCCTTACCTTTCACCAACACTCTACCGATTAAAAAGATCTTTTAAAATGCTGTCACCTACTGTTACGGCTGCTTGTGTTGCTGTTCAGTCCACTGTTTCTGACACTTCAGCTGGGATTCTGGCTCAAACACAGCTCTGATTGCTGCCTCCTGGCTGGGATTGGTCCTTCAGGTCACCTGCTCATCTCCACCCTGCTCATTGGATAATTGGAACTCCGTACTCAGCTGACTCCACTAATCACCAGGACTTAAAAGACACCAGGAGTCCTTCATTCAACGGCTACCACTGGCTTAGTAGTGGTCTGCCCTCAGCTTGTGTATGGTGACTCTAAACTGTTGTTTGTTGGGAGGACTTTGACAGAGCTGCCTTATTTGCTGTGGTATTGTTCATTGTCATGATTCTGTGATATCTGTTAGTTTTTTTTGGTTGAATAGTTAAACCAGTGTTTTTGTTTGGAAAAATGCTTTTCAGGCCTGTTCTTACTTTGTCTACCACCTTTGGACAATAAATCTGTTGGTCCATATGTACATCTGGCCACAGGTCTTTCTTTTGTGCGGCTCAGTTGCCCTAGCCGAGTCTGGGTCGTAACAAAGTGGGGGCTCGTCCGGGATCTCTCTCTGATCCCTCTTCCATTGTGAGATCTGTGTGTGTGACTTTTTGATTTGTTGTTCAGATTGGTTGGTGATCGGGGTTTAGTATGGCTACATCCTTTGACTTGGAGCGTTTTGTTGCTGCCCCCTCCCTTGCTGGACTTGATGGCTGCCGTAAGGCTGATCTTGTGCAGGTTGCAGATCATTACAATCTGTTGGTCCCGAAACAGGCCACTAAGAGTCAGATTAAAGCTCTTTTGGTGGGACAGTTGGAAGCTTTTGGGGTGCTGAAGGTGCCTGCAGAAACCGCAGCTGTGTGCGAGGGCACTCTGGCTAAGGGTGACCCAACAACTGGGGAGGAGGAAACCCACCCTCGGGAGGAGGTGGAGGAACCACTCCCTCAGACTCCCAGCGCAGTTACTGCCGAGGTGGGATCGCGGGTTGGTGAACAGGCGGGTGTGCCAGTTACTCTTCCCCGATATGATCCGCTCCTCTCTGACAGCAGTACTGGAGCCCATGGTGAGGCTCGATTGAAGGTTCGCTTGGCTCGATTGGAGCTGGAGGCTCGTGAAAAGGCCCAAGCCCGCCAAGCTCAGATGGAATTTGAACTGCGAAGGCTGGAAATTGAAGCTGACAAAGCTGTCAGGCTGCGAAGGCTGGAGCTAGAGGCTCAAGCCCAGGCACCGCCCCCTTCTGTCAATCTTTCACAGATGGCTCCTTCTGTTTCTGCTGCATTTGATGTGAGCAAGTGTATCTCCTTGGTGCCTGCTTTTCGTGACTCTGAGGTTGACTCGTATTTTGCTGCCTTTGAGCGCATTGCTGGTGCGCTTAGTTGGCCACCTGAAGTTTGGCCTTTGTTATTGCAATGCAAGCTAACTGGAAAAGCACAGGAGGTGGTAGCCGCGCTTCCTTTAAAGGATAGCCTCGATTATGGGAAAGTTAAGTCCGCTGTGTTGCAAGCTTATGAACTTGTACCTGAAGCTTATCGCCAGAAATTCCGCCAGCAGAAACCAACTGTTGGGCAAACTTATGTCGAGTTCGCTCGAGAGAAGAGTGTTCTATTTGATAAATGGTGTGCTGCTTCTAGGATTACTGAGTTCGAGGCGTTACGGGAACTTATGCTGATTGAAGAGTTCAAGAATTGTACTCCGGAACGTATTGTCTTGTATTTAAATGAACAGAAAGTGACCACACTTTCTTCGGCCGCTCTACTAGCGGATGAGTATGTACTGACGCACAAGATGTCAATGCCCGTCAGGGTGGAGAAAACCCATACCCGTACTTTCCACCAGAAAGGTGTTGAAGAGACCCTCAATCGGTCCACTCCTAATCGGTCCACTCCCGGTCCAGTTAGAGAATGTTATTATTGCCACAAACCAGGCCATGTCATCTCTGACTGCTTGGCATTGAAACAAAAAAACCAAAAACAACCAAAAGGGGTTGGCTTGGTTCGGACGCAGGCCCGCTGCAGAGACGTTGACTTAAATAAGAATAATTCCCTTGACTCATGTTTTGTGCCATTTGTGTTTAGTGGCTCAGCTTCCTTAACAGGAAATTCAGAGGATCAAGTACCAATCCGCATCTTGAGAGACACTGGGGGCTCCCAGACTCTCATATTGGCCAATGTGCTGCCATTTTCCAAGACCTCTTCGTGTGGTTACAATGTAGTGATCAGAGGCGTTGAAATGGGGTATGTGCCCAGACCAGTACATCAAGTACACATTTCCTCTGAATTGGTAACTGGGTTTTTTCCTGTAGCTGTGTGTCCTGATTTGCCCATAAAAGGAATAACAATGCTGTTGGGAAATGATGTGGCTGGAGGACGTATAGTCCCTAATCTAGAGATTTTGGATTTTCCTGTGGCCCCTCTCTCGGACCACTCGTGTACAGACACTAAGCTTTACCCAGCTTGTGCATTAACTCGTTCACAAGCCCGTAAGGACGTCGATATTGATCTTGCTGAGACAACTCTCATGGACTTGTTCTCAGGGGAAACCCCCCCCTACTGACATCATCAGTGATGTCACTGTAGGTGCCCCAGGGGACACAAGTGATAGAGATGCTGTCATGTCAGATGTTGACTCGGAGACACTTCCCTTAACCCGTGAGCAGCTATCTGATGCTCAAAAGTCTGACCCAACCTTAAAAACATATTTTGATAGTGTGAGAAATGCCGATCTAACTTTAAATCCGCAATGCAACTATGTTGTTGAAAATGGTGTACTTACGCGCCGATGGTCACCGCCTCAGTCAAAGGCAGACGACTGGGGTGTTGTCAACCAAATAGTGGTTCCACAACAGTATCGAACGAGGGTAATATCATTAACCCATGAAAGCCAATGGTCTGGACATTTCGGAGTTACGAAAACATATCAGCTTCTTTTGAGACATTTCTTCTGGCCCGGCATGAAGCGTGATGTGTCATACTTTTGCCGTAGTTGTCACATATGTCAGGTTGTGGGTAAACCTAACCAAGTTATACCCCCGGCTCCCTTGAGTCCTATTCCTGTGGTGGAGCAGCCCTTTGATAGAGTCCTCATAGACTGCGTGGGTCCTTTGCCCAGATCCAAGAATGGAAACCAGTTCATTCTGACCATTATGTGTGCGTCAACCCGGTTTCCTGAAGCCATCCCGTTGCGAAAGATCACCTCGAAGGCTGTGATAAAAGCCTTGACTCAGTTTTTTTCTACGTTTGGGTTGCCTAAGGTCATACAAACAGACCAGGGCACTAACTTCCAGTCCCGTCTGTTTAAACAGGTATTTCGGACCTTGAACGTCAAGCATGTGACCTCAAGTGCATATCATCCAGAGTCGCAGGGTGCCTTAGAAAGATGGCATCAGACTTTAAAGTTGATGCTCCGAAAATATTGTCTGGAGTCTAAGAAAGTGTGGGATGAGGGAATCCCATTTGTTCTGTTTGCTGCTCGTGAAGCAACTCAGGAATCACTTGGATACAGTCCGGCCGAACTAGTCTTTGGGCATACACCGCGTGGCCCACTCCGAGCTCTGAAGGAAAGATTCTTGTTGCCTGTCAACTCAGCCAACCGCGACATCAGTGAGTATGTGAGAAATTTCCATTCTCGTTTGACCCATGCTAACTCTGTTGCTAAACAGTTCCTAAATGCCACCCAGGTGAGAATGAAACGTGTGTATGATCGTTCAGCTGTGAAAAGAGAAATCAAAGTTGGAGATCAGGTCCTCATCCTTCTGCCCTCTGTAGGGTCCGCGCTTTCTACGAAGTATGAGGGACCATTTGACGTAATAGATCGTATTGGTGAGTACAACTATCTAATCAAAACTCCAAATCGCCGTCGTAAGTCTCGGATTTGTCACATAAACATGCTCAAATTGTACCACTCCCGCAAGGGTGAACCAGATGTACGCATTTCTGCTGCTCTTGTTCCAGAATTTGAACTTTCCACAGAGAAGGAAGATGGCCTAGATGTTCCAAAAACCCATTTAAATGCCCGTCTTTCCAACTCGGAGATGTTATCCTCTCTGCCTAAGGCCCTTGAGCACTTGACTCTCACCCAGCAGGATGATCTTCTAAAAGTAGTTAATTCACATTTGTGTCTGTTCGGAGATGTTCCGACTCAGACTTCCGTCTTAATGCATGATATCGACGTACAGGAATCAAAGCCAATAAAGCAACACCCATATCGGGCTTCTCCACTGAAACGAAAACTCATGAAGCAAGAAGCCGAATACTTGTTAGCTCATGGGCTAGCAAGGCCAAGCCATAGCCCATGGAGTTCACCTTGCCTAGTGGAAACCAAACCCGATGGGTCCCCCAGGTTCATCACAGATTATCGTAAAGTTAACTCGGTTACCATAACTGATTCTTTTCCTCTTCCCAGAGTCAAGGACTGTGTTGACAATATTGGAGCTGCTCGCTACGTGAGTAAACTGGATTTGTTAAAGGGTTACTGGCAAGTGCCCTTGACTAAGCGTGCTTCGGACATTTCAGCATTTGTCACTCCTGATGATTTTCTACAGTACACAGTTATGGCTTTCGGTATGTGCAACGCTCCCGCTACATTTCAAAGACTTGTAAACAGAATTTTGTCTGGTCTTCCTAAGTGCTCAGCGTATCTGGATGACCTCGTCATATTCTCTGACTCTTGGCCCGAACATATAGAGGCCCTAAGCGAAGTGTTTAATCGTTTAGCCCAAGCCTCCCTGACTCTAAACTTGGCTAAGTGTGAGTTTGCCCGAGCCACTGTGACCTATTTGGGCCGACAAATAGGGAGAGGCCAAGTACGACCTATCAATGCTAAAATTACAGCCATCCTTAAGTATCCTATACCCACCACTCGCCGTGAGCTGCGTCGCTTTTTAGGAATGGTTGGTTACTACCGGACATTTTGCTGAAACTTCTCGTCTGTGGTTCGTCCACTTACTGACCTCATCAGTCCAAAACAGAAGTTCGAGTGGACTGACGAGTGCCAGACTTCATTCGAAGTAGCAAAATCCTTACTGTGTCACACTCCTGTTCTTGCGGCTCCTGACTTAGCCCGGCCGTTCAAACTAGAGGTTGATGCTAGTGCCGTAGGGGCTGGGGCTGTTCTGCTGCAGGAGGATTCTCAGGGGATCGACCACCCTGTCTCTTACTTCTCCAGGAAGTTTAACGAGCACCAGAGAAGGTACTCCACTATTGAGCAAGAAACACTTGCTTTGTTGATGGCTCTTCAATACTTTGAAGTATATCTTGGTTCCGGTGCATACCCCATTGTGGTCTTTACAGACCATAACCCTCTTGTCTTCCTCTCCCGAATGTACAATAAAAATTATCGTCTCATGCGCTGGGCTCTGCTGATCCAAGACTACCACTTGGACATCCGGCACAAGAGAGGGTCTGAAAACATTTGTGCCGATGCCCTTTCCAGAATGTAACTTTTTGTTTGACTTATGTTTTGTTTATTTACAGAACTCCTGTCAAGGTTCTGTAACTTCAGGGGGGGAGTGTTACGGCTGCTTGTGTTGCTGTTCAGTCCACTGTTTCTGACACTTCAGCTGGGATTCTGGCTCAAACACAGCTCTGATTGCTGCCTCCTGGCTGGGATTGGTCCTTCAGGTCACCTGCTCATCTCCACCCTGCTCATTGGATAATTGGAACTCCGTACTCAGCTGACTTAATCACCAGGACTTAAAAGACACCAGGAGTCCTTCATTCAACGGCTACCACTGGCTTAGTAGTGGTCTGCCCTCAGCTTGTGTATGGTGACTCTAAACTGTTGTTTGTTGGGAGGACTTTGACAGAGCTGCCTTATTTGCTGTGGTATTGTTCATTGTCATGATTCTGTGATATCTGTTAGTTTTTTTTGGTTGAATAGTTAAACCAGTGTTTTTGTTTGGAAAAATGCTTTTCAGGCCTGTTCTTACTTTGTCTACCACCTTTGGACAATAAATCTGTTGGTCCATATGTACATCTGGCCACAGGTCTTTCTTTTGTGCGGCTCAGTTGCCCTAGCCAAGTCTGGGTCGTAACACCTACAAAGTCTTTAAATATTTCTAGATCATTGTAATAAAAATTAAATAAATTAATCTGTGAAGCTACAGAATAACTCCATTGTTAGATTTTCAGAAAGCTTACCTGTGTTCATGGTTTTACATATTGCAATGTTGCAACTTGGAAACCAGATGTTTTTCTTTCTCTTTTGTTGTTTCTTGTGCTGCAACCAGGTGTGCCTGAGCTGTTTGTAGTTTTTTGAGTGGCAGATAATAATGATGAAACTATAACAACTCAAAGCTTATTTGTACAGCACAAATATAACGAGCCTATGGTGGCCTCACTGCTGATGATCTCCAGCACTCTGCAGACACTTCATTCCTCAGAATCCCTCTGGAATCCATTATGTGGGTTTCTATTGTGCTGCCAGGTTTGCAAGCACAGAAATAAAAGACTTCTTGCCCAGGCAAACAATAAAAACCACCGAGAAAATGCCATTCATTTACCATTCTGTCTGCAGGTGAAGAGTCTGACATCTGTGTTGACAGGGTATATTAAACTGGAGATGTTTACTCGCAGCAGCTAAAATGAAATCCAAGATACTAAGAAAATATGTTTCAATAAAAGTAACAACTCAGCCTAAAGTTCTGCAGGGCTTCCATTACCAAATGCAGCAAACAACAGTTTCTATCAGGTATCACATAATCAAAGATAATCACAAACACAATCGACCAACGATTCATCAAGGCGAACGTGTCATTGAACGAGTTTAACTAATCTCTTGTATCAAACATTTTCATGTCAAATAAGACAGTTTAATTTTTCCTGTTGTTTTAGAGGATTAATTGCATATTAGTCTCATTTTGTTTGAATTAAAATGTGCCTTTCAGAGCTTCCCCAGCGGTCAAGTTGTGTTTGAGCAGCGAGCTGGCCGCTATCTCACAATACGGTTGTGATAGCTGCTGGAACAGAATAATACTCTTTGCACACACAAACAAAGCAACAAACTAAACAGAAAAGCAATGAATAAAGAAGAGGAGGGCATATTTGTTCAGACGTTGGGATAATCTGAGCGTCTGGTTCAGTGCGATACGTGGTTGATCCAGGAGGCTAACATAGTTGTTTGTGTTGATTTCTCATTTGCATGGCGAGATGTGTGCTTTTGCTCCCGAACAAACATCTGAGGACATCATTAAAGGAAGAAAGGCACAGTCATAAATTAAACAGTAGTCTTTTTATGTTGCCTCGGTTTGAATACTTTCTGAGAGATTTCTTATCGTCGTCTCACTTCATTAATCACACACATATACAAGCCACTTGGGTAAGTCTTTGTCCATGAGGACTGAACATGGAGCAGATGGGAAAAATATTTCTGTGCAGTACACATACAGCAAAGGAAGAACATGGCAGTGAATAAAAAAAAAAGGTTATCAAGAACAACTTATTTATTGCTGCTGATGAAAAAATCAGAGATCATCCTTGAACTGCCCTCAACTGTTATGAATCACAAATACTGTAGCTCACTTCATTCAAGGGCAGCCCAGGTATATTTTCTACATGCTCCGAGAGTTTTCTGAATTGCTTATTATGATTGAATGACACCATCCAGAGAGGTGATGGAAAATAGCATATTTTCAGGCTCTATTAAAGAAAAAAAAACATTACACGTCATTTTGAGTTTTTTAATATGTGTGAAAGTTTGTCTCTGTTAGTCTGGAGTTATAAGCTCTATCTGGGGAGTTTGCTATGCTGCTGTGCTTCAAAGATGTGAGGGACAACAAGTTATTGGATAAAACAGGTTCTATAGGGAGCTAATAAATATTGAACAGCAATCACTTTTACTGAAACCTCTGCACAGAAAAAGGAAGACAAGATTTATAAAGTCAGTCAGTGTACAAGGCAGTAGAGATTTGAAAATAAGGAAAAATATTGCATCATACCGGTATACCAGCGTACCAGGGGGACCAGTCAACCTGGTCCCCCTGTGTGTGGTTTGGGTGGTTTGGCAGGTAGCTGCAGAGGTGACCAGGCCACAGCAAGATACTAAGTCAGTTGAAAGATCAAACTTTAACTCGAAACAACTGAGTGAGACCACAGAATAAACAATCACGCATGCCATGCTTCAACATGCAGCCAGAAACACAAGTTTTCAAGTAAAGCAGTGATTTTAAAAAAAGAAAAAAAAAGCTGTCACGATATCTGGGTTCTGGTTCTCTTTGGTTTATCTCCTGATAGATTTCTATTTCAATAGTCTGAGCAGAAGGGATTTTTGCTATGCGCCATTGATGTAAATATTGAGGGTGCAACCACTGCAGCTGAACCGGGGCCAAACGCTGTCAGGGGCCCATGAAGGAAGTGAAAAAGCAGCTGTCTGTCAAGTTTATGGAAGGGTAAAATATACACATCTCCTAACATCACAGGATGCCTTATGTCTGAGTTGCTTTTTCCACATGCAAACATCTTTATTTTATTTATTCATTTATTTATTTTTTAAATCTAAAAAAAGGGGGAAAAAAACTCTTGTTCTAAGGAACAAATCTGTGTTTCAATGGGCGCCATGCAGAAAATATCTGAGTAAATGGTGATTGGACTCTGATAGGCTCATAGCTCAGGGGTAAAGGTAACGCAGAGTGACAGTGTTAAGTACAAATCTTGTAATAATAAGGAAGTTTCTGTTAGACAAATTGTTTTGAAGTGTTGTTTAAGTTTAGGTGATGATATGGAGCCTCGGCTGTCTGTGCTGCTGAAAGGCTGTGAGTGTGTGGCCGGTCAGTCACCTGTAACGTACATGATGATAATAGCAGTTCTCTCAAGTGGGTATGTGTACTTGTGTCCATGTGTATGTGTGCAAGTCTGCAGTGTGCACAAGCATGTGCTCATGTTTAGGGCAGGGATGGGGACAGAATAGAAATGTTTGCAGTGGGGCATATGTCCAGCTTCCCTGCGATCCTTCATTGGATTAAGCGGTTAAGATAATGAATGAATAATAATAATAATAATAATAATAATAATAAAGTTAATCATTATGAAAGAGTTTGTGTTACATGTTGTTTAAAATGTATTCTCTTTAAGTGGCATTCTCTTTAAGATGTCCACCACTGTAAGGATCACTATTGTTGTCAGTATGCAAGTTAAAATCACCAGTCATAAAAATCTTGTACTTCCAGGATCTGAGGGAAAGTCAGAGAATTCTTGGATAAAACACAAAGGTTTTGGTGGTCTATAAACTGTAATGACGTGCAGCGTTTTATCTTCTAAATAAAACAACACCTGATCATATTGAGTAAATATTATCATGTTTACACAATATTTTTGAAAAATGAAATGTTTTGTACCCATCATATGACAGTGCCAAATTCACAACAAAAAAGCAACTTGAAACCACATTTTTGCGTTAAATATTTGAAATTTTTAAACAAAGTTTTTAAATTGCACCCATGCACAACATTGCAGGTTCCAGCCATCTCACTGTATGAATAAAAACTTTATTTATAATTGCCTCCTTAATTGTAAAATGAATAAACAAAATATGCACATAGCACATGATATGTTCAGTTTGTAGCCTTTTTAAATTTGAGTATTGTTTCACACAAAAATGTGTATTCCAAAAATGTGATTTATTTTATACGTGATGTTATTATTATTTCTGTTCGTGCCTTGATTTAATGCTGGGCTAATATTAATAATAATAATAATAACAATAATATTAATAATTGCTTTATGGCAACACTGTTGACATCATTAATGATGGAACGTCTAAGCATTTATGAATAAACGTTTTGCCCTTTCCCAAGTATTGAATCTATTCACAAATTGCATATGCTACAAAAGAGAAACCCTTTTATTAAAAAGCTGCCTTGACTTGCATCTAGTATATTAACACAATTTAATTCTTAACTTTTTATGAAAATGGTCAAAGTTTTCACACACATATTTCTTCTCTTGTAGCTAAACACGCTTTTGAGTTAAAACTTGACTTCAAG
Source organism: Telmatherina bonti (assembly GCF_933228915.1). Lineage (NCBI taxonomy): Eukaryota > Metazoa > Chordata > Actinopteri > Atheriniformes > Telmatherinidae > Telmatherina > Telmatherina bonti. Next base: position 19,234,071 of record NC_136620.1, on the reverse strand, counting down.
CATGTATTTTACTGTTTGCCGCCAATGGTACGGCGTCAGTGTTGATTTATACATAATGATGTTGATGAGACAGGTGTGTAAGACAAGTTCTTTTCTGTCATCATTTCCTATTTCCTGTATATAATCCAGTGGAAGGGACAGATTTGTAAATCTCCTTCTAAGCAAATCAGGATCATTTTCATCCAGTCCACCAAAGTGAGTCTGAAATCCATGGATCTGAATCCAGGGATTTGGAAATCCAGATCATTTTTATCTGGAATTAAAGTTTTGAAATACTGAGTCCTGCTGTGGTTTGGTCCACCTGGTCCCTAGGAAGGAGGGAGACAAGAAAACAAAGACAATCCATTAGCCAATCACTCTCCCACTGCCCGGGTGGTTCTGCTTACTTTACACAAACCCCTGTGCCATTTTGGTTGAGATATAACAAAGTCAACTCACTTATCAAACCAGATATTTGGTGAACTTCAAGTCTATTGCTCAGAATGAAAGAGTTCCTTCCTTTACCATCAACCAGGCGATGGTCTGCTGAGACGTGTTGATGAGGGGTAGAGGAGGAGTTGGAAGGAGGAGCCACTTAAATGCAGAGAAAGGTGTTTGCTGGTGCGAGAAGTTTTACCAAAAAAAAGCAAGCAGGGATTTGCCCAAACAAGCAAAGTTAATTGTCATTCGCAGCTGAAGAGTTTACAGTGCTGCAGACAAAGAACAAAACCACAAATTACACTTCTACGGTTCTGCAAGTATATTTTATGTTGTTGCTAAATTCCATATTTAAGCATATTGCACATTTGCCTGCCATCTGCATGTCAGGAGTTACGCAATCTTTGGTCATGGTCATCCCATAGTTACAAGCTCATGCTGGTCAGCCAGTTATACCACCACAAAAACAGCGGGCCATTCTTTGCAGGTATCTGGGTTTTAAAGATAACACTACACACAGCTCAGTTCTTTCTTGGATGTGACAAAAGCTAGTTGTGAGGATATGACACAAAGTCTGTCGTACAATTTTGGATTCCCTCATGAGCATTCAATCTCACCGCCAGAGTCCCAACAATTGCAGAACCTTACAGAGGCACTTAATCCTATGGGAGAACAAAGATTTCCTGGAATTGTAGGAGGCATCAGTGGAAGTCACATCTCCATCTTCATGCCCTCAGTGAAAGAAAAGGCTAAAAAGGCTAAAACAGGAAAAATTTCCACAGTGTGACACTTTAGGCAACACGCAGAGAAAACCTGCAGTTGACTGATGACATGGTAGGATGTTCTGATCAAGCTGCAACCTCCAGCAGTTGAAAGTGACGCCTATGTGGAAGTGCGTAAGGCTGCAGTTGCCCCCTCATCCGCTTGGGGCTGGCAGCAAAACAGAGCAAATTCCCATAGACTCCAATGTTAAAAAGATCAACTTCACAGCAGAAAAAAACATGAAAACAGCCTGGTTCAAAAATCCATTTTCGGTTAATAGGTCAGGTTTAACTTCATGACAACTGTGGGGGGGAGGGAATTTTTTTTCTAACTTGCTCGTTTAAAGGTAATTTAATCTCAGAGTCGGCATATTTAGGGGCATGTCCTTTTGATTGACAGGTACCAATCTCCGGCTTCAAGTCAGAAGAACGGAGAACAACCATGGATTTTAGCCGGTTAACAATGTGACTTAGCTTTAGCCCGCTTATCTCCGTTAGCTGGTTAGCTCCCGTTATCTCCAAGTTAGCTCAGTTAGCTCTTAGCTACAGAAAGCTCGGAGTTTGCTCGATGTCAATCATCCATCATGACGCTCACAGCCCCCCTCTCAGCTTCACCTCTTTGCCCATATTTGTATATTCCAGGTAAGACGACACACGTGACCCTGCCAAGATGGCGATGGTAGGAACCGCCCACCGAGCTTCAATTCAGCTCTACAGAAACCTATGGGTGACGTCACGGAGGCTCCGTCCATCTCTTTATATACAGTCTATGGTCCTGATTCATGAGCATTTCAAAAGTCCACTTTTTACAGCAGAGGCTCAGCTCTTACAGATGGTGAGAGATATCAGATTTCAGGAGATGCTGCATAGCCAGGAAAGAACTGGCTCCTGAATCATACAGAGATCATTGCAATCTGACTAAGGTATGCTTCAAAATCGAAACCCATAAAACGAGCATTTGGTGTCTGAAAGAGACAAAACTGATGTGGGGAACTTATAGAATTAAAAAAGGGAATTAGTCAAGTATTTCTGTGTGCCTGTGTCCTACACACTTGTTGTGTAAAAAGAAATACTGCTATCCCTAATGATCAGTTGTCTGAAGTTGACCTCTTTCCTGAACCTGAAGTGAAAGACTTCAGTGGAGTGTATGGCCATTGAGGACATGTGCACACTTGCTAGCACAAACAAAATATCTGATTAAAAAGATTAGATTTCTTGTGTCAATAAGAAGAAGACAAAGGATGTTAAGTTAGTTTTCCCACAGTATATTTTGTAAGCTGGTTCCACCAAGAGATGAATTTGTTTTCCATTTTTGTATTTTCTTTCATCATGTACCTGCTCCAGAGAGTCTACTCGTCTGGAAAAATCAAGTAGGTTTTTTTTTTTTTCATTTACAATGTAGCTCTTCTGTTATGTGAGAAACTCCATACAATCCAGGTGTATTCCTCCACAATCACCTGGATTGATGACTATGGAGCAGAAAGATCAGTTTGTGGGTCTGAAAGGTCTGAAGTGGTCAGCAGTGGTGTATCAGTGATGGACAAAAAACTGGTTACTGAGATGGTGCAGAAACAACTACCTATCAAATTAATGAGTCAGTGGGCATAACTTTATAGGCTGTTGGATCCATTGAACTTGAGTCCACTGTGTTGGAGCACAGATACATTGAAAACCTGCAGGACTGTGAGTGGCCCTCAGGAACCGACTTTGACTTTTCCTGTTCTATAAGTCTGGGGAGAGTACAGTTGGCTTTGCTGCTAACTTTTGGGGCAGCAAAAGCGAGTGAACAAACTCATCAACAGAGTTCTCTGGAGGAGATCTTCTTCTGCTGATGATCTTCTGAGAAAGAATGCTGAACAAGCTGCTGAAGATGAATGAATGAATGATTCTTAATATCCCCTACATGACTTTTTCTCAATCCTGGCCCTAAGGACACACTTCCATGCATGTTTTATGGTTCATTCACACCAGTATAGTCTACTAGATGCAGTCAGACTGGGGATTTGATTCAGTTGGGAGGATCCAACTAGTGTTTTCTTTTGGCAGCCATTTTAATTTTAGTCTTAGGCACATTCACATCAGTATTTTGATTCGAATCCTAGTCTGTTTGGTCAGAAAGTCCACTTCATTTGGGGAAATCTGAATACGCCAAATGAATTCTGATTCAGATCAAAGAAACAGACTCAATCTGCCTACAAACGCTCTTGTTCTGCTTTAAACGGAACAAATACAGAAAGCAGACTACAAAAAAAGTCACTTCCTGCACTTGGCGTAGTATTGCATTGTAGGTAAATACATAGTGATGGTGTTAAGAGTCCTCTGCCTTGTCTGTTGTCCATACCGCGGTCATTAACACAGAGATAGTTTCGTCTCCATGTTTGACTCGGAATCATTTCTTCTGTGGACAGGAGTACAAGACCCGAGTGAAGAAGAAAACTGTTTCTTCTTCACTCTCGTCTTGTCCTGTCTTTTGCTGAATATAATTTTTGCTATATCATTTTGTTGTTTTGTTGATGCTGCTGCAATGGCCCATCTATGAATGGATAAACTGCATGTCTGTGTGTGCGCTGCATGGTAGGTGGTGGGCATGGTCAAACAAGGATAACATGGAGCAGCAGTGCTGACTGACAGACAAATTACACTCACAACAGGCAGAAATGGGATGCATTTAGAATGTTGCACAGACAACCCTTGAACATTTTCTTTTAATTTTGTCTCATCAATGAAAACTCACAAACATCTGGACCTGTTTTAGCCATCAAAAAGTCATGTTTAGCTTAATGATATCTCATTATTGTAATGAAACAAAGGTGTGTCAGCTAAATAAATTGGTCATCACTGACAAAAAGCAATAACACTATCTCAGACCTTCATTGTGTTCACACTGCATGATTCAACAAATCAGACCTTTTCACCACAGGTAGCACTGCATCAAGAATTACAGAATGATACAATGAGAACATCACAAAGCAAAAATCTTAATCTGTAGCTGAATGCTGAAGAACTTTGGTTTCTAGTACAAAACAGGTAAATATGGAGTTGCATTAAATCCTAGCTGTGTTGGGGTAATCAGATTTCTATCGGAACTTTTACAGAATTCTTCCACATCTGACTGTGGGCTATTTCTCCCGTCCAGATTGTCTAACATGCATGCATGTTTTAGTTGTGTTTACCCACAATGCCATCTGCTGAACTCACAATGCACTTTGTTTTGTACCCTGCTTTCTGTATTTGGTCTACTTGAAACGGCGTTTGTAGGTGAAAGCTTTGAAATCAAGCGTAGCTTCTTTTTCAGATCTCATTACTTTGGTCTTACTGACTCTAGAAGGACAGATATCTAACATAATACCATCAACAATATCTATCACGGTAGTTAACATTTTAAACTTTGCTTCCTACTCTGTGTGACTTTCACAATCTATTACATTTGTCCAGTTTTTTTTTGTTTTGTTTTTTTGTGGATTGCTTAATTGCATTCATAATATCAGAAAAAATGCTCTGTATACTCATTTATTATACTCATCTATCTTGTGTTTAAGATGCTTTAAAGTTTATTCCTGACAAATATTTATCACAGGTAGCCATGGGATTCATTCATTTAGGAAAACACCAAAAATGAGAGGCAGACTTAGACACAAGATGGAGTCATTGTTAATGTCAGTTTTGCTTCACTGTTAATGTACATTACTAAGATTACAGTTCATGAGTGGAATATTAACATGAAAAAAGGAAAAAGAAATAAATGGACATTAAATTCTTTTTTTTTTTTTTTTTGTAAGGCTAATTCGGATATAAATCAAAGAAGGAATTTTGGTGTCTGGCTCTTACACATTAGCTACTGTACTGTGGCGGTCATCCAACTAAATTTTAACAAGTGAATTTACTTTCCTAATGACAATATATGGTCACAGAGAAAATGCCATGCAACGTCCAGCTGCATTATTTTTGTCAAGCAAAACTTTTGCAGAAATCTCTAAAAATGCAAACATATTGCACCTCACACTCACAAACTCCTCTTTTTTTCCCCAGATATGCCACAAATTATAGAGCAAGAAAAAGACTGAAGCACAAATACAGGATGACACTAACTCTGCAGCTTGCAGTGTTTCACCCACAGAGCTGTCCTGCCTATTAGCCGTATGTCTGCTGGAGCGCTGACGTTGTGAAGACTTGACAGGCTCGCCGCAGAACCTCAAATTAACTTAATTTGGGTTTGGATGTCATCCTTCGCCTCGCTGTTTCTTAGTCATAACCTCTGACTGCTACTCGTCTTGATGCCCAGTCAGTAAAGGAACACTGCGTTTCCTGGAATCAGGGAGGGCTTTTAATGAGGGAGACAACCGGTCCAAGCAGTGGTACTTTAATTAGCCGCAATGGCACTTTCTCACTCCATAGTCTCCTCAGTTTTCACAGCAAGAATTATTTATGGATGCTTCGGATGTCTTTCTTATGATAGGTTGCCCATAAGGACTTAGCAGCACAAATGATGTGGGGCATAGCAGTTGACATGGTGTAAAATCATCAAGGAGGTGTTTGAGTGCAGATTTGTAGTGATAAAGGAATTAAAGAAGTATGTTATGTTTTCATTATATGGAGTTTCATAAAGAGTAGACAGTAACCACTTCACTGATACAGCTTGAAAGACCTCATACTTCCTGTTGATTATTTCCCATGATCACACACATCAGCCACTACATTAAGCCAACTTGTTTGATTTCCTGGTAACACAAAAACATCATGATGGGACTTGAAAATAACCCTTTGGTGCAATCATAGAAATCAGATGTTTTCTGTAACTCTCGATCAGACTTCTGCACCAGCTGGCAGGTATTGTGGCCCACTGCGCATCACCGAAGTGCTCTGAATTGTCTGGAGCAGTTTGTGTTTTGTTTTGTTTTTTTTATAGTTTTGTGTTTTTTTTAAATATCTTTTCAACCACATTTTTTTTAAATAGTCTCTTTTTACTGAATTATAATTGAGAAAAGTTTTATTTATTAATACTTTTTTCCATTTCTTGTTATTTGAGTGACTATTGGGAAATCTTAGCCTTTTCTTTAATGAGAGGGTTGCGCACAACTGTACATGGACCCCATTATTTAGTTTACAGCTTAATTTAGAAAAAGTAAAGAAGCAACTCACTTATAAACATTGCTATGTGTTTTAATGGTGGCTACATGCACTGTGGTCCTCAACAGAAATTAAAAATACACCATCAATATGGGTTAACTTAACCCAGGAGCTTTTCCTGACCCTTTTCAGTGGTTATTTTTTTTCTGAGACAAAAACATAGTTTTGTTTGTTGAACAGCCTGCATCAAAGGACCAAACCACTTCAGCCTATTTGTACTGTTTGAACTGTTTTGATACACAACCATATACATCATGAATACTTAACATTTTTTTCTACTTTATATAAACACACCACTGGAAAAAAAGAAAAAGGAAAGGTTGGGGTGGAGGGGGGGTGTTGTGTAAAAATTCATACCACGGGCAATATTTGGATGTATCAAAGGGGAAGACACACTCCAACTGAAATAAACTGGAATGCTCAAAGTGAGGAACCCACCCATGGGACCAGGTTTCTTTGAACATTTTTACTTAATGGGGCTCATATGGATTTTGTTTTGAAATAGAGAGAAGTTTGAATAGGAAGCACTAATATTTTAATCTTGCATTCCCAAGACAGAGAGATATACAAACAAACAAGTCTGTCTTGTAGGAGTGAAAAAAGTTTTTAAATTAGAATCTTTTTATTTAGATTCTCTTTAAAATACGATGAAAAAAGGCTCATATGTATGCACATGCACAAACACATCCAAGGGCACAGACCATGAGAACAATAAGGACAATAACAAATTAAAATGACAGCAAAAACAAAAATAAACCTCTCCATTCCTTGTCACTGCTGTCAATCTGTGGGGATGTACAAACACATTGGAAGAACATGAAAAGTCCATAGGCTATTACTGTCTCATGCTTGAGACATGCTGAAGATGCCATACTAACCCTTCACCTGTATCTTTTTGAATGCATTTACAAAGAGGCACACATAGAGGCACACACATTTCAACTTCCTATTGTTCTGTAGGGTGGATATCTGATCTCCTCATGTTTTAAACAGTGCATAATGTCTGCCGGCCCCTGTTTTTGAGTGAGTGGGACAGTGTCCCTCTATTTAAGCAAAATTTTGCATCTTGCCATGACTGAAGCAAAAGACAGAGAATTACATCATAGTGGAGGTAGGGGCATCCCTTTCTCAGGGACACCAAGCAGAGTGGTCATAGGGTTTGGTTGTAGTCTAACTTTTAAAGAAGCCCCACAAAAGCTTTGCAATTTTCTGATTAATTCTATAAATAGCTATTTCAGCATCCAACTTGCATCCTGTACTGTGAGTTCTCTCTCGCCAGTAACTTAGCTGCAATATCATGCAGCATCCTGGAAAGAAAAAAATTATATACTGTAGTTTTTCAACCTGAGGATGCCACTGGGCAATGACAGCTCTAGAAATTGCATCATTAAACAGAGCTGAAGCACAGAGTTTTAAGAAATGGTTTAAAAAGATGTTCAGTGTGATAGCCTGTTACATATTTCAGGAGAAGCGAGAACTTTTTTTCTTGTTTCTTAAGGCCACAAGAACAAAATGACATTATTTTGTTCTCACAGACTTGACTAGAGACATCTTGCTGCTTGTTCTCAACGCGTCAGCCAGTATGATTGGTCCCAATCAGGACAGTGAAATGGGTCACCACAGAAAGACCAGAATGCCAATCAATGCACATTTACAGCCCAGTGACAGGGACAGAAATTTGGGAGGAAAAGAGCCACCAGTGGACTTAGTCTTTTAGTAAGATGGGGATGCCTTCCCTACAAAATTTTTAATTAGGTAAAGAAAGTAATGGGCATATAAATAGGCAAGGCATGGAAAGGGTTGCTTCACCTGATGGTGTGAACTGATCATTTATTGTGACAAGTCATTCTTTAAGTTACAGATCAACTCACTTACCGCATCACACACACACACACAGATTACATTAGGTATTAGTGTGCTGCCCTATATACGTGAAGGGCATATAGCAAATGCATTTTAATCAAAAACATAATTTTTGTTCGTAATAAGAATAATAAATAATCACAAGTGTATGACAAGTTTTATGGGGCCCTAAAGAACTGGGGGCCCTAGACAACTGCCTAGTTTTGCCTAATGGTGAGTTCACCCCTGCTCCCGAATGACCGAGCTCCTCACCCTATCTCTAAGCGAGAGCCCGGCCACCCTGCGGAGGAAACTCATTTCAGCCGCCTGTGTACGAGATCTCGTTCTTTCGGTCACAGCCCAACAGCTCATGACCATAGGAACGTAGATCGACTGGTAAATCGAGAGCTTTGCCTTCTGGCTCAGCTCCTTCTTCACCACGACAGAGCGGCACAGAGTCTGCATTACTGCAGACACCGCACAGATCCGTCTGTCGATCTCACACTCCATCCTTCCCTCACTCGTGAACAAGACCTCAAGAAATTTAAACTCCTCCACTTGAGGCAGGACCTGACCCTGACTCCTGAGCTGGGCAGCAGCAAGAGGCTGGGACCCTGGCAGTCCAGTCCCCGGCTGCAGAAGCTGGCTCTACAGACGTGGAATGCTCTGGTTTAATCAAGTAATAATGTTTGATTTCAATGAGCTCTTATGTTTTCTTGTGACTGATATTCCCAGATACCAGAATTTGTTTGCATAGTCCAATCCACATGCTCTGCTATTGATGGGAAAAGATTGCTTTTGCTCTGGATCAATGTATAACCTTGCAACTTTGTATAAAGAGCAACAGAGCTGAAGTTAGGGTTTGAAACAAAGTCCAAAAGGTCATCAGCATGGAGTAAGACTTCCTTTAATGTGTTTGTTAAGCTACTGAAGGCTGCAACAAATGGCTCAACAGCCTGATAAAAAAGAATGGGGTTTGAAGGGCATCCCTAGCAAGTTTCTCTGTGCAAACCAAGTGCTTCTGACTGCTTAGTCAGAAGTGCTAATTGATGCAGTAATGGTATAATAATTAAATCCATGATGATAATTTTTTGTCACTGTCACATGGCACTACAACCAATCAGCAAGGTTTTTATTGACTGATCAAGTAAAACATGATTTTTTTCTCAAACAGCCTTAAAGTCTGCCAAATAATAATGATAAAAAATTATATTCACTATGATGTTTCCTTGTTTTTAAAAAAATAAAACTGTGATGAATGAGGCCATAGATAGGGTTTAGCCAACAGTTAAAATCAGGGGTGAAAGTAGTTTTAAAGTCTTGCCGGTACTATTGCCAAAACATTCGTCTTTCTCGCTCTCTCTCACTCTCACTCTCGCACTTCATGCATTTTAAAATAGCAAATTCAAAACCCAGGAAAATAAAAAAATGTCAGGATTTTACAGTGGACTCCTGAAGGCCTGTGGAGTAGGCAAGATTTAAAAACATTTGGCACCATATTTATTTATTTTAATTGAAACATTCACAAACATCTTGAATTCAAGCGTCTAAGAACAGATCATGATGTCACAAACAAAAAGTCATCCTGGAACTAACCCTCATCTCTTGATGTCTGTGGACCCAGTTGTGGAAAACATCCCAGTGCATTAACCCCTTATCGGGCAGTCATTTAAATGCTTGGAAATTTAACATTTCAACCATCGCAGAGTGTTATATTATTGGAAGAATTAAAAACCTCAATACTTTTTGTTCCAAAATATCAAAATTTAAATATGTCATAGTTTGTAGTTTTTGTGTCTTTAGTTCTGATTTTCTGTTTTATTTTGTAGTTTTCCTTTTGTTTCCTGTCTAGCTTCATTTCCTGTTCGTAAGTTCACTTGGTTTCATTTAGCTTATCCATTCCACCTGTGTCTTGTTGTGTTTTGTGTTTATATACCACTTGTTTTCTGTTTTCCATTGCCATTTCATTCTTCTAGTTATGTTTGTGTTCCTCTAGTGTTGCTTTTTTTTATTTCTTATGTTCTTTTTTTGTCCTGCCAAGCCACATTATGTTGAGTTTTTATTAAACATTTTTTGCTCTGCATACTGTCTGCCACTTGAGCCTGGACTTGGTTCCACACATCCAACGTATCTTGACAATATAGTGACAAGTGATCCATAGTAACTTTTTTTTTTTTTCCAGATTTTATACCAAAGACGATCTCAATGAAGCATCTGGGGTGGAACCTGATCTTCGATGACTGGTGTGGAGAAAATAGTCTGGTTTTATGATTTCAAGCACCAGTATGCAGAGGCATTTTACATATGTCCAATGAAGTGGTCAAATATGGTCATTTGCCCAATAAAGGTTTAAATCAATAGCACTGAACCCCATAACAACGGTTGTTTCGGATGAAGACATGCATGCGCAGCAGTGAAATTCTGGGTTATTAGCACAAAAACAATTTCTTTTCAAAGCTGTTCTGTGTTGTTGAAATTATATACATAAAAAAATAGCAAACACAGCTGCTTACTCTCCTACTGGTTTTAATTGGGGCATGCTGCAACAAACATAAACATTAAAAGTATGGTACACATCTGTAAGGCTGGGCTGGGAGACAACTGGGTTCTCTCCAAAAGAGGGGCAAGAGCTTGAGGAAAAGAGGGAGATACTCCGCCAAGGCTCTATCCAGCAAAGACTAAAACAGCACTGACTGTCCACAAACAAATTAGAATCAGTTCAAATGAATTTTTTAACAAAGTAGCTGATCTTTTTTGACCCAGAGCGTGGTCGTGATTGCATACCGCCACTGAATCTTTTGGTACACAGTACCGACTTCCAATCACCCTTGGTTACAATCACATCAAAGTATTAAAACATACACGTCAAGGCCTAGCAATAGTAAGAATAACCTTTTGAAAAACCCTAGATTGTCTGACTTAGGACCATATACATTTACAAATACAACCAGTGTGTTAAACATTTTCCCAGACAGAAAATCTACCAAACTCATCAGTTCATGAGACTCAAAAGAGATATTGTGACTAATGAGGATTAAAAGTCCCTTGGCCTTGGCCTGAGATGAAGCATGGAAACACTATCCCCTGAAGGGACATTATCTGAACAACAAACATTTACTTCACACCCAGCATGACAGCCGGCCATATTAGTAAACTAAAATCCAAGTGGCTGATTGCTTGCAGGAATAAAAAAAACAAAAAAAAACAAAACAAAAAAAAAAAACAAATGTAATTTATTCTAAGATGTGGCTGGTGGACATAACTATAACAAATACAGATCACAAGCACCAAATGTCACATTGGCACTCCAGAGAAAGTGAATAGAGGCTGTAGCCAGAGTTGTCTCATGTCTGGCATCTGCATAGTGACTAAACACAATAATTCTTTCTGAAGGTTCAGTTGACCAGGGAAGACTGCTGATGTAATAGTTTGCTTTATCTACAGATCTGATCCATTTTCTGTCTCAGTTGGGCAGAGTCAGACGTAGCCTCACTGAATGAAGCAGAGCAGGTTTCAGTTCTCAGATAAAAATTCAGCCATTACCTTTGTGTACTTTACAGGGCTGGTTGACAACTTCATGACTGTAGTCCTCCAAGACACTGATGGACTTGCCTTGAAATTCAAGTTTCCATCATCAGTGTTCCTCCCTAAGATAAAATCCTTGATGCAAGCAGAGAACAACCAAGCATCTCCTTGAACACATCACACAGCAGATCCTAAAAGAATATTGGTGGAAGAGCTGTTTTCAGTTTCATTATGGTAGGCTCAGGATGCAGATGTTTTGAGTCTGCTAAGACCCTGCTGGTCAGTAACTTTTGCCTTGAGCAGGACTAGCAGACTCAGAACTTTCTTTTCTTCTGTCCAGTGTTTCAGACTCCTTAAATGCTCACAGTGGACAGGAGTCTGAAACAGATAGCATATTTGCACACAATGACTGTTTACTTGTCAGCACTACCTGTAATACTGTTTATTGTGTTATGCATTTAGTATTGCAAATGCATCTTACAGTCATGCACAGTTTTTCACTGCTGAATGTTGCACAACAGTTTATGTAGCTAGCAAACTGAACATTTATGCACATAGATCACTTTACTTATAGTTTAAATTTTATGTTTACTGTTTTGCATGCTCTTCTTCTTAAATTAGTTTATTCTTTACACTTTAAATATTTATGGCATTCAATGTGGATGGCAAAGTGAAAATTTAATTAAACAGAGAAACATGTTTCCTTAATGTGCAAATGACAATAAATGCTTTGAATTGAAACTGAGGATTCAAAGATTTGAATCTTTGAACTGAATTTAAACGTCTTTCTTTACCCAAGGCTTAAGTCATCTGAAACCAGCTCCAAACAAGGCACACTGACTATGGTCCTTCACTGTCCAGTGAGTTAAAACAAGGTTACCAACACAGTGTGGTTCAAGCAGCATGGTGATAGCTCCCAGTGTTAAGCTAGCTTCTTCTGTGTTGACGGATTACATGTTTTATAGAAGACATTGTACAAGTAAACTACACTTGGTCGATTTAGTGAGTGGAAATTAAAGTTAGGGCTTTGTCTCAAACAATGTTGAGGAGAAGTAGATGAAAAAGAAAGTGAAGAAATTTGCCAAACCTCTCAACCAGAAGTCTCGGGTAAAAAAGTGGAAGAATTTTTAGAGCTACACATAAAGCTTAGTTAGAGATGTGTGATGGAAAGGGTTACATATGGTGGCGTTATTCCTGCCCTCCATCCCGGGTATGTGCTCCATTTCTGTCTTAGCATGTCTTGACTCTGACATGTAGCTGACTAGCGAACAATTGTTCCACTTTGTGGAAAAGTCATTCCAACATATCACTCTCTCGTGATGAAGCCAAAATTGACTGGAGCTTTGCAAACACAGACTCGTATTGATTTTCATATGAAGAGTTAATTATTTCAGCCGTATCTCTCAAATTTGATTAGAAGTCATTTTGCTTTCAGTTCTCTAATTTATACAGGCAGGCAAAAACCCACCAAGAGTAATACCACTTGCCAAAGGCCACTCGAACCGAAATGCATTCCCTTATATTAGCCTGACAGGTACAATGTAATTGAGTGTGGAGATTAAAAAGGAGATATCACAGTGCGTTATTGATTCCCATGTGAGGAGAGGGGTCACATGTACCACAGTTTATCACTGGTTCTACAGGCAGCCTGGGAGGGAGAGACTTTTTACTTAAATCCTCCGGGACCAAGAGGGAACAATTTAAAGGTTGCACATGGTCAATTGTTTTCAGGCTTTCACGTTGCGGCCATTCTCATAACCACATTTACTGACCCTGATTGAAAAGAGGAAGTCTTGTACAATACATCAGACACTTCTCAGTTTAAATTACGGTACAAGCGAGAAGATAGAGGTGATGGTGGCCTCAAATGTGCATCAGATGACTTGTGAGGGAAAGATTGCTAATGTGAATACCAAGTCAGACAATTAAAATGTCAGTCAACAAGACAGTCAAAGAAAGAGAGAAAGGAAGGAAGAAAAAAAGAGCCTATAGCACTGCAGGGAGCGCTTTAAAGGTTGCGTTTAATCACAAGGGTGCTTTGAGGAAAATGTTAATAGCTTGATCGTAATAACATGCTAACATGATAATGTCAGGAAGGTCATGCTGAGACTGCATGCTGTTGTTTGTTAAAAGGAAAAGATCAAAAATTGTATTTCATAGCAAGTCTGGATCCACTTTTTTTTTTTTTTTTTTGTATTAAATCAGTAGGAAACCAGGACTGTTTAAGTTATTGACAGTGGGGGAGGAACTTAAACATCATACTTAAGAAAAACTATAGATAAATAGACAAAAGTAAACTCATAAAGTACCACATTAAGCTTTTTAACTTCAGTAAAAGTAAATAAACATTTCTATTTAAATGACGAATATATTTGAGTCAGTGACTTTTATTACAATTGTCATCTGAAAGTTCAGATATTTCTTTTAAAGTTTAAAAAATTTAATTATTTCAGCCTTATTTACCCTATAAAAAACTACTGTTGCCACAATTAATATAAGTGTTTTAAAATATGTTGTTAGGTTTAATTTTTCTTTGACTAAAGTAGGTTCAAGAAAACCAAATGCGGTACTCATCACTGTAGCTTTACTGTGGCTCTAATGTGAACTAGATCTATGAAATTTATCTATTATTGTATTTTAATAGTTTATTCATTCTGCTATTCTGTCAGTGATCTTTCTTTTGTAACCGCACTACAGAAATCTGTCCATTTTTACACCTTAGTATTGGCTTGACTGGTCTAGATTCAACATTTGAATATTGACAATTTTTCAAAAATGTTTTCTGGTCCTTTATGTATTCATGGCTTTTTTTTTTTTTTTTTTTTTTTTCCTTTTTCCAATATTCTGATTTTGTCGGGCCATACTGCTAAAATATGCTGAATTTTCAGCCTTTATATCTGTTATGATTTACAAAAATACCATTTAGACTCAGTTAAACTGTGTTGTCTTTGACATGTGTTGGATCAGATTTAATTAGACATCACAACTAATTGTGCGTCTTTAGAACAAAAACAAAAGACTTGAACTTGAAAAGATTACTGGACAGTTTGGCTTCTTAGAAGCAAAATATTAGGAGATAAGAGGCAACTCAAAACTTATACACATTATTTTGCATAACCAGCAGCCTGACAGGAAAGGATCTTATCTCTCAGGTAACCCATAACACACAACTAGAGGTTGTTGACTTGTTTCATGATTTGACAGAAGTGTTTAACCAAACAAGGAGCACCAATCACACACACACATGCTCAATGAAATCTTCCACTCTATGCACCATCAAGCAGGATCATTTAATGTTTTCTCGGACTTGCTTTGGATGAGCCACCTCATGCATTGCCAACTCTTCTCTCTGCTTCAGTCAGCCTTCCTAAAATACCCTTCAACAGTCCTTAGATATGTGGTGTGAAGTTGTGTGGGCAGAGGGAGATAGCAGAGTTTTGCCTGTAAACAACAAACAAGAGTCATACCCATCAGTCAGAGCACATTTTCGCTGTTTGTAGGACATTGCTGCTTCTTGCTATTGCTGTAAATTAGTGCCTGCAACTACTCCACTGTAATGGGTTCCTGCTTTTGGGCTAAACAGGCAAAAAGAATGTATGGACAAAAACCTGCAATTCATCCAAATATTTTCAGTTACTGCATTGCATTTAGCTGCTGGAAGGAAACTGTGAACTAAAATCAATGAAACATAGAAAATTAGACAACTTGACTGCAAAACATGTAAACAAATATTTATTTTCAGTCAGATTTTTCTGTTTTACTCGTCATCTCTGACCAACAGCAGGGACTATGTCAACACTGGGCACCTCCTGCGTAGCAATGCGGGTCAGGATGAGCATGCAGAGCCAAAGTAACACGGTCTGTTGGGAAAAGCTTTCTTGGATACAAAGAGGCTGCAAAAATGAGTGTTAAACAAAATCATATATACAGTCGTTCTCAAATGTATTCTTGATTTTGTCCATTAAAGAAGGACAAAAAGCAGCTTTCACTGAAATGAGTTGAAATAGACAAAAGCAATGAATAAGAAAAATGATAAAAATGATGACATTGCTTTGAGTTGTGGTTTAATTTAAATATTTAAAAAAACAAGCAAATAAACATTATAAAATAATATGGCTTACATTACTCGTAAATATTATTCTGTTGAACAATCCCTCGAGGCGATTCATGTAACTCCTTGTCATATGTCTGCAGCTGTTGGCAGGTATTTTAGTCTAATTTGTGCTGGACAGTTTTATTTATTTTTTTATTATTCTTTTCAATTTAATTAAAAGGCAACATCTTATTTCACTAAATTACAATTCAACAAATTTGGATTTATTATTCATACTTTTTTCTGTCTCCAGTTGTTTGAGTGACTTGTAAATCGTGTCTTTTGTTTAATGAAGGGTATGAATAATTTTGAGGAAAAATTGTATCTCAAGGGGGGAAGACAGCAGTGTTTTATTTGCATTTGAATTTTTCTGAAGGTCTTGCAAAAACGCATGGAGTAGATGAAAGGTGAAGTTGGTATAAACAGCAGATGCAAAACATGACCTTGAAAGTCCCCCACTAATAATCATGCTAGAGCAATGTTAACTGCACTGCTGCTTTTAGTCATGTAACCTCACACACACATCATTGGTTGGTTTTAACATGAACTGGTGGTCAACTTGAGTTTAAACCAGAGCATTTGAGGAAAACATGTCCTTGATTGCTTGGAAATGCTGTTTCCATTATGTCTGGTTACTTTAGGGAGAGCGAGCCATAGCTTTATGTTTACATCAAAACAGGCAACTGCACTGTAAAGAAAGACACCAAAGTGTGGATTTATAGCTGAAATGATGCAGGATTTATCATGAAGGGTCTTAATCGCAACTCTTTTTACCCACGCTTATTCTAAGTCACAGGTTTCCAAGCTTTATGAGTTTATCTCACCAAATGATCACAAGGCAGGAATCTGGACCCGTAGCAGACAGAACATCCATCCAGCCATTTTCTATACCTGCTCATTTAAATGCAAGATCGCAAGGGGACTGGAGCCTGTCCCAGCAGCTACTAGGTGACAGGCAGGGTACGTCCTGGACTGTACACCAGTCAGAAATGTTAGTTCTACTTGTGCGTCCAGCCCAGATGCTTACATGACACGACAGACATTCAACACAAGATGATGACCAACAAATAAGATATAAACTCATCTAAACAGCAATTACACTAAGAAAGATCATTTTATTTTCAGGTCCTTTGTCTACGTTTCCATGCTTTTTTACAAAACTCAAGTTAAATTATACATTAGATTTTGAAATAACCAGCTCAACATCTCCCCATCAGACAGCCAAAACAAATGGGTCTTCTTACATTGAATTGTTCCAAACATCACAGTTCTGACATTGTGATATAAAGAACAAAAACTGCACCCAAAACATATGAGCTCTTCTGGGACTCTTTTATAGCACCCACCTCCACCTGCAGAGGCACTACACCTGCTCTTAGCTGGGACATCTCTGTTTCCTTCTTACATTATCTTCTCCATAGGGCTCTGCAGAAAAATCATTTTTAAATTGAATAAAACTTCCTAATTTGGGTCTATTTAACAAGGCCATTTTATTTCTCTTTGTAAGAGTCAAACAGAGTCTGACTGAGCCGAGTTATTTTATCTTGTGAATGATTCATGAGGAGAATATTTCCAGAACCTCCTTTGACCAGGGACATTTGTGAGCTTTATACCAATCATACATTTTTTTTAAGCAATTCTTCTGGTAAATTAGCTGAGACAACTCCACAATCTCATCATTTCTGCCCCTTGGTTATAAAAGTAAATATTATTATTATAATTAACAAGACTGAGATAAAGCTGTTAATAAAGACAGCAGCTGAACAACACAGGCAGGTGGGAGAATGGCACTCCAAGACTGAGGGTTCAAAAGTCCACAGAAGAAGGTTCTGGGTATGTCGTGTTGTGAGTTTGAGTATGGCTAGATGGTTAGTAGCCCAAGGCAGCTTTTATAACGCCGTTACCTCTGGATTCTGAAGTGCAGGAACAGCTTCAACAGGATTTTTACAGGACAAAAAGACATCTAGTTAGACAGCGCACTCTCAGATGAGAAACAGAATGACATGGTGGTGAAGGTAGGACTGAGGTAGGTGTGCTGCAGGGCTGATGAACTGATGAAGAACAGCTGTAGCCTACCTGAGGAAGCAGCGGAGAGACCACCATGCCCACATCAGTGAAAGACAATAAAAATCACGACAATAGGAGGGAATAGGGAAGAGAAACAGCATGGCAGGTTAACTGGATTCACAGACTTATGACGCAATACATTTGAGATATCAGCAAACTAAACAAAAGTTTATTTCTTCAATTCAAAGCTGAAATCCTTCTTGGATCTTGCATCTCAATAAACGTTAATCACTGTAGTTTGTTTGACCATCACTTCTATCACCAGCTATACATGAGCCTATAATAAAGCCCAGCCTTCGTGTCCTTTCTCAGATTTCAAAGGAAATTATAAATACAATATTCATTCAGATAAAATCCTAAAAACTCTAACCAAGAGCAGACCACTGAACCAGACCACCAGAGATTCCTGACTAGTTTGAGCTTTTATGTAACCATGAAATAAGTTTTAAGTGAACTCTCTTTTATTTATCTTTATTTGTTCTTTGACTTTACTACAGAAATAGACCTGTTCTCTCAAGTTAACATAAGCAAGAAAAATAAAAAGTGACATGTGTTGGCTGTCACTGAGTGATAAGTGCATCTTTGGAAAAGGTCACGTTTGTTGTTTTTCCTTTTTTCTTTTTTTTCTTTTTTTTTTTTTAAGAACCAGCCTTCATCACAGACCTTTGATGGTACCTATTCATTCAAATCCTCTTTTTGAAAAGAAAATCCTGTTAAAATAAAACAAATAAAAGCTAATTTTGATGTTTATAGTAGAAAGATTTTCTTTGACATTCAGACTGAGGACAACTTTTTTTCCTTCTTTTTTTATTTATTTATTGATTTGATTTTTTTTTTTTTTTTTTTTGCTTTTGCTCTTAACATATCCTTTCTTCACATAGCGAGCTCTTTTTTATGACTGCAAAATCTTCATATAATGGCAGCAGATTGTTTAAAAATAGAATGAAGCATGAGAGACTGGATGCTGATATTACCATTCTTTTTCCAAAACGACAGTATGGGGGTCCGTGTTTTATGATATATGGCTTCCCAGTATTATCTGTACCATCACATATCTTCATAAGTGCATGTCTGTGGCCTTAAAGATTTACAAAACCTCTTCAACAATTTCAGCATGGACATGTTGTTCTGAGCCAATGAAATGTGTAAATACTGTCCCACACAAGCAGGGGATGCAGCTTCGCCCGAGGTCGGCTGGTGCTCTAAATGAGGTCCTGTGGGCTGTTATGTAGTAAAGAGAAATTGGTTCAGAGATCTTCAATGGAGAGAAGGGTTCTTCCACACCTGAATGATGAAAGTTTTCCCATAGGAAGCCATAATAACAAAGAGAGAGACTGAAGAAAGTAGAGAACAACATGATAGTGTTGTCAAGAGTTGACTGTTTGTCTTTTCTCTGCAAAGATTGAAGTCGGTGGTTATAAAGGCAGAAAACGGAGTTTAGAAGAGATCTGAACTGAGAGTTCATCTTTTTGGAGCAATGGAATACCAGAGCAGCTGAAGAGAGTCTTTTTTTCCCATGCCTTTTATCTCAAAATGGTGGGCTTTTACTGCCATCTAGTGGACAGCTGGGTGCACTGATCATGCCGGTCTCACACATGATACAACCAGTGTTTCTTATATGAAAGTAAATGTACTCCGTTTAGATGCTTTTTTTCATTCCCTCAAGCATTTTTTAAGCTGTGATTTAATTACTTTAGTAATGTTTTAGTGCAGGATGTTTCAGTCAACATCACACTGACAAAACCACTTCATCTGCTATACAGTTATATCTGTTTTTGATATAATACTACTGATTTATTGCATCTGTTGTGCAGCTATGTGCCACAGATGTTTCTGATTGGACTGACACTGGACTCTGGTGATCAAGAAAGTCTGCTCTGGGTCTAATGTTCTCTTACTCCAAATTGCAAATTCCTCTCTGAAAGATCAGACTTCTGCTGTAAGGTGGGGTCTGATTTAAGGTAGATTTGACTTTCATATGGGGAGCACTCTCCCAGTGGTCTATGGGTGACATGAAACAGGAGTCTGGAATGTGAGCAGGGAGGGTGGCAGAAAATACAAAATACATGCATATTCACTCCCCAGCCATGAAATGAGTTACACTTTACGAGGTTGCCCCCCCATTTTTCCTCAGAAGTGCTTTAACTCTTGGTGGCACAGATTCATCAACAGAGATTTAGTTCCATTTTGACTTGAATGGACCACAGAGTTGCTGCAGATATTTTGGCTGCACATCCATGAATCTCCTGTTGCACCACATCCAAAAGCTGCTCTGTTGGATTGAGGTCTGGTGACTGTGGAGGCTGTCGGTGTACAGTGAAGTGACTGTCAGGTTGGAAAAACTTTGTGGAAATGGCAGGAGCTTTGTGGCATGGTGCATTATCCTGCTGGACGTAGCCATCAGAAGATGCTACACTTTGGTCATTATGGGGTGCACATGGTCAGCAACAATACTTAGGTTGGTGGTGGTCCTTAAAACATGTTCGGTTAGAACTAGATGCCCAAACTGTGGCAAGAAAATATGCCCCAGACTACGACACCACGAGCATGACTGAATCATTGAGACAAGGCAGGATGGATCCATGCTTTAATGCTTTTTCCATCAAACGATCTGAATGTGGAGCTGAAATGGAGACTTATCAGACCAAAAATGATATCTTTCCTGTCATGGATGAAGCTGAGAGGACCCAATAGCAGATGAAAGTTGCAAGATCAAAATATTTATTGACAATATAAATGCGTTGTTCTAGTGTCCGGACAGTTTTGCAGGCGGACTGTCAGACAGGCAACTTCCGAAGAGTTTTAACAAGGTTAGTTTTGCACAAAAACAACAGGGAAGAATCGACTGGAGAATTTCAGGAGCAAAACCACTTTACACACAATCACAAATGACGATCCGGCAGAGGTGTGTGATCCAGCATGAGCTTAAAAGATGTGCAGGTAACAAGGAAATCCTCCACAGTTGTGACAGCGAGCTCCTGGAACAGACATCCCCCCCTGCGAAGAAGGCACGCCCACAACAGGCACACAACCCACTGCTGCCAGAAGCAGAAAACATGACTTTTCCATCGTCTATTGTCCAGTTTTACTGAGTCTGTGTGAATCATGGCCACAGTTTCCTGCTTTTAGCTCACAGGAGTGCAACCTGGTGTGGTCTTCTGCCCATGTAGCCGATTCAAGGTTGGACAACATGTATGTTCAGAGATGCATTTGCTTTCATTACATCTTCAGTCTGCTCATTCTCCTCTGACATCAACAAGACATCTTAGTTGCAACATCTCACTGGATATTTTCTGTTTTTCATACATTTCCTTGTAAACTGTAGAGATGGTTGCTGTGTGAAAATGTGTGTAGATCAGTTTCTGAAATACTCAAATCAGTGTCACCGGCACAAACTTATATTATACTGCATTTAAAGTCACCTAAATCCCATCTATTTCCCATCTTGATGTTTGAACTCACCTGATAAAGTGGTCAGTATATGTGTTCTCACACACACACACACACACACACACACACACACACACACACACACAGAAACACACACTTGCACGCAGCATTAAAAAAGCCTTGATGGCTTATATTATGTTGGAGTTGTTTTCTATATCTGTTTGGTATTATACTGTATTTCAGTTATTTTTATTTCCCAAGCAATGTTAAATCTTTGTATTTTTTGCTCTTTTGAATGTTTAGGTGGCATATCTTATAACCCTTTAGGAGTTTTCTTCTACTCTATTTTCTTCTTTGTTGTTTTTTTACACTAAATGTTTTTAATACTGCACAAATAAGTCAAATAAATTAGATATATAAACATTGAACATATTGCAAAATAACCCATTTGACACTGCTGATGCTGTCCAGGCTGCTTTAGCATCCTGAACTGGACCTCCTCTTTCCTGGGAGTCATAATACTTTCCATGAAGACTGTGTACAGTCCAAGCTAAGAAAAAAGGCTTCCTGGTAACATCTCAGACCTGACTGATTCCAGTCCTTGAGAATAAATTCTTGATTTAATCCAGAGAGCTTTGAATAATTTGACCAATGTAACCATGTGCAATCTTAAAGTGATTGTTTCTGATTGACTGGCATAAACATGTCTCCATCTGAACTTCTCTGTGAGTTTCTTCCACAAGCTGCTGGACGGGGTAAAGAGAGAGCGGAGCTTTCAATGTTACTTTCTTTCTAAGTTTTCGTAGAAAGCAGCAGATCTGTGACCTGTTGAGTTAGGAATAAAGTCGGGACAGAAACACATTTTACTTCTTTTGTTTATTTTTTTTTTTTTATGTTGCTTTTAATTATTTTATTTTAATTTATGATTTTATTATGATGTTTGCTATTTTTAATTGTCTTCTATGCTTCTTTTAACCATCTGTAATGCTTTCAATGTTTTATGTAGAGCACTTTAAATTGTCTTGTATGTAAGAGATGCTGTACAAATAAACTTGCCTTGCCTTGCCAAATCACTTAGATTTCGACCTGCTAAAAAACCACCAAATATTTATTCACTTTAGTGTTTTAATTCTTTAAATGCCAATTTGATTTTTTTTTTAAATTGTTGCATAATTTATAACAAAACATTAAAAGACACAAGCACAGACTTATTCTCCATAATTGTAGGAAGATGGAGTTTTGGTGATGATTAATCTTTGATGTGTCACAAATAACAAGCCAAACTGATTTGATTGCCTTTGTATTTTCAATGTCAGATACTGTAATATCAGATACTCCCGAAAGACTTTTCTTGGCCAAAATATGTGCTAAAATCGATATACCGCAGTATTTTTCTCCTAATTTTCATAAATCACTTTAACAACTTCAGACCAGTTCAAGACTAGCCATCACTTAATAATTTGAAGACCTTTGACATTTCCAAAACACATTATTTCAGTGTCATTACAGTTTGAAACCTGACATTATTTAATGTCAGTAATTTATTTGAAATGGAAAAAGTTGTATTTGCTATATTTACTAGAAATGTTATTGTCGATACATACAGGAAATTTTGTTGTTTTTGACAGTTATGTTGTATGATAAACGGGCCCTGAGATTTACTCTTCATTGTTTTGAGTGTGTGTGAAATAATTTATTAATATAACTCCTTTTTCAATGAAATAATCATCAGTTATTTGATGCATTTGCAGACACACATGCACAAACATTCACAGTAAAATCTGAGGAAGGCACAAGAGTTGATGAATCATTTTAAACTAATGAATGTTAAACAGAGAGAATTTAAAGAAAAAAAAGGTGAAAAGCTATCATTGTATAGGATATCTTTTTTTTTTTTTTTTTTTTTTAATTTCTCATTAATGTCAGTTGCATCTTCATGTCAAATACATAGACAATAACATAGTTGTCCAAGTCATATTTTAAGGTTTTCATAATTAATGATGCACACGATTCAGCCATGTTGGGAGGGCAGAGTTAGGCAGACATCACAATTTGGACAAAATATGACTTGGCAATCTTGCTTTAGGCTAACAATTTTTAGTTATCAGTGTGCAGTTTGAATCCTTTGAAACCATAACTGAATAAAAAAAAAAATTACCAATTCAACCCCATTCAAGCGAGGTATTATTGGAGGATTTTACAAGAGTTTATAATATTGTTGTGGGTTTTTTTTTTTTTTTTTTTAAAATAGCACAAGTTGGTCAGCACTAACGGTATCTTTTCATTTTTATATTGAAAGACAATTTTATGGATATCTGGGACAGTTCATAAAGCTTTATTTTTGGTTACTGGTTGGGAGAAATTCATGGGTTTCTGTGATTTCATCTGGAGGCATTTTCTACGTCCAATGAATTGACTAAACATGACACCTACCTTGCCTGATAAAGTGTTCATTTATTTAATTGTATGAGTTAAATAAAAACTATTGCATTGAAGTGATTCCATATAAACCTTTCTTTTCCCCTTCTTGGTTCTTGTCCTCTATTAGATGGATGTTTTCCAGGTTAAAATTCTGCAAAAGGTGAAGAGGTGGACAATTGATTACCTGGAGACACCAGGGGGAGTTTGGTGGTGTCAGGGGTGATGAAGGTCCCCAATTATTTTCCTGGCTGCAAGGATGGGAGGTAGTTATGACCCGTGGCCCTTTCATAAGAACAAGACTTTGCAGCATTTTGTCCTTGGCCTATGTCTACACTGCTTCAAATTGTGGATGAGGTAAGAATAAACACAGTTTGCAACCGTTATGTAATAGAAAATAGACAGTAGTTGCAATGATGTTCGTACAATGTAGATAGATAGATAGATAGATAGATAGATAGATAGATAGATAGATAGATAGATAGATAGAAAGTTTTTTTCTTAAATTTTTCAGTTTTTTAAAAGGAAACATAACATTGTGCATCTTAAATTTAAGGCGTAAACTTTTACTTGCTTGCTATACGTTAATTTGAGTGTCTATCAACCAAAGAGGCGGATTCTTTTTGTGAAGATCCACGCGATTGGATAAATTGTGCTGGAAAAAAAACCGTCTCTAAATCATTCCCTTACTGTGATTGGCTGTATTTGACATGGCAACAAAGTGACTGACCAATACAATTCGGTGACTTCTCTGCCCCCATAAGGCTGCGAGCTTTGGGTCTTTTCACTAGCCAGTGAATGCAAACAAACCAGGCTGCAAGTACATGGTTGATGTGTGTAATTGTGCGGACATCTTTTTGCTTTTTATCTTTTGTAATACCCGTTGCAATTCTTCCCTCCTCTTTACTACAGCCATATTTCTTCTTTGGTTGACACACAACAAAACAAAACTGAAGTTGCTTTAGTAAAGGTAAGGCAGATTTTTCTCCCTTACAAAACCACACCGGTTCACCCAAAATGGCTTCTGCTAGCAAGCCTAACATCAGATTGCTTAAGCTAACTATAGCCTATTAGCTCTGGAGCCGGCAGATAGCCTAGCTTACTGATGCTTCATTTGATTTATATTCTTGCAGAAAATGGCGTCGTCGCCTAGCTACTGTATTTTTTATATTTAGATTATTTGCAAATAAATAGATGCGCCCGTGTGTGTGCATTGTACTGGTATCCTTATTTCACGACTAAACAGAAAAATATTCCGTCGTACGAATTTTGCCCAGAGTTTCTTCAAATCTGGCCTTGGACACATAGGTTTATTCAGATCCTAGCGAAAGGATGGCTGTAAGGACCGTCGACTGGAAGGTTAGCGGCCAACCATGCTGCCCTGCCCCATGCCACTGCAGCACAGTCACGTTACCGTCAGCTTACCAGAATAGCCATGTTTTCGATCCATGGTACCAAATCACTGTAAAGCATCTCAGCATTAATGCAGTGATTGCAAGGTTTTTGTACTAATGTCACAACCATTGCAATCCATTTGGTGTTTTTGTGTTCAGACAAATGGAAAACATTTGTCTGAACTAGTGACGTAGCTAATTTCGACGTTTAGCAGCGAGACGAGCCAACTCATTAGTTAGCTGACACATCTTTGCTTTGTTGTAGCAGAAGAGAAAACACTCGCAGATATCATGTCATTGACATCACGTCATTGTGCAAACTGGGACAATCGGTACTCAACTAGCAGCATTTGATAGCCGAGCTAACGTGCTAGCAGCGTATTTAAATATGAGGTCGGTTTGATGTGGGATTTTTTTTTCACGAGTTGTTAGACGTGTGACAAAAACATGACTGCTAAATAAATAGTTGATCAGGGATATTTGGCAAAAATCGGGAAAAAAAAGACTTTATCCATGTCTAACATTTATATAATTCGGTGCCCTTCTTTGATAACATCGTAGCTTATCCAGCAGCCTATGTCTTGTTTTTTCCCAACCCCCACGGATATACTAATTGCATTCCTTTTTTTCCCTCCCTTCTCCACAGCACCGTTTTCCCCATCCCCTCCTATTATTCTTATTCTTTTGAGTATTCTTCATTGTCAAGCCGCCAAAGTGGAGAGTGTGATTGCAGAAGGGGGTGCTTCTCGTTTCAGGTAATAAACCAGAAGTTTGAGAGGAAGTACTAACATGGAAATCACTTTTATTTATTTCAGGGTTGGTTGGTCCTCTGCCATCATTTTGGGCTGGAACTTCCGGCCTTTACAACTATGCAGGATATGGGTACGCTCAAAATGGCAGTCAGACCCTTCTCTTTTGTTAAAAAAAAAGGGAGGGGGGGCTTTGGAGGGGTCTATGTCCTGTACATTGTATACATAAAATGTCCACAAATGTCTAAAATGAGCTGCTGTATGTTGAAAGCAGAAGTACACGAAGATGCTTTTTGGCAGCAGTTTTATGATGCAGGTATTAGGCTACATAACACACACGTCATGCTGGTGGAAATATTAAAATAATATTGTAAACATATAAGATAATCAGTTTAATTTGATCAGAATGAGCTGATGGTAGCGTGCTCATCAGTAATGATTAAATGGCGGCGGCAGCAGAGCAGTCTTTGAAAGACATTTTTTATCCTGCTCGTCACCTTAGCACCTTTTTGGATTTTAGGGTCTTGCAGAGGGGGACAAGAATTGTGAGTATTGAAGGGGAAGAAAATTGAGTTTAGATTCTACTTGTCATCTATTTTAATCAGTCTGTGTTCAATCTGCACAACAGTCTATGGCCAAAAGGTTTTTTTTTTTTAATTTAATCCAATTTTGAATCATTTTACACATTTATGGTGATCAGGAAACCTACAATCTTAACTATGCCCAAGCAAATGCTTTGGATAATCATATAAAACAGGAGCATTTCTTGTTGTTTGGTTAAGGAAATGCTCCAGCTGTATGCTTCCTTTGCATATGCAGCATGTTAAAAAAACAGAACTTTTGCGATTTTCCCAGCAACCCGCTCCCTATCGTTGGCTAATTCGGCATCCATCTTCCATCTCCAGCTAGCAAAAGACAGGCTTATCTTGACTGTCGTGAGGCTTTCTTTTACTTTGATCCTATGAATATGTTTTCTTGCATTTCTTTGCTAAACCAGTCATGGAGCATGTTCAAAACAGCCGGTGTGTTTATATTCATTTGCTAGCATGTGATGCAAAACTCGGCTGCAACTTTACATGCATCTCAGATTAGAAAGTTGTGTACTGCAGTTTCTCAGCCTTGACATGCTGCTAGGTCGCAACAGCTCCAGAAACATGCATGATAGTTATCACTGTGCCATCAAACAACTCCAGGACACATAGTTCTAAGGTCAAAAAGTCATGTAACATCTACAAGATATTCAAATGGGAGAACATTGTAAAACTGCTGTGAGCCTCTGATCTGGATGCCTAAGTATGACAGGAAGCAAACATGTTTGATTTTGAAATGGTCCACTCAAGAAGCAGCTTGAAAATCAATAATCTATCCCACCAGTAAAACTGATGCTAAACTAAAACGTTTAGAACGGGGGTAGGCGAGTTCAGTCCGAGAGAGCTGCAGGTGTGTTAAAATGGGGAAACAAAGAAAACCTGCAGGACTGCAGCTTTGTCGAACCAAACTTGCCTACCCCAAGTTTAGGATATTAAAAAGCAGAGAATAAAATTACATAAGTTTGACATTTCATGTAATTTAAAAAACATTTTCACCCTGATGTAGCTTGTAGTAACGAATATATAGAAATGTCAACCTTCTGGCTGATTTAAAAGAAAAATGTTACCAAGAGAAGCAGTGGGTTGAAGAGGTTTGAAAACATGCAACCCTGCAAAAGGGCCTGGTAAAGCATGTGCCATCCCTCCTGGAGTTTGTCACCCCCAGTTCCTATCCCTATAAGCGTAGTGTATTCAAAGCCATTTGTTAAAAACCAAAAAGCATTTTAATTTTAAATAGGGCAATTTTTAAATTCCTAAACATACAGCAGTATACAGTGGAAGTGAAAAAAAAAAAATGAATTGGTTGCATTGCTTGTTGAAGTTCATGTGTGCCATTAGCAGTCAGAACTCATGCTGTGTTTGTGAGTCTGTAAAAAACAAACAACAAAAAAAAAACAACCCCTGCCATTAAAATCTGAACTGTGAATTCCTTAAAGATTTAATCGAACATTAGAAATGACTGTTCTTTTATTGTATTCTGATTCACTAGATTCCTGAATTAAACAATTTTACATTGGGCTGGTTTTTGCATCCATTTGTAAATCTTTCTAAAATATTCCATTAAAAGTGTGTTAAAGTAAGCACATGATTTACAAAAGAAACCCAACATATATAAATCTATGGTTGTGACATTTGTTAGAAGTCTGCTCCAGTAAGTTTGGACTTAAGATGACACAAAAAGAAGCCAGACTGACTGTGTCAAACCAAAACTAGGCTTTTAGAATACGTGTTAACATTTTTATGAAATCAAGCACCTCAACGCCTGACCAAACACCCAGAAAATGCAGGTAGAGGCTGAATCAGTCCAACACGGATACACTTAACACTAGACTAAAATCAGATCAACAGCACTGCACATGCTCTTGTCGTTCCTCCCGAGCCTTTGACCTGTTAGAACAGGAAAGTGGTTAAAAGCAGAGTTTACTGCTTTTTTGTTGTAAAACCAGGAAAATGTAAAACACTCCTGAAATGCAGAAATGTTTTCATTCAACTTGTGGATGTGTGAAGGACATACGGTCAGCAGATTCAGTGGTTTTGGTTTAAGGTGTATATTGTCAACTGAAACCAAAGCAAACAAAAAGCTGGAGTCATATTACCAGCGTTTCCCAAAGAGCTCAGTGTAGATCCGCAGGCAGGATAACATATGAACTTTGTGGAACGGCACAACCAGCAAAGTCATTGTTTTATCTCTGCAAACAAGATTTGTTCAGATGCAGGCTTCATGGAGAACTGTCTCCGTTTTGTTCCTCAGTTTGCTGAATGCTGCTTTATTTCTCACACATCCTCCTCACATGCACTGTATTAGCTTTATAAACAGAAGAATCATTTTTCAACTTGTATGTCTCGATCTTGAATGAATGTTTGTGACATTTACTTGAAATTCCCTTGAAAACACAAGTAGTATTCATTCAGAAGAACACAGATGAAGTTTAGCTTGTTTTTTTATTTTTTTAATTCATTGCTTTGGCTTTTTTCTTAAAAAATCCTCCTTTGTTTGAGCCTTACTGCGCGCTGCCATATATGTGCAATGTTTAGATCATTTTCTCTTCAGCTTTCTATTAGGGCTGTGAAAATATGCTTTTTTTTTATATATAATTGATTCTGATTTCTTTTTGGGTGCCGATTCAGTTGAAATTGCGATTCTCATGATTCTTCAGTTTTGCTGATTTTTGTAGACTGAAAACAAAACAAAAATGTACAAAACTATTTTTTGCTCCTCATTTTTCATAATTCAATTCGGAAAAACCAACGCAGTAGCCACATCATTATTCACCTGCTATAATACCCAAGAAGACAAGTTAAAAAAGATCAATTAAAACCATAAAAATGACAAATTTTGTAATAGATTATTTGTATTTATTTGAAAAAAAGAAAAAAAATGTAACAAAGAAATCGATTTTAAAATTGTGAAGCAAAAAATCCCGATATTCAATTTTTTTGTTTCGACTTCCCACCCCTAGTTTCTAACTGTAGACTATTTATGATCTAAAAACTTGTATTAATGCTATATTATTGCCTCAGCCCGTGTAAGTGCACTGACAAGCAGAAGCATCGATGCTTCCTACGGGTTACTAACAGGCTGCTGTATGAAACTGACAGTCCTGCTCATGTTTGTCTCTGTAGTGCTTCTTCGGGGGGAGGAGGTGGTAGGGGTGCACCTCAGCACTATCCCAAGACTGTCGGCAACAGGTTAGTTTTATTTACCAACCCCCCCCCCCCCCCCCCCCTTGATGTAAATGTTAGACGTGAGCAGAACGTCTGTGTTGAGGTTTTGTTCTTGAACAGTGGCTATTTGCAGGAGCTTTGGCGTACTCGTCTGTAGCAGCTCCAGTCTTCTCAGATTGTGTCTCCATCTCTGTCTGCAGCGAGTTCCTGGGGAAAACCCCAGGGCAAAGCGTTCAGAGATGGGTTCCTTCACGAAGCACTAGACGAGATGTCAACTCCAGCAACGAAAAAGAGCGACACGATGCAATCTTCAGGAAAGTGAGGGGGTAAGTCATCCCCCGGTCAATGTTTGAGCAGTTTTCATATCAAACAACAATCTCCGTCAAAGACAACAGGACTCTTTCGAACATTTCAATGTTTTCATGCTGAAGCTGCTTAAAACCAGGCTGAAGGGTTACAAAGTTCAGTGTGTTTCTGCTGCTCATGTGTTCACTGAACGGCCGTCACTAAGATGACATGCGCTTTGCTAAAGGCACTTAAATCCTGTTTTCTTCTGAATCAGGTGATATTTGTGAGAAGATAAAGTTCAAGACATGACAGTTTGCTCTGAATGTAGCTTATCACAGGAAAGAGTAAGCAGCTTTTGCAGAGAGCAATTCTGTAAACACATGTTGTGTCCCAGTTCAGGGGCTACACACTTCGAAGTGGGAATTCGTTGGCGACATACGTCATAGTGGCATTCCAAGTACTGTCCCAATTCAAAGGCTCCTCCCTATCCAACCCACAAATCTGCACTTCGTTTAGCACCAGTTTAGCTTGTAACAAAGGCTACAAACGGTGTCCTTCGTGGCCACTTTTTTTTTTTCCTCCCAGAATTCATTTTGCACAGGACAGCAGGGAAAGAGTAGCAGTTAACTGCTGAGAAGTAAATGTGCAAATACACACAAATATAAATATATCTGTAAAAAAAACATTTTAAGTAAATATAAAGTTAACTCTGAGGAATTTTTAGCTAGCTTTATCATTCTGCAAGCATCCTGAAAGCAGTAAGAGCGCAACATCCATTTTTATCACCAAACTTTAGTCATTACTTTGAGGTAAATGAGGTTTTTAATAATCAAATGAAGTTCCGTTGGATCCGCCATCATGGACAGAAAAGCCGGACGGCAGCAGCAGTGGCTTGTGGTGACAACAAGTGAATTTAATTGTACTTCGGGTCTCAACAGCACTTTTTTCTCAGGCATAAATGTGAGCTTGACAGGATGTATTCTCAGTTCGAGGAAAGCTTGTCTGGGATGTCTCTTCCACGTTTTTATTTAGATGCACCAATAAATGAAAAGAAATATTTAAAAAAATTACTAAGTAGCCTGCAGAGTGTCCTATGTGGTCTGCACACTTGAAGTGAGCAGAAACTGAATTGGGATAGCTTTAGGTGCATAAATGTGTGTATATTTTATTTATTTATTTATTTTGTGTGTGTGTGTGTGTAGATGTTTCTGCCATTTACTTTTCTTTCCCAATTTCACTCATATCCTGCCTTTGCTTTCTTCACTAGCATACTCAACAAACTCACGCCTGAGAAGTTTGACAAGCTATGCCTTGAGCTCCTGAATGTGGGCGTAGATTCAAAACTCGTCCTTAAAGGAATCATCTTGCTGGTAAGCGAACACTTTTATCCTCCATTGCTCTGCTAAATGGAAGTGTATTCATCCATTCTTGGCAGGCTGCTCTCAGTGACTCATACCCACTTTAACGACTCTGTGATCCTGCTCTGGTTTGTCCCCCCCCCCCCCCCCCCCCCTGGCTCGGTGCTCAGATTGTAGACAAAGCCCTAGAAGAGCCGAAGTATAGCTCGCTCTATGCTCAGCTATGTCTGCGCTTGGCAGAGGACGCACCAAACTTTGATGGCCCTTCATCTGAGATCCAAACATCCCAAAAGCAGAGCACAGTAAGTGAGCAATGGGGAATATCAATGTACTTTTATATGTTATCAGTTCAACAGTTTTTTTTTCCCCTTGTGATTGTAGACCTTCAGAAGACTGCTGATTTCCAAGCTTCAAGATGAATTTGAAAACCGCACCAGAAATGTTGAAAGTAAGTCTCTGTCGTGAGGAATCCTCTTGTTTCCACCTCCCAGCCACTGCTAACCAGATGTTTCTTGTCTCAACTCAGTCTATGACAAACATGATAACCCTCTTACTTCTGAGGAGGAGGAGCAACGTGCCATTGCCAAGATCAAGATGCTTGGCAACATTAAATTCATCGGGGAACTTGGCAAACTTGACCTCATCCATGAATCTATCCTTCATAAGTGCATCAAAACAGTACGTCCACCATTTGTCTTGTGCACTTGAAGACTGCACAGCTTCATTGAACCAAACTAATGCACATCTCCTGTAATGACTTTTTGTGAAGCTTCTGGAAAAGAAGAAGAGAGTCCAGCTCAAGGATATGGGGGAGGATCTGGAATGCCTCTGTCAGATAATGAGAACAGTGGGGCCGAGACTCGACCATGAGAAAGCAAAGGTAAGGGCATCTTTGGCAGCTGTATGTGGTTTTAATGCAGATAAAATATCTGCATAACATCAATGGGTCAGTCTGTTACTGGAAACGTAAATCTCCTGTATATTATCTGGGGAGGGGGGGCATTTTGAACTTGATTGCTACAATCCCCACCTCCATTCTCCCTGTCTTTGAGCTCTTGTCCAGGTCAATCTTGTCACTTTGAGTTGTGGCTTAGCTCACCATCTGGCTTCACCTAATGCCCCACTTGGCTCACAACTGTCGTCCCTAGCCCTGCTTTTAAAACTGTCTAAGTGCAGTTTCACTCTTTCTGTCCTTGCACCAGTCTTTAATGGATCAGTACTTTGGCCGTATGCGATCCTTAATGAACAACAAGGAGTTGCCTGCCAGGATCCGCTTCCTGCTGCAAGATACAGTGGAACTGCGTGAAAACAACTGGATCCCCCGCAAGGCCTTCATTGACAACGGACCAAAGACGATTAATCAGATCCGTCAGGATGCAGTGAAAGTGAGAGCAGTTTTATTGTTGGTTTGATTTTTCCTCTGAGAGACTACAGACCCACATCTCCCATCAGGGATAAAGTTGCTTAAATGTTGAATGTATGTCATTGGATGTCATGGTTGTTGAAACTCTGGTTGTTTGTTAGGATTTGGGTGTTTTCATCCCAGCGCACATGTCTCAGGGGATGAGGATGGACTTCTTCCTGGAAAGCCCTTTCATGCCCAACAGAATGAAACTGGACAGGGAGACTCTCGGGGGATTGGCTGACATGTTTGGACAGATGCCAGGTATGCCTTGTTTTCATGTTTGTTTGTTTTTTCCAAGTTAAAACAGTTATTTCTTTTTATTTAACCCAAAGGTCTTTCTTTTGGTGGCTACATACTCTGGAGTACTTTGCTGATTCTGAACCTTTTGTTCCTCAGGCAGTGGGATTGGAACTGGCCCAGGGGTTATTCAGGACAGGTACTCGCCCACTATGGGACGCCATCGCACCAACCCACTCTTCAATGGCCACAGTGGCCACATCGCCCCTCCTCCACAGTCACAGTTTGACATGGGGCCCAAGTCTTTTGTTAAGTCCAACCAGGTAATCCTGCTGAAAGTAGACATGAATATTGGTGTGACAGATTTACCCACAGCTTGAAAGAAAATAAATACAAATTTCTCCATGTCATTAATGAACAGGTTCAGAACCAGCATTTCCTCAACCAGAACCAGAACCACATGGCCCAGCAGCAGGTTCAATCTAAGGACATGCCTCCACGTTTCAGCAAGAAAGGACAGCTAAATGCAGATGAGGTAAAGGAAACTAGCCACGGTTGGTTAGATGTCTGGTTAAGTTAGATTTGTGCTCTGCTTTCATTCTACATGAGGCTCCATGATGCACCCAGCCGGACGCTGACTCCGCAGCAGTAATGGCTGCATCTGGAGCTGCTTTTTTGCCCAGTGATTATAAAAAGACGCGTTATTCTGAGGAACACAACCTGCTGTCAGTCTCTTCTTCTCTGTTTGCTCTGTCTTTAATCTCCGTCTTTCCCGTCTCCTCCTCCACCTCTCCTTTTCCTCAAACTGGCAGCAGGTCCGCTGACTGCGATTATGAGATATGAGGGCATTTCGTATCACTTAAAATGCAGGTTTTCAGTCCTGTGGAAAATAATATTAAGGCTGCTCTCTTTGCTGCCTTGTGGTCCCCAGATCAGCCTCAGGCCAGCGCAGTCATTCCTCCTCAACAAGAACCAGGTGCCCAAGCTCCAGCCTCAGATACCGACCATGATGCCTCCCAGTGCCCAGCCCCCACGAACTCAAACCCCTCCTCTGGGTCAGGTAAGGCAGTTGTCAGTCTGGGAACAGATACAAATTGGTTATAGTTTAAAGTTTTGGGAAAAGATTGGATTTGTTTAAGCACCGTATTGACATAATGTAACCTTTGGCCTCAGCCTCCACAGCTTGGCCTGAAGACCAACCCCCCTCCCATTCAAGAGAAACCTCAGAAGACAAGCAAGAAACCGCCTCCTGCCAAGGAGGAACTGCTGAAAACCACGGTATGCAAAGCAGTAGGAAAAATCAATTAAGGGATGTTTATATCAGCATGGAGCTGTTTATAATCTGTAGCTGCGTTTGGTCGAACCTTAAGTGCTTTAATGCCCTGAGTCGAATCCTGTCTGACACAAGACAAGTGGGACTTGAAACATGAACCTGCTTGGCTTGTACATGCAGAGTAGGCGTACAAACAAGATGTGTCCTGCTTGGGAAACAAGCATCAGCTCATGTCTGTGTTCTCGTCTCCTTGCATCAGGAGGCCATTATGACGGAGTACTTGAACACTAAGAACCTGACTGAGGCTGTAAATGGCGTGCGAGAGATGAAGGCACCAAAGCATTTCCTGCCCGAGATGCTCAGTAAGATCATCGTGTGTTCTCTGGATCACCCTGATGAGGACAAGGAGCATGCCAGCACTCTGATCCACACACTCCGCACTGAGGGTCTCATCACCGGAGAGAACTTCATGCTGGTAAATGAAGATAAAGCCAAAGTATGTTGGGTATGAAGGCAGGGAATTTAAGCAGCGTTGACCTCCCTCTTTTTTTTTTTCTTTTTTTTTTCCATTCCTCCCTCAACTTCAGGCTTTCCTGAGCGTCCTGGACCAGTGCCCCAAAATCGAGTTGGACGTTCCCCTGGTGAAGTCCTACCTGGCCCAGTTTGCAGCTCGGGCTATCATTGCAGAACTGGTGAGCGTAGCAGAGCTGGCTCACCCGCTGGAGAACGGCACCCACTTCCCCCTCTTCCTGCTCTGCCTGCAGCAGACTGCCAAGCTGAAGGACCGCGAGTGGCTCACGGACTTCTTCACGCAGAGCAAGGTCAACATGCAGAAGATGCTGCCAGGTATGAGCTCCACTGGCTTTTATCTCCAGCTTCTGGGTGTGCAACAGATAAGCCCATAAGGGAGAGATACGCAACCCGTATGACCACCTTCCTCTCACTTTGTCATCATCACAGAGATCGATCAAAACAAGGACCGCATGCTGGAGATTCTGGAGGGCAAAGGTCTGAGCTTCCTGTTCCCGCTGCTGAAGCTGGAGAAGGAGCTGCTGAAGCAGATAAAGGCAGACCCATCTCCACAGTCCATCTACAAGTGGATTAAAGACAATATTTCGCCCAAGCTTCACACTGACAAGGGCTTTGTCAACATCCTCATGACGAGGTGAGTATTTGTTTTGTTTCCTCTTAAAGGTAACTTCTTCCTTTGTAAGATGTGGACAGCACAAGTGATTTTTTTCACACATCAGGAACCAATCTGAACGTAGCGTACGCCAAGGAGAGTCGGCTAAATGATACTTGAATGCGTCACCATCTAAACAAACCTCAGGCAGTCATACGAGCATGTAACAGAAACATAACAGCTTCTGTGCACTTTACAGTTAATGTTAGTTTCTCCACTTGCAAACCAGACACACAAGGTGTTGTATGAAAGACCGTCTCGTCACTGCAGTGAAACTCAGCTGGAAGCTAGAGTGCAAAACAATAACTGTTAAAACCATTGGCACTTTTTTTTTTCTTTTTTTTTTTGTTTGTTTTTTTTTTGTGGCAGTCACAAGTTATATCCCAGTTCTAAAACATTCTGTGCAAATGTGGTTTCTGAGTGTGTGTAAGCGTTAAATTAATCACAAACATAGCGGTGTTTTTTGGTAGATTTGCTTGCATACATAAAGAGAACAATATCACGTGACTTCAATTGAGTCAGAAGAGCTGGTGTTTAAAGGGGTGCTATTATGTTATTTTGAGTTTTCTGAGCTTTCTACAGTGTTACAGTGTTGAATCCTCATCAGACATGTGAACGGCACTGTTTTTTATCACCTAAACGCATGTTTGAGTTTGAGTTTGAGTTCCAGCACTCTCTCCGTTCGGTTTCCATGGCGATAAAAATGCGTCGTTTTAGAGAGTTTTTCTACTTGGAAATCCTTGTGACGTCCCGGGGGATAAGGTTCAGTGATTGGTTACCTTCTACTGGTTAACAAGGGCATGTACAAATACATCAGGTGGGTGGAAAACGTCGGATAAAGTTATTTCCAACGATGGCTGGTGAGTTTACCAAAGAGAGACATCCTGCTGCATTTGTTGCTGTGGGTTGCTGTTTTCCACTTCGTTTTCAGGGTCTGATTCAGGTTCCAACATGTAGGGCTGTATGCTATGTGTTGACATTGTATTTTGTTTTTTTATTGAGTTCATATTAGTCTAATCATTCTGTTTATGAGATGTTACAATGACGGCGAAAGCAGTTGCGGTGCGCGCTCCCGATGTAGTGCAGTGGCGGGAGGCGGGGCTTAATGCGGAAGAGTCTCAATCCACTCGTTTTGCCCACAGGCTGATCTGACAGTCTACGGAGAGGGTCGGTCTGAAGTAAATAAAGCGATTTATGACAATAACTCGATCAATCCCAGCCCTTCTGGGCTCAGAAATAAAAATAAATGAGCCTGAAATGTGCATAATAGTTCCATTTTAAGCATCCAGTGCTGTGTGGTCTTCTCCCAGCTTCCTGCAGTACATCTCCCAGGAGCTGTGCATGACAGAGGGCGACGATCAGCTGGCGGCCCCCTCCAAAGAGCAGCTAGAGCAGGAGAAGCAGCTGCTGCTGGCCTTCAAACCCGTCATGCAGAAGTTCCTGCACGATCACACCGAGCTGCAGGTCAGCGCCCTCTACGCGCTGCAGGTACACTGCAATGCCAGCGGGTTCCCTAAAGGTACAGTAGCTTCAGGTTAATGCTCTGCTTATTTAACAACAGGCTGATTTTTGTATTAAACCTAAAATAATAATGATTGATTAATTATTTTCTAAATAGGCATGCTGCTGCGCTACTTTGTCCATTTCTACGACATGGAGATCATTGAAGAAGAAGCCTTCCTTGCATGGAAAGAAGACATTACCCAAGAATTCCCTGGAAAAGGAAAAGCTTTATTCCAGGTACAGGAGTTATGTACAGCGATGTAGGATTCGTTCAGTGAAGCCAGAGTATTTAATTTGGTGTCAGACTGACAGATTTTTCTGCCCTGTCAGGTCAACCAGTGGCTCACCTGGCTGGAGACGGCCGAGGAGGAGGAGTCCGAGGACGAAGCAGATTGAGAAAGAAGCCGAAGCTTCACGGCATAGATCAAATTTCTCATCTTGTTAGACTCGCCTTTCCTTTTTCTTAAACACCGTGCTTAATTTAACCACTACCACGTGGCACTCTGCTGCTTTGTCTAGCAAATCTAAACCGAAAGCTTGTTACCTGTGTGTGTGGGAGGGTTTGGGGGAGGGGGGCATCGTACACAACCAGCTGCACCATAATGTTCTGAAAAACGCAGTTTAGTCTGTTTCCTCATGTTTTTTTTTTTTTTTGTTTTTGTTTTTTTTATTATAATCTGTTATTATCGACTCCATGAATTTAAGTCTAGAGTGACTCGACCATATTTCCTTCTGGTTTTGGTTTTGTTAAGTTTGTTACCCTCGATTCTGATGCATGTTTTTTTTTTTTTTTTTTTTCACGGTTCAGTTTTAACTGATTTCAACCTCATTTTCTTAGTAAACAGCTTTATTTAAACATCTGTTGATTTTCCCAGGAAGGTCAACATAAAATGGATTATAGTCACTAATGGTAGTTAAAAGATAAAACCGTTCACCAGAGGACTTGTCAATGTGCTCAGTAACCTGCTGTAACGGTCCATCATGTCATCACACCCAGATGCCAGATTAAGCAACAGCAGGGCGATTGACAGAGAAAATCCCGACCCGGTGACGTGATTTGTTTTAGGTCGCCCACAGAAGTGGTAATGAAGTATAAACTGGCTAAATATTTCATCACTTTTTTTTTCCCCCTCCCCTTTTAGGCTTAAAATAAGTGAGCAACTTTTCCCCTCACCAGGAAGTTTTCTTTCCTGTAAGTCATCTACATGAGTGGTTGCAATACTCATCCTCCAGATGTTACAATACGTTAAAACGAAGTGTAATCATTGGTGTGCCGCCGTAATGTATCGAAGTTGCCTGTGTTTCTACCTCTTAGTTAGATGGGCTTTTTTTTTTTTGGTGTTTGTGCTGGGATGATAATGAAAACGAAGAATCTCGAGCCCAAACAAGTGTTGTAGGTATTTGGATTTGGACCTGGCATAATTGCACAGTTTCTGGAAGCATTTCCAAGGAGGCTTCACTTGTTTACAGGTAGTAATTATTTAATAGTGGAAGAGAAGCTTTTATTAATTCAGCTTCAGCTTCTTGGTATCTTCTTATCAACCCCCCCCCCCCCCCCCCCCCCCCCCACACACACACACACACACACACACACCTGGAGTTTGGCACAACCGTGATAAAGTGACCTGTTTTTAATTTTGGGGCTTGATCGTTTAAAAAAAAAAAAAAGAAAAAAGGAATTTCTGAAATTGGTCAATGTCAGACAGTTTGTAGCTCATTCTTTCCTATATTGTAAGAAAACAACATTTTACCCAAGAATTATGCTCACAAGCCATGTGTATGTATAGGGCAAAGGATTTGGAACTTGCTGTAAGGTATTCATTATTATTGTGCACCTCTGTTGCTTTAATGTCAATAAAGTCCAGTACATGAGCACCAGTACCATCTGACTTTTATTTACACTTTTCTCTGCATGAGAGGTTTGGACAACATGGGACATCCGAGATGATCTGGAAGTGCCTCTGCTCAGCCACTGCGAGCTTTATGGATTACATGGATCATCACCCCTGGTCTGTGGGGATCCAGAAGTATTCCACCACCTTCCTGCTTCTGCGTGGGGGGGCAGAGTCAGGTCGCTCCCCTCCAAAGGCAGGCAGTTCATCAAAATGACTTGGCCCCATGTCCCTCCCAGTGTGAGGGGCAGAGATCCTGAACATGTTCCTGAAAGGAGAAATTCACTTAGTAGGATATTAAATATGTTAGTGATATTTTTCCTACAAGCCAGAAAATTCTTTGGAGAAGTCTGCTTCTGTGTTCTGAACATCCCCGTCTTCCTCTGTCTTTTTCTCTCAAATACACACACTGTTTAAAATGTTCTGGTGGTGCTGCTTGGTGACCACCGGCTACAAAATCTGCCAGAACCGCCTTCAGTCTTAAAGGTAGAGTGTAAGAGTTACTGACATCTAGTGGTAAAGACGGGAACAGCAGTGACTTCAAACGCCAAGCCCAGTTGTGAATGTACACAACTGTCAGTGGCCAAACTTATTCTAGATATTTTATTCTATTATACATTTTGCTTCTACACACCTGATTGGAATTAATAGGTCATTGTGAAGAAGCTGTAGGATGAATTTGATCAGAATCAGGACTGTTGGAGCAGGGAAACAACAAAAATCTGCTGGATGATGTCCCTCGAGGACCTGAGTTTAGGGTTCCCACTTCACTGTTATTTTTCCCAGTTACTCTTTCTAGTAAAAATGGGACAAATATGGAATCTGCAATATATGTGGACAGCTAGACATGTAAGTAAATAAAAACAAGTTATTTCAGTAAAGTGAGTCATAGAAAAATAGTTTGGATGGAACTTGTTTTAAAGTATAATCCAAGTCTAAAATATCCGGAAAATAAAGGGGATAAGAACCAAATCCATCCATCCATTTCCCTGTCTTTTCTTACCCATCCATCTTTTCCTGCCTCATCCACCCTTTAATCCTCTGCTCTGTTTGTTCTTTCTTTTATTCTCTGTCACCCCCCCCCCCCCCTCCCCCCATCACCCTCCTTTATTCACATATCCACTCATCACACCATCTCTCCTTCATCCATCTTTTCATTCTCCATCTACCCTCTTCATCCGTCATTCACACCACCTCAGCTCTTTCTTGTCACTCTACGTATCATTCATAAATTTCTATTCTTTCCCATACTGGGGGGGGGTCTTTGTCAGCGGGGGTTACTGACAGCCTGTGATGGCACCCCCACACTGAGTCCACAAACACATGTTGTCCATTGGGCAGACGAACAAACACCTCTTTCCTTGGCAGCCAGAAGCATCAGTTCATGGTGCTGGCAGTGTAAAGGAGGCTCCATGTTTCAGATCTGGAGGAAGACTGCTGCAGCTCTGTCACTGAACAGAGCACTGTGTATTCCTTTAGGCAAACTGCATAAGCTGCAGTACCTAAAACTGCAATCTTTTTGTAAATATCTAGCAAAATGAAAGCAAAAAGTCAAATTATATAACATGTTCAGAGTTCCAACTTAGGCTGAGCTAAGTCAACTGGGTTTAGCTCCTCAAAGATGCACTTATACAGAGTTTCTTCAGCTCTCATGGAGATTGTGGAAGATTTCACTTAAGTAGCCTGTAAAACCACCAAGGGTTTAGACATTACAACTTTGTCCATAGTTTCATTTGAGGCTCTATTAAGAAGAGAGGATGCTCTTGTATGGGGGGGAGGAGAGGTGATGTCTCCTCTGTAAAGTTGAGGTTTCTTTACCTCATCTTTCAATTTTTCACTCAAAACATTTGGCTTCTGTGTCAAGGATTCTGCTTGTTAAAAATCATCCTGAGTTTCTGAAACGTTCCAACAATATAAGGGATAGCGGCGCCTTCCCTCTCCCTTTTCATCTCATCCTTTCTCCCTGTGTCCGTCATATTCCTGGTATTCACGACTCAATG
Organism: Telmatherina bonti; assembly: GCF_933228915.1. NCBI lineage: Eukaryota > Metazoa > Chordata > Actinopteri > Atheriniformes > Telmatherinidae > Telmatherina > Telmatherina bonti. The sequence goes on along the minus strand of NC_136620.1, from coordinate 19,193,394 downwards.
GTAGCTGCAGACTCTAAAACACCAGAGGCTTCACTATTTCCGTCAGAAGTGAAGAAACTTGAAGTGAAGATAAACGCAGGATGGATGAGTGAGGACATTCACAGACATTTTCAGGATTTGATTTCAAAGCTTTTCACTACAGATGGGATGAGGGGAAGCTTTGAGGAAAAGGGGATCCGTTATCTGTTTACCGAGATGAACTCCTCTCAGGCTCTGAAGGGCTGGACTCTGCAGTGGAGATGTACACAGGGTCTCCTTCCTTTAACACAACATGAGACAGGAAGTGATGTCACCGTGTTACTGTGTTAATAGCTGCTTTCTCCACACAAAAGATCTGCCATAGAGTAAACATTGAACTCTCATTTGCATATTCATGACTCGAGAACTGCTTCAGGAAGTGATTAAGTATAGTCTCACCGTAAAACTTCTCAGGTTTCCATCTGGGTTTTTAAGGATTTTAACCCTCTGATCGCTTTCAGTCATGCACAGAAAGTAGCTCTTGATGTTGGCTTGACACTGTATTAGAAAGGAAGGTGTGATCTTTTCAGCACAAGCAGAAAATGACACTTTTCAGGCATAAATACAGTTCTGTAAATTCATGTTTTGAATAAAGTTGGGACATGGTAAAATACGACACAATATGCTAATTATCCCTATAAAGCCAAACGTATAATATTTGACACACAAAGTTTCGAAGACATAGTTTCTAAAACATTTTGCATCACTTTCTGGTACAAAATCCCATTGAACACAATCTGATACTTGTCTTCTATAACAATTATATCACTATAATAATCTTGACATGGTAATAAATGGTTAATGTCTCCCAAAAATTTCTAATGTTTTTTGTTATATTTTGTTTAAGGGCCAAGTAAAGACCTCATAAAAAATGGACTCTTACCATGTTTTAATTGGTTTTAGTTGTAGTTTCTACATTTGAAACTACAACCTGAGCTCCAGGAAAGTTGGTTCATTATGTAAAATATAAAACAAAGTACAAATATTATAAACCAAGATACAGTCAAAGTAGAACATAAAAAACATGAAGTATTGAAAATAAGATGTTTGACTATCAAGTTCTTCTGGAATTTTCAGCAACATGCCTAAAAAAGTTTGGTTCAGGACAAATATGTAGCATCTTCTGTCCTTCAGTCCTTCAGCATCTGACAGGAGATCAGATTAGACCTTCTGGGAGAGAAGTGTTATCCTGTTGTCCATTTAAGGTGCATGAAATAATTTCATTTTGTGAAATATTTGGACTGCATATCTGGACTCTTCTACACTGTCATGGATGCATTATATGGTTTAGCATTGTCTTGCTGAAATATGCAAGACCTTCTTTTGGAGAGACATGTCTAAAGGGGTTTAAATGCTGCAGTACAACCTGCATAAACCATCCAGGATGGATGGTGCCTTTCCAGATGTGCAAACCTCCAGTTTCATTAACACTCGTGTAATCAGAGATGCAGGATTTTAAACTGAGTACTGAGAACAATCCTAAAGCTCCCTGCCTTCTGCATTCTGGAGGTAACTGTGGGTAAAAAAAACAAACAACTAATTTTATTTAATCTGACCACTTTGCATCAAACTGTTTTAAAGAGCTTTTAGGTCACAGAAGGTGGCTGTTTCTGGATCTTGCTTACATGTGGCTTCATCTTTGCAAGCTTAACCTGCATTTGTGGATTTTGCAGAGAATTTTATTCACACACCAGGATTTCTGGAAGTGTATCTGGTGTGATGCAGCATTTGCCATGACAGCTATAATTTTTTTTAATAGCAGTTTTACCACACAGGTACTGGCTGTGTTCCCTCCACGCAGAACACTCTTGATATATGTACTGCAGATGATGGACCATATGAAGGTTTTGAAAAATGTTATCCTGGATTTTATCTGCGTAGATTCAGTTATTTTTTTATTTAGTTGTATGTTTCAGTGTGATGTGTCTTTCAGCAGCTTATGTTAGAACTGAGGAAACCAAAAAATGAAATATTACCATTTTCAGCATTGAAAATTCCTTCCTTCTAGGATATGTCATGTGTCTTGTATTTTGTACCAAATGTTTTTAGGTAATCAGCAAGATGACAAGGAAGCCATCTGTCCATGGAGAGTTTTGTTGTGAATCCATTATGCTGTCATACATGCAGAACGTGGTCCAACATCGCCTTTGTGAAATACAGAAAGCTTTGGCTAAAAACCAGTCGGGTGGGTTTTGGTTATGAACATAATTGCATTGTGCTGGAATCTATGTAATGTAAATTCTATAATTACAACATTGTTTGCAGTTTCACTCCTCCGTGTATTTACATCTTTAAGTTGCAAAACAACCTAATTAACTGCAAAGTTGGTGTTTTGTTTTTTTTTTTATAATTTGAAAGCTTTAATTATTTGATCCTTTCCTTGTAACATATAATAATTATGCATATTATAATTCTGTGTAAAATTTTTTACATGTCTATGTTTTTTCTGTGTGTGGTCTTAGTGGGGTTTAAATTTCTTTTACAAGCAACATCCCAACTTTTTATGTTTTATTTTGTCTGATTATTGTCCGCAACTCTTTTTGAGTCTATGCTAAACAAGGTAGAAAACGCACACACGCACACACACACACACACACACACACACACACACACACACACACACACACACACATTCAATTTTCTTTCTGTCTTTTACATAACGCTAGTAAGTGTTTTCTTTTGTGAAATAAAAAGCTGTGGCTGAGATGGAAGACTTCCTTACTGCTTTGCTCTGCCTCTGAGCCTTCAGCTCCTCCTGAGCTCTGACAATGTCTGCCAGCTCCTGGTGCTTCTCCCTCCAGCTGAGGCACTCAGCCGTCCTCCCATCCCTCTCCTTCTCTGCCAGACGCCTCATATCCTCAGCCTCCTGCTGGGCCTGTTTGGCCCTTTTGCTCTCCTCTTCTGATGCCATTGCTCTATGCCGCGTGTTCAGCTCACTGCAAACAGACTGCTGGAGTTAAACCGTGACACATCGCAGCAAAATAAGTAGCCATGTCTTCTTCAGGCAGAAGAAAAGCATGTAGGAGAAAAGCTATTAAAAGGGCTATCTTTTAGCTGTCGCCCACTCAGGTACAATACGTTTGGATATGTGTGAGCTGACTATGCACATCTGGAATCAGGTTAATACTCCAATAATTCTTTAAAAAAAAAAAAAAAAAAAACACACAAATTTGCGGACACTTCACAGAGGACATCTGTGCTAATGTCCAGATTAAGCTGACAAAGTGGGATTTAATGGTTCTTGATGATCAAAAAACAAAAGTCTTTTAGGATCCACTGTATGCTTTATATATTCCCTGACTCACTTTATCTCCTCGCACCTGAGAATTAAAAGGACAACATGATGTGTTAAAACACAGAAGGACAACAGCCAAAATATACACTGACGGGCCACTTTTACTTTATTAAGCCCACCGCTTCAGACATTTAACACACAGATATAAGCAGTGAATCTCCTGGCAGCAACTAAATGCGTTTAATCATGCAGACGTGGTGAAGACGACTTGCTGAGGGTTCAAACTGAGCATCAGAATGATTAAGAAAGAGGATTTAAGTGACTGAACGTGTCACCAGAGCAGCGAGTCTGTGTATTTCAGAAACTGCGGATCTGCTGGGATTTTCACACACAATCATCTCTGGAGTTAAAAGAATGATGCACCATGTTGCAAAGCTCAAACTATCTCCAACTTCTTTCTTCAACATGATAATAAGTTCACTGTACTCCAACAGCCTCCAGGGCCACCAAATCAAAACCAGTAAGCACAATGGTGCCAAGTATTCTTTTTTTGTGTGTGTGTGTGTTTATGCTTTTAAATACAGCATTAAAAATAGCCTCTTATCAACTTTCCAAGCTGGCTTAAAGCTGGCTGAGATCTAATTTTGACTTATCATAAATTCTATGAGAAAATCTTTCAGTGGCTCCTTTTCCATCCTGAAGCATCTTTATGTGTGTTCAGCTCAGGACTTTAGTTTGCTCCATAATTACAACCAGCACTTGTGTATCTCCTGGTAACTCCTAATTAAGACTAGAATGCTAAACTCTGAATGAAAACTTAGACAGTAGAGACTTCAGATACTTAGTGGAAGCTTGAAATTAAAAACAGAAAAAAAAAAAAAAACCAAGCTTAGGGACCAGTCAGTAAAAGCGAGCCACCTCTCTTTAAGTTTGACATTTTCTTGTGCGGTTTGTCTCAGTTTGAGTTGCAGCTCGTCTCTGTATCCCTCCAGGCTCTTGCTCTCCTGCAGCAGGGCTTGTCTTTCGCCCGACACCCGGTCTAGCTTCAGCTTGGTCTCAAAGTAGTTCTTCTCTGTTTGTGCCAATGAGAGCAGCAGATCAGTGTGCTGCAGAAAGGGAAGGAAAAGGTCAGATGAGATGTGGCGAAGATATGGGCTGGGGATGCAAACATCCTCTCTACTTTTAAGATTCGGCTGAGGTTTTTCCTAAAGTTTAGTTAGGGCGGGTTTGGGTGACATGCTGGGATAGGTTCAGGCAACCAGGGGGACGTCCCATGATGCACTGAGCACCTCGTCAAACTGGCCACCCCTTCTGAGTCTGGTTCTCTTGGTGGTCGCCTGTCCCGTTGTGCAGCTCAGGGTGGAGGATTGAAACGAAGGGAAGCTGTAGGCAATTATTTATTTTTACTTTAGCAAACATGCACACAGCTTTCCTCTTGGTCAGGTCAGCTTTGCAAATGAGATCAATGTGATTTTAATCTGGTTAAACAAAGGTTTAAAAGACATAAATAGTTCTTATAAAACGGTCGAATGTGGCTCATGTAATGGACTGTTTTGTTCAGTTGTCTCCTTCGTCTTTCCATCAGGTCCAGCAAACACATGGAATTTAGTAAAAGTCTAAAATCCAGAACAATACTCAAGCGTAAAGGGAGGCTTTAAATCCACAGGGCTTCATTTCCATCCTGTCCAGTAAGATCCCGTCAGCATCATTCTGTTTGTCACGGTGCAGGACAAGACAAGTTCTAAAAACAACAACTATAAACGAAGATGTCTGTGTTTTGTGCCACACTCCAACAGTTTCTGTGTAAGGACTGACACAGCTCAGGCTTCTCCAGTGATTCCTATCTGCTGCTTTTTTTTTATTTTTTTTATCTGGGATTTGTTGGGATTTTATGACAAATGCCTGTACTGACTGGACTGGTTGCTACTACGGAGACATTCATCAGATTAAAGCACAGTGTAACAAACACACTGCTGCCAGTGCCTTTTAAAATAAATGGGTTGTGTTGTGTATTACAGCATCCTAACAGGTGCTCATTCTGCTGCTGAAAGATCAGATCACCTGACAGCTTTAAGATCCTTCACCTCCTTTTTAAGCTGCTGCAGTTCTTCACTCAGGCGTCCTCTGTCAGCCTCAGCTGATTCCTTGTCCCGCTGACAGCCGAGGGCCCGGGCCTCAGCCAGGGCCCTGCTCTTCTCTGCCTCCCCTCTGGACTCCTCAGCCTGGTCTGCGGCTCGTGAGCACAATGTCGCCCTCTGCTGGCTCTGATACAGCTTCTGCTTCAGCTGGTGGAGGAGAGGAAACATTAGAGGTTTTGTCTCGAAATGTAACATGACCCTGGACATTGAGATAGAATACGCGGGTCTGCCTTATACCGACATGAAGAGAGGTTGGTCCAAGACAAAACATGGAGCACCTTCAGTTTTATGGCAGCGTAGTGGTTAGCACCGCTAGAAGGTCGCTGGTGTGAATCTCCGGGCACTCCGGCTTCCTCCCACCCACAAGATGTGTGTGTTAGGGTTTGTTATGCTATGGTTAAGTGATCACTTCTCTTACATCAGTTGCTTTGGATAAACGGATCTGCCAAATGACTGTCGAGGAGAATAAAACATGGACGATGACTACGTTCTTACTTTTGGTTGGAGTTAGTGGTTTTGCATCGATGACTGCCAAAAGTCTTTTTTTTTTTTCTTCTTATAAATACTGTAAATGTAGCAGAACAATGAAAGGAACCACATAAGATCCTCCAAATTGAATTTACTGTAATTAACCTTACAAAGTATTTTGTACCATTTTTGAGGACTGCAGGTCAGAGGCCAAGGCCCTAAACGTCCACTGCAGTTCCTCATCAGACTTTAACACCTACATGAAACTGGCTACTATCCATTTCCATGTTCTACCGTGCTCCAGGTGAATTTCCTCTGATGCAGTGACACATATCTGGTTTCTGACAGTGTAGTAATCTCACATGTCACAGCTGTCTTTTGAGATCCATATAATACATAAAGCCCTTGTAGCTGTCAAGATAAACTTATTATTCTGTCATTTTGGACAAAAGGCAGAAAAAAAGACCTTGTCAAGAAAAGGTTAAAGTTTCTAAACACGGCCCATCAGTTCTGTCCTCTGTGGTGGACATTCTGTTTCCAATCTCCAAACGTTGTACCAGACCCGGCTGTAATCTAAAGAGGACATCCTGGACTCTCCAGCTTCAACCCCTTGTTAAAGACATGTTTCAGACTGTGACTGTCTCTTGATTGCAGATTGTGTTTCTGGTTTTTCTTGGCCAAGACTTCTTTGAAAAAGAGATCAGTGATTTCAAGTGGACCTTACTGATTAAAGACTGACTGAATAAAGGAGTCACACGTGTGTCAGAGATGGTGGAAATCAACCAAGAAGTGGAATACTAAAAGAAAAAGGAGCAGCAAGACGGATAAAATTCATTACTGGAAAATCCCTCTAAGGTCAGCATGGCGAGAACCGAAACATACAACGGCACTGTTTTGGTTTGATGATTAATTACATCACAGAACAAATATTTTTTTATTTCCAAACTTTACTTACAAAGAAACACATTTGATAGACAGTAAGAGACACTTTTTTCCTGGTTCTGTGGTGAGTATGTGGAAAATATCTGGAGCGTGGAAATGATTTGAAAAAGTTGCATTTTAAAGTTTTATTCCTGGCTAAGATGGCCGTCCATCATGCAGTGACAAACTATATAAAGCAGTGACCCTGCTTTGCTCTCCAAGGAGTCATGTGGACATGCAGATGAGGAGACTCACAGCATTTGGGAGAACTAAGACTCTTCCTCAATTTCATCACAGACACTCAGGGACACTGCAAAAACCACCATGTACAGATTCAAGGTCAGTTCCTGGAAACCAGGCAGAAACCTTTTTTTTTTTTTTCTGTTTTTAATCAAGATTCTCATTTTTAACTTAAAGATTGTTTTAATCTCTTGAATGATTGGCTGTCAGGAACTATGTCCAGTATTTGAGTGTACCTCTTTGACTTGAGCCTGCAGCTCCTGGTTCAGGTTCCTGAGGTTCCTCATGGTCAGCTCATTCTCTGTGCGCATCATGATCCGCTCCATGTGGATCTCGTTTGATAAATACTTGTTTTCCTTCCTCAGATCCTCACATTCCTGAGAAAAGTGTACATTATCAGTAATGTGCCATGAAGGACAAAAGCTGCACAGCTTCAGTTCTCGACAGCTAAAATGATAAACTCCGTCCTCTGAAGGACTTATCACTTGTTTGTAGATTTAGATATTCATCGGTCAGCACTTAACTTTCTGCTGCACTCTCCTGGCAGCAAATTCTCACCATCACTCTCAATCTCTTTTTCTCACGCACATCCAGAAAGCTGTGATGATGGATCGAATTCAGGTATCTTATAAAGATGATAAAGTTTTGGGTTTTTTTCATGCCTCCTTGGAAGTGTTCTGCTGAAGAGTGGGTTCACCTGTTTTGACACTGCAACACTGAATGATGTGTTGTTGGACAGGAAGTGCTTGCAAGCAGCTTATCTGCACATAATCATTTAAAACCGTCTTATCACTGGCATTTTCTGTGATGGAGGGGATTTGGATGGAGATTGAAACAGCTAGTTTATGAGGTATTTCCTGTCAGGGTGTGTTGACGACAACAACAGTAAAGCAAGATGATTCCTGTCTGTCCTGTAAGTTACGTTACTCCATCGGTGAGAAGTCAGCAGTAAATCCTTAAAGGTGGAGTATGTACGATTTTCAATATTTTCAAAATAAATTAACAAAAAAATAACTACAATCATAATTAGATAGTTTAAAAAAAAACAAAAAAAAACATGTAGGTTCCAGTCTGTCCATATTTGATGTGTTATTAAATTAAAAGTTTAATTAATGACAAAGACCCTTCTTAAATGTTTCCCTACCAGTAAAAAAAAAAAAAAAAAAGTGCTTTTTGTCATAATTAAACTTGTAATTTAATAACGCATCAAATATGGACAGACTGGAACCTACATGTTCAAAAAACTTTCTAATTATGATTGTAGTTATTTTATTAGTTAATTTATTTTGAAAATATTGAAACTCTTACATACTCCACCTTTAAAGAAATGTTTTTTAAGCATCTTAACGGGTAATATATCCTTCTGTTCTTCTTTTGCTCAAACTCTTCATGCGCTTACCTTTCTCTTTCTAACCAGTTCTCCTTGCAGGTGATTAATCTGGAGGAAAGAGCCACTGGAGCTGACGGCGCTGACTGGCCTGACCGCCCTCACGGGCCTCCTGGACGGTCTGGAGAGAACTTTGATCTCTTCTGTCACTCCGTTCCCAAACCGGCCACCTCTGTTAATGCTGCTGCTGCTCATGGAGAAGGATTTGTACAAGCTGTCGTCTAGCGAGGACTTCCCAGCCGTCTGCAGGTCTACGTGGGACTTGGCTCTGATCGACATTTCAGAGCCAAAGTAGTGCGATCGTAGTAAAATGTCTCAGTGAATCATTATTGTGATGGTATTGGAAGAGGCGACAAGGGCTCTGGGTTTCGCAATGAGAACATGGGTCAGCAACCTGAATGAAGTTCTCAGTTTCATGCAGAGTTCACTGGTGTAAGCTATCAGCAGCCGAACATCATTCATCATTTATTAGGTAATGTGATAGGAACCAACCTGTATGGGGCAGAGAAAACTGCTTCTGCGTTATGGAGTGAGGACGTCTTAAGATTCCCAAGACTTCAAAGCATTTTTCATGTGTGTAGTAAGAAATAAATCTCACACACTGAATTCCACAAGGATTAAAATGACTAGAAGCATTATACGAACCGAAATAAAATAAAAAATATTGTACTAAATTACAAAAACCAAGATGGTTAATAAAAAACAAAAAACAAAAAAAACAACCTTACAAGAGAACAAAGGGATAAAAGTACTCCTTCCTTATCTCTTTTAAGAAGTTAAACCAAAATTTTCACGTGACCTCTTTAAATGTTTATGCAATTTATGCCAGATTTAGAGCAGAAACAGGAAGAACTTCATAGCTACGATGTTAGCATGCTAATTCATACTGATCTGTAAATAGAACCCTGCTGTGAAACCTTTTCTTTTTAACTTTCTCTAGATTGTAGAAATCTTGCGCATACATACTTACACAGCTTTATTTTGCCATCATACACTCACATACAAAGCACAGGAGCAAAAAATATGAACATGACAATTAGAAAAGAACAAACAAGAGAGTGGAAGGTCTATCTGTCATCTTTACCTGTAAATCTCAGGATGGAAAAGTAAGAGTGAATTCAGAAACAGAGAAACACGACAGATTGCTGCTCGGTGATCAAATTGTTTCACATATTATTGATTTCAACTTCTGGTCGATGAAGCACCAGGAGTCAAAGACAAAAACAAGAATGTAACAAGGCCTGAGCAAGCAGCCACTGGAGGGCAGTGGCTGCTTGCTCATCCTGTTTCCTCCTGGTTCAGTCTTTGGAGAAAACACTGGAGTCATCCGCACACACGCTGTACACTACAATGTCCTCTCCCTGCCAACAGTCTGAAGATGCCAAACTCTGAGAAGTGAAGAACCTGTTCTTCGTGGCAAGCCAAGATCACTTTGCTTTTCCTGCATATCATCATTCAGGTTTGCTGTTGGATGAATTCTGGGCTGTAGCACCATTATCTGAAGTCAGAGTCATAATAAAACACAAATATCAGAGTATCAAAAGGCTAAATAAAGAAAATGGCTTCTTCTCCGATAACATTTTCTACATATTGGTTCTTAACTATAACCATGAATACTTTAGACGTTATATTATATTCTTGTGACAAAGGTTCAAACATTTGTAACATGATGCCTCTGCCTCTTTGGGTTGCTGCTTTGGCTCTTTGTCCTCGTCGCTGTGTTTTGTGTCGCAGGTGTCCACTGGGTGTGGTTTGGTTAGTGCATCTGAGAACATCTGAACCTCTATACCCAGTGTAAAAGAACACTCCATCCATTTCACGATGCACTCCACAGGTTTTTGCCACACATCACCTCGTCCACTGTTTACATTCATGTTTATTGTTGAAAACTGAGGAAAGAAGCTTGTAATTGGCTTTGGATGAGTGGCCTCAGAAAACTTCTAATTCTTATCATTTCTTCTCCCCCAGTGGAGAAACTGTCACACTTTTATCACCACATTAAGCTTCTGTTTCTCAAGGGCTGAAGTGAGGCTTACACTCCTCCCAAACCAGGCAAGTGTGACCAAATGAGCCAGTCTTCCGGCTGCTATCTGGGTAATGGCGCTGTATGAGCTTACAGGCGCAGCCTGAAGCTGACAGTAAGCTCCATTATGTTTCTATTGATACACACTGAGCCATGCAAGTGGAGCACATTAAACCCTCTCATCCGTTGTGTCACCAAGTGACGATAAAGCAATTATAAAAACAGTGGAGATGGCTCCTTGTGCTAACACAACTACTGTAACACGCTCGTGTTTCTTATGTTTTCTTGACACCACCTTCCACAGATGAAAGACTCAGGAGTCTTTTGACAAAAAGGTAGCCTGTTTGAATCATTGCAAGGAAAAAAAAGGAGTTGGAAATGGAAACTAGTTGAGCTTATGTCAGTTCATAATGATCTGTAGCGCAGCTTTGTAGGCAGGAAGCTGTACGAACTGCTTATCTTATCCCACAAATCAATCAAGCTTCATTTTTCAGTCCACAAATACGATAGAAACTGGTGAAAGCTCATAAACCTGCACAGATAAAGACACGACGTGGCAATTTGTGAGCATTGAAGGTTATGAAGGGAAGATTTTGTTTTCTTTTGGATGGAACTAAGGAAGCTTTCCAGTTTTTGAGCCGAGATAAGATGACTGACTGCCGGTTGTGTAACTTTATATTCACCAGATAGGAATCTTTGGATCATATATCAGTCCACAAGGTGAGTAATTAATATGATTTAAGTAGATTTTTCCACAAATGGATTCATAAGCATCCTCCTTTTATTGGGATTTATTTCATGCCATATGACTGAATTTAAAATGGATCCATTTCTGTTGTAAGTAGTTGTGCCCTGCGGTCCAGGCTAGCTCAGGTAGCAGCTGGAGTCAAAACATGTCAGGTTTCACTCTGCATATCGAAGGCCACATGGATGTGTTGTTTCCACTCTTTGCTGATTCACTTACCTGAATGATGTGTTGCTGCTAAAATGGACAAAACTTGGGAAATGTAAGATCAGTCATTTCATTTGATATGATCATTTTTATTATTAGGACTGAAGACATACTGTAGTTACACGTGATGCAGCATGACAACTGCTTTCAGCTGCAGTGTTGTTACTTTTCTTGTTTTGTTTTATGTTTTTTTTCTTCCCATTAAATGATTTCATGAGCAGGATGTTGAAATGAGGTCAGACGTAAAACAAGGTGAAGTAAAGCATACTGTTATGCTGTTTTAGTGCTGTGTTTTGGTCTTCTAGCTGGTAGTGGTGAGCTCTGCAGTTTTCTGAAAGGGGCGGACTGAAGGTTGTGTCTGTAATAATGAGATATTACAACAATCAGCCTTCATAGGAAAGTTTATTCCTGGATCTGACAAGACAGTTTGACAACAACCAAATCAGCGGAAACTATGAGTCCATTATGGGCAATGACATCATCAAGTCTGCTTTGTGGAATTAAAGAAAGCATCCAACCACATCCCCAAAGTGGGAACACAGGTTTTAGGACCAGTTACTATGTGTCATGTAGTCCTTGTGTAACTGAAGTGAGAACTGTATCTGTAACTTCAACACACAGTTTAGTGTGTTCAGCAGTTGTGTTACCGCTTGTCTCTGATTCTGTTAATCACGGACCGGATCTCCAAGTGCAGCGAAGGTAAGAAGGGTGTCTGGTTCGGGAGCCTCAGAGTACAATCTGCTGTAGGCAAAGCTCTTGATTTACTGCTCGATTTGTTTCCATCCCAAACCCTGTGCTTCTCAAACCTTTTGAGCCGTGACCTCCAAGATATATAAGACACATACGCAGGTGTTGGTGTTCACAACCCCCATGTGGCAGCTGAGTAATTCTTTGTGTGATACATCAAATGGGTCACCTTGCTGTCATCCTGCATGTATGGCTGGAAAACAGTCAGACTCTTTATAAATATGAAGGATAAAGTGGCTACAAGATAGACATGCTTCAAATCAGCTTCTCGCGTGGAGATAAAGTCAAATATAGATTTTTAATATGGCAGGTGTACCAACTTTGTTGTTTGTGCTAATGTGATGAAAAAATGAAGGCCCTAATTTAACAGATGTTTCTCTACGTCTACAATCTGCAGATGGAGTCATGTCTCCTAAGTGTCTGTCTTTGGATTTCCAAAAAGGAGCTACAGAGTAACCCAACCCTGGATAAGTTTAAAAAAAAAACGTAGAAAGAGTGGTATAATTACTATATGTAAATGAGTTAAATCTAAATATGAAGATTACAACTATATAAGTAGTAAGCTGTCATTTCTGTGTACAAAAGATGGAGATTTAGGCTTTTTCTTTATGAATCAAAAGGGCACCTAAAATAATAACAAAGAGGAGAGAAAGTGGTTGTATAAATGATGAAAAATCAGGCAAAAGGAGTACAGGAACAGTGTGGAGGAAGTTTCATTTCCAGCTGGCCTGACAGAGCAAACACAGTGCTTGAAGAGATGCTGACAAAGCAGAAAAATCTGCACAACAGAAGTACGACATGTTTAAATGCTGCTTTGTCTAAATCTGAGAGACAAGACAAAAGTTTTATTAAAAGCTATGAAGCAATTAGTAAACAGGTCTCAACACATGATTGATTCTTTCATCTCTTATTTTTTTATCCTGGTGGAACACTTCCTGTTGCCCACATCCTGGGACTCCTCTACTGATCTACTCCATCTCAGCTCAGTGAGATTTATATGATTTAACATGCATCTGTAATTGGATGATAAAATAATGCTTGATTCAAATGCACTGAGGGCTACCGTGCTTGTCCTCCTGTGAACATGTGAGTTATCTTTGAACAGGCCATCGAGCAGATTTGACCTTCGTTTTCCTGTTTCCTCCTCGTCACGTTCATTCTAGCGCTTCCACTGGCTGGTCAGTATATTTGGTCCGTAACCTTCACCCGCTTCGGTTATATTTTTCAAACAAAAACATGGCAAGACTTTTTCTCATACTTTTACTTGTGACCTTTTTTGCATTGTGTAATTCTTCTGAATCGGGCTTAATCAAAGGTAAGATTTCTGTCTGTTTCTGGCTGAAAAATCCCACTTTAGTCAAATATTGATTTTTTAAATTTGCAATAAATCTCTTTTGATGAGATATTAGATGATCAGGGACGTATGGAGGAGTGTTGTCACAAAGTTTTTGTTTTTTGACATTGTTTCTATATATATTTTAGGCTTACTATGTAGTTATATAGTGTAATGTGTGCTATCTCCTGATTGTCTATTTAATTTATATATAATTTTATATCTTTTAATATATTTTAATGTATTTCTAATAGTCCGCCATGCCTACACTGTGCCTGACACAATAAAATATCATTCAATGTACACTGGGTGTCTGCTTGATGACAAATTGGATCACATTTTCCTCACAGTGTTAAGATTATTATTCTTAAAATGTCAGCTCTCTTTAGAATATGAACATATCAAACTAGAATAAAGTACTAATCAAACCTGAAATATTGTTTCAGAAAGAATGTAGAGTTTACATTCAGGTTTTATATTACCTGTATACCATTAAAGGTGGAGTATGTAAGATTTTCAATATTTTCAAAATAAATTAACTAATAAAATAACTGCAATCATAATTAGAAAGTTTTGAACATGTAGGTTCCAGTCTGTTCATATTTGATGTGTTATCAAATTACAAGTTTGATTAATGACAAATGACAAAAAGCACATTTTTTTTACTGGTAGGCAAATATTTAAGAAGGGTCTTTGTCATTAATTAAACTTTTAATTTAATAACACATCAAATATGGACAGACTGGAACCTACATGTTTTAAAAAAAACTATCTAATTATGATTGTAGTTATTTTTTAGTTAATTTATTTTGAAAATATTGAAAATCGTACATACTCCACCTTTAAACAAAACAGCATTTAAATGGGTTTTATGACAAAACCATTCCTTATGATCACAGCCATCAAACACAGCTACATGATTATCAGATTATTTTCGTTATGGCAAGATTACCTAAATAGTAAAGTTAAAAAAGAAAAGAAGTATACTTTCTTTTCATGCTGAGGTTCTGGATCAGGACACAGAATTCCCACCAGGTCTGAGAAGAAGGTCAATATAACCTCAGATGAAGAACAAGACAATAGGCATTACACGGTGTGTTTGCCCAGTGAACAAAAAGAAAAGAAGAAGATGCAGAAGCAGTGTGTTAAAAGGTTAACTCCATCGTTCCTGCTTCAAAAATGAAGAATGCAGGTCTTGAAGTACTGCCAGTCATGTAAGTGTTCTTCCCTCATTCAGGATATTTTTTTCACCCTTCTCCACATTTCTTCCATGGAAATGATGCTTCCCCACTAAACTTAGTGTTTAACAATCTGTTGGACAGTAATTTTAGTACCTCTTTAAATGTTGCTTGATGCCAATAATTTGATCCTTCTGGAATGGATGAGTGTGTTTTCCACAGCCACAAGATGTGGCTTTGACACGGTTGTGAAATTATAAGATGTTCAGTGCATCAGCTGGGATAAATAACTTATATAATAACAGATGTTTTGGCCGTTTAGGACACACAAGTATGTGCTAACAACACAAGGAGGAAAGACATGAGATCAAAACAGAGATATTGCTGCTGAGCAGTTTGGGTTATGAGTTATATTCCAAGCTATACAATACATCTAACAAAAATCTTAACCTGGATTTAACTGGGCAAACTGGTAGCCGAGAACGGCCAAGTGACTCCGTGTCTTTTTTAAAACAGTATTCAGTGTGATAAAATGATCTCGTTACATACAAGCTACAAAATTACAACATATGAAGTCTGCTTCGTTGACGCAGCTTTGTAAACATCAAACTTTTTATCTTTTCAGTGAGTTACAGATCCACCAGACTCTTCCTGCTCACTGAAGGAGGACAGTACACCCTGAACTTCACTGCTGCCAGAGCTGCCTGCCTGTCTCTGAATGTTACCATGGCAACCAGAGCCCAGATGGAGGAAGCAGTAAAACATGGACTGGAGACGTGCAAGTAAGCTGAAACAGTTCAAGGAGGGCAGCTTCCTATTTTTGTTCAGATTACACACACATACACACACACACACACACACATCTATCTATCTATCTATCTATATATATATATATATATATATATATATATGATGTGAGCAAGTAGGATTTAGTACTTGATTTTAGTCATTTGGAGAGTTTCAGAGTGAATCATCATGTATTCAGTCAGGGTTCATGAAACTTCACTCAAAACAGTGATAGTTTCTACAGTTCGATATATTTATTTCCACTGCTGTTAACAGGTTTGGTTGGATAGCTGAGAAGATTGGAGTCATCCCACGACTCAGATCTGATGAGAACTGTGGAAAGGGCAAAACGGGGGTGGTGACATGGAATGCACCACAAGACACAAAGTTTGGCGTCTTCTGCTATAATAATTCAGGTACTGTTTATTTACAGCACCCCTTCAACAAGAGCTTATAAAAGTTTGTATAAGGAGTAAAATCACAAGTTTGGTCATGGTATGATATTGAATGAATGGATATTGATTAAATGGATTGTTCGTTTTTTGCCAACAGCACCAGTTCTCCCTTCTGCCATGATAACATTTTGATTTCATTCGACTGAAGAAGGACAAATGTTGGTAGTTAAAAATTTCCACACATTCTTTGGTATGAATGCATCAGCGTTTGATCCATGGTGTGAATTTAGATAAGATCTATGGGTATGTTGATGAATCAAAGTATTGATGTAGAACAATATATTGTTAATCTCAAATGTATGCCCATACACACACACACTGGCTACTTTATTACTGCCTCACTCATACCAGGTGTCCCCCTCTTTCCTTTAGAGCTGCCTTCTCTTGGTGTCATAGATTCAACAAGGTTTTGGAAACGTTTTTCAGAGATTTAGCTACATATTGGCATGACAACATCACACAGTTGATGCTGGTTTGTTGGTTGAACATTTGAAGCTGCTCTATCGGATCACAATCTGGTGACTGTGGGGGACATTAGAATACAGTGAACTCAGTGACATGTTGAAGAAAGCAGCTGAGATGATCTGAGCTTTGTGACATGGTGCCTTACCCTGCTGGAAGTATCCATCAGAGGATGCTACACTGTGGTTATAAAGAGATGGACGTTGTCAGCAGCACAACTCAGGTAGACTGTGGTGTTTAAACAGTGTTCAGGTATTACTCAGGAGTCCAAAGTGTGCCAAGAAAACTCCATTACACCATCAGCAGCCTGAACCGTTGATCCAAGCAGGATAGATCCATGATTTCTTTATGTTTTCACCAAAGTCTGACCCTACCATCTGAACGTGGAGCTGAAATGGAGACCCATCAGACCAGGAACCATTTTTTCGTCTTGTATTGTCCAGTTTTTGTGAGTCTGTGTGAATTGTAGCCTCAGTTTCCTGGGACACCCGGTATGGTTTTTCTGCTACTGTATACCATCTGCTTTAGAGCTGGATGGGTACCTTGGTTGGAACATGTGGTTACCTGACTTGCTTTTGTTTTTCTGTCCATTCTCCTCTGGCCTCTGACATCAACAAGGCATCTTAGTTGAGGCAGCTGCTGCTCACTGGATGTTTTCTCTTATTCAGACATTGTTCTGTAAACCGTAGAGATGATTAGCTGTGAAAATCCCAGGAAATCAACAGGCATGCCACATTCAAAGTCACTTTTCCTCATTCTGATGCTCAGTTTGAACATCATCAAGTCATCTTAAACATTACTAAATGCCTTAAAGTGGAACTATTATGTGCATTTCAGGCTAATTTATTTTTATTTCTGAGCCCAGAAAGGCTGGGATTGATCGAGTTATTGTCATAAATCGCTTTATTTACTTCAGACCGACCCTCTCTGTAGGCTGTCAGATCAGCCTGTGGGCAAAACGAGTGCATTGAGTCTCTTCCGCATTAAGCCCCGCCTCCCGCCACTGCACTACATCGGGAGCGCGCACCGCAACTGCTTTCACCGTCATTGTAACATCTCATAAACAGAAGAATTAGGCGAATATAAACTCAATAAAAATGAAATAAACTACAATGTCAACACATAGCATACAGCCCTACATGTTGGAACCTGAATCAGACCCTGAAAATGAAGTGGAAAACAGCAACCCACAGCAACGAATGCAGCAGGATGTCTCTCTTTGGTAAACTCACCAGCCATCGTTGGAAATAATTTTATCCGACGTTTTCCACCCGCCTGATGTATTTGTACATGCCCTTGTTAACCAGTAGAAGGTAACCAATCACCGAACCTTATCCCCCGGGACGTCACAAGGATTTCCAAGTAGAAAAACTCTCTAAAACGACGCGTTTTTATCGCCATGGAAACCGAAGGAGAGCGTGCTGGAACTCAAACTCAAACTCAAACATGCGTTTAGTTGATAAAAAACGGTGCCGTTCACATGTCTGATGAGGATTCAACACTGTAACACTGTAGAAAACTCAGAAAACTCCAAATACCATAATAGCACCCCTTTAATGCAGTGACTTCCTGACATGTGATTGGCTTCTCAGATATTTTAAAAGCATTTGAACAACTGGGCCAAAGTGACAACCCAACAGGTACCAGCAGGAGAGCCTCAGATCCATTGTTAGACCACATGCTGCCTGAGACCCCTGGTTTCTACTGATGCATGACGAAGCTCATGTGAGTGGAGTGTGTTCTTGATGCGTTGATGCTAAGGACTGGTGTGCCCGTTCACCAGACTTGAGTCCAATCCAGCACTTCTGGGACATCAGGTCTGGTTCCATCCAACACCATCACATCGCACCACAGACTCTCCAGGGTTTTACACTAGCATGCTGCCTGGCCAGATGTTTTCTGGATGATCCCTAAAGAGAACATCATCTAATCAGGAGCGTGCCCAGATCTTTGTAGGGAGTGTATACAGCCACGTGGAGGCCACACACTACTGAACCCCATTTTGAAATATCTGAGGAGTTTCCACTAAGGTTGGGTCAGCCTGTGATCTGATCTTGTCACTTTTATGACGATGACTTGACTTGATGTCATGTTGTGTCCTCAACAGCTGCAGATCTGGATAAAATCCAGAATACAACGAGAGCCAGCATTCACTCCTCCGCATCCTCCTCCTCAGTGACATCTCTCACTCTAACCACAACACCTATTGCTCCTTCCATTGGATCAACAGCCAAGTCTGCATCTCCAACAAAAAAGCCAACAGCATCTAAGTCCCCTGTGCAAATCTTGTCAACTTCAGCATCTGCTCCCCTGCTCGGGAAAACACTCTCATCTAGGATTTCCTCCTTGGCTTTCTCTCCTCACCACCCCACTGATTCTCCTCATCACCTTATCACCTCAAAACCATCTGTTGTCAGTTTGGCCTTTACTACATCTACTCAGGCGTTCGGCTCAGATCCTCTGCAGACCTCAGTGAGCTCTACAAAACGACCTCCAGAAGGTACTAAAATAATTTTGTATTTGTTTTGATCTTGTCTTTTTGTGTCGAAACGACATTGTAACATGATGACAAGGTCAAAGAGGCAAAAGGAAAGACATGGAAATAGGTAAAACAGTTGTCTGAACAACCGATGTGTCATAACACGGTCATTTAATTCTTTAGCTAAAAATGATGATCAGTATAATGAAAAGAATCACAGTGTTAGGATTAGTTATATGGAGGGACAGAAAGACAATGCTTTCTTCAGCAATACTTAGAAACTATTACTTCCTGCAAAGATCTTAAAGCTGTAACAATTTGTTTTTTGCCACAATAGTAAAACATCAAAATAAACTCAGGCGGGGCTCCATACCTCAACGCTTAAGGATCATTTAGATTCATTCACAAGATAAGGTCTATTACTGTGCAGTGATTCAGTTTATAGTACAAATCACAACTAATCTATGTATAATGTATGAAAGATTCACATAAAATCACATTAAATAATCTTTTACCATCTATTACAAGGTCATTTAGATCACTTTGAATTTAAATGCATTCATGTCATCACATAATATGTTTTCCATTCACTTAACACCGTCGCTTCGTGCACACTTAGGATGGCGGGACTGAATCAAGTCATGATTCAATGCAATCTGTTGGGTTTCCTTAATTCCACTATCTATTGTGAATTAGCTGGGAATGATGCATCTGTAAACAGCCCTGAGATGACACTGTTCTGAAGCGGCCTTATAAGAATAAAGCTGAATTGAATTAACAGACTTTTCACTATTCATGCTGTCTCTAACAGCCGTATCTACAGGACTCATCGTTCTTGGCATCGTTCTCCTGCTTCTGATAGCAGCAGGTGCTGCGTGGCACTACCAGTTGTAAGTCTTTGCTGCTTTGGTTTTCTGTTTTCAGATCATTTGCTTGTCTTAAAACTTTTGTGAATAATATTTTTCACATAAAATGAATAGAAATTGAATCTAAAACAGAGTTGGCTCCTCAAGTTGTATATTTTTAGCTAAATGAAGTATCATACTATTTTCTTTGCATGTGCAAAATCAAGATTTAGAATTAACTATGTAGCCAAAGCCCATTTAGAAAAATGATATTTTGAGTTGCAAAGTCACAAACTTTCATATAACTTCTGCCATTTATTTATATATTTATGAATTTCCTCTTATTGTTTTGGGAAAGGAATACTTCCTGTTGGTGTCAGGCACAGCAAGATGATTTGGAGACAGAGATGTGGAAGAAAACTTACAGTGAGGCGGACCTACATGGTAAACACAGACCAGAGGAAAACCATGATGAAGTCGACGTGGACATGAACTCCTGCTGTGATACCACGCTTTGCGTGAATCAAGATATCAACGCAAATTCATAGTAGTTGAAGATTCAGTTTTACCTGAAGCACAGATATATCATCATGACATTAATATTCCATTTATGACATAATTTCACAATAAATAAAATGTAGGTGGTAAAGCTGGAATAATACGCTTCATATCGCCTTTAGTTATATTTTAACTTCAGCTATAGACAACAGCTCAACTGACTAGTAACTACGCAGAAACAAATGAGCTGTAGCCACGTTTCTGCAGTACCAAAAATGCCAAAATGTTTCGGTTTAGGGTAAAATTACAGGATAGGGTTGTCGTCCTATATTTCATAGCATAGTATATATATATATATATATACACACATATATATATATATATATATATATATATATATATATATATATATATATATATATATATATATATATATATATATATATATATATATATATATATATATATGTGTGTGTGTACACACATCCCAAGCATGCCCATCATGATATGTATCTGCTGTACTGGAGGCTGCTGCTGTATCAGAGCCTTCATTTTCTACAACAGCTGCTCTAAAGGCATACAAATGATCAAGAGTTCGAATGATAAACAGACTATGCTATGAAATACAGGACAGGATGACAATCCTATCCTGTAATTTTACCCTAAACCGAAACATTTTGGCATCTTTGGTACTGCAGAAACGTGGCTACAGCTCATTTGTTTCTGCGTAGTTACTAGTCAGTTGAGCTGTTGTCTATAGCTGAAGTTAAAATATAACTAAAGGTGATATAAAGCGTATTATTCCAGCTTTACCACCTACAGGTGAGAACCTGGCCTACAAAGCTTCTTGCAGAACTTAACGTATCTTCTGAATTTAGAAAAACAGAACTTAAATAAAATATTTGGTGTTAATTCAATTAAATCAATTTTTTTCTCGAAGTAAATACAATGTATTTTTATATGAACAGCTGTCTACAAACATACCATTTTTTTAAGCGTATTGGAAACCAACTAGATGACAGTGAATATCTGATGTTAATGCATTTTTACACAATTTGCTTCTGTGTTTTTTTTCGTTTCTGTTCACACAAACACTTGAAGTGAACACATTGAATACAGCAGCAGAGGATGTTATGGTGGGGACGTCAGGGAACATCTGCATCCAAGTGTTTGTCTACAGAACAGAGAAAGTACAACCTGAAATGAAAACACACTGTGGAAGTCACTGTGTTCCTCTTTGCAATAAATAAAAAAAAATGATAGCAGATAAGGCTCCTTGATGACTATGTGCTTCTTTCTTTTAACATCAATACCACATTTATCTGAGCTTCAACTTGAGAGCAGCAAACAGGTCAGTAGAAAAGAAAAAGAAGCAGTAACTCCTTTCAGCACACACACACTTAGTCAAGAGGAGCAAATACTCTATTTTCACACTTTCATTTTAGCTACCAATGTTGCTGAGATTTTACTTCAGGGAAATTTGTTTTATAGAGTAAGACAGCTGCTTTGTACACAGTCCACAAAAAATATTTGCAACACACAAGCTGAAACACTAAAGCACTGCCTCTCAAACTATTTGGTACTGTGATTGTTCTCATTGGACAGCTTGGCTCAACAGTTTCCTATCCTTTTTTAAAAAAAAAAAAAAAAACTAACTCATTTTAATGAGGGTCCTCCAGAGGTTTTGGTCCTAATGTGTGTGTGCAAGAACTATGAAACTAGTCTGACACAGTTATTATCCTTGTTGAATTATTAGGTCTAACTGGAGCAAAGCTGCGGGTATGAGGCATCAGTCTCAAATAAAAACATTTAACAGCATCCTAAAACACTTAAAAGTGCTACTAAAACATCAACTTGTCCATGATAATTTAGGCAATACCTCATTTGCATGGCTACACATAAAGCTTCAACCGTGTCTAATGCAAAAATAAATAAATGAATGAATAAATAAACAAATAATAATAAATTTAAAAAAAAAAAAAAAACCAGTTTCCTTGCTATTCCTTAAAATATTATCCTCATTGGAGTTTTCATGTTGTCGAAACGTAATTAACTTAGTTTATTTTTACATTACTACGGACACAGTCTGGTGGTATTTACATGGATATTCTTTATAGGACTGTTTGTAGCTATGTGGAGCTCCTAATTTGCAAAACTAAAATGAAAAGATGCCTAAGACCTCAAGGCCCATGTCTGCTCCATTACTACAACAATATGTGTGTTTCAAACATTTTCAGACATCGCTGTTCTCACATTTCAGTGTCTTTACTTTGCCATAGTTGTTTAATCAGTTCATCCACTAGTGGGCAGTGTTGAGGTCGAAGCTCACGTCCGCGTTTTGACACTGGTTGGTAGCAGTAATTTATAAAGTTATTAAAAACTGCCCAAAAACATCCAAAGTAGAGGAATAAAACCACAATGTTTTTTTGTATTCTTTACTTCGTC
Source organism: Telmatherina bonti (assembly GCF_933228915.1). NCBI lineage: Eukaryota > Metazoa > Chordata > Actinopteri > Atheriniformes > Telmatherinidae > Telmatherina > Telmatherina bonti. Next base: position 19,170,784 of record NC_136620.1, on the reverse strand, counting down.
TTCATCTTCATCTTTTTTTAAATGCTTTTTATTCAGTGGTTTCTGCTTTGTGTTCTTCCTGTACCTTTTCTTCTTCTCTTGTTTGTTCCTTTCGTCCGTTCCGTGTCAGCTATAAAACTCAACACTGCCTCCAGACAAAACTCCCCGTCCATCTGCATATTTGTTTTCTGTGTTGAACATAAATGAACCTTTAAATGATTTTATTACACAGCTATTTACACAACGACGAATTACCTTGAACTTTAAAAAGAACAGTGTGAGACTTAAAAATTCTTTCTGAGTACTCCCATTTCTTCACCCTTCCTAACACCTGTCAAAGCTGTTTTGTGATTTACTCGATTGATAATTCACCACAGATAATAACAATGTCACACCAGTTTTATAGTTCTTGTTTATACACATATTAGGACTGAAACTTGTGTTTGTATAACTTGGCATCAGCTTGTATTTAGGTTCCAAAAACAGGTAGCTGTTGCCAGGTTGTGCTGACCGAGCTCAACAGACATGTGCTTTAACGTCCAAACCGCACAGATTTAAAGGAAACATCTGGTTTCCAGCTATGGAAATGCTGTTACCTAGTATGTACATTACTAAACAGTCGTTTTCAGCCTCTGAAGAGGAGATTCAGTTTCTTGAATTACTGAGTCAATAACACTTTTTGCATGGTTTTCTTATTATCCATAAGAATGTTTCTATTTATCTCAAAAAGCTCAATTAGCATTTATTTTTGAGGGGAAAAAAAAGTCTGTTTTGATATCTAATGTTTTCTGTTGGCTTTTCGATTAATAAAATTATCTTGGCTTTTCAATTAATAAAATAATCTATGGTAAAATTAAAGGAATTGTACTAACAATTAAATTCTAAAAAATATTCAGTCTAATCTAACTTCTACCCAGGTAAGGCTCAGATGTCCATAGTTTTCTTCATCAACACTACCGTGTTTTGGATCCTAATGCAACATTTACACAAAATCATCTTACACTTGGCCTATATGGGTAATAATATTTGTCCGTCTGTACCAGGGCTACTCAGTTTGGTTCTACAGGCCTGCAAGTATTCAATGTGTTCCTGCTCCAACCTACATAAACATCTATCTTTTATATATAGTCAGTGACTCTAGTAAGCAGAACTCCATCAGCTTTTGCATACATTTAATTCAGGTATGTTGGAGCAGGAAATCAATGAAAACTTGCAGACAAGGGCCCTCGAAGGATTGAACTGAATAGACCTGGCAAAGACTGTTTAATGAAAAGAATGCAAAAATCATAAAACCACCAGATGTGATGACTGTGAAAATAAACAGTCAGTGATGAAGGAGGAACAATAAAAAAGTCATTTGGTTCAAAGCAATTTTTCTCATTTGCAGTCAGGCAGCAGGATGAGGTAAACATGTCTTGATTAAAAAAATAAATAAATAAATTTAAAAAAAAAAAGCAAAACTTTTTGCTTTTACAAACTTTGGTTTACTTTTTACATCAGATAACCACCTTAGCGATAACCATCAGTTCTCTATTGTTTTAAATTTGAGCCCTTTTCTTTTATAATTACTATTAATTCATTTATTTCTTATTAAATTACTATTTTATATTTACTCCCAATATGAAATCTGGTGGTTCTCCTTCCACCCGCACAGTGGTGCTAGTGAGTCTTTATCGTCTGTAACAAACTGACAAAATTCCCCCCAAAGAAGACTCGCATCAACATACTGTACGTCTGATGCTAACAGGTTGCTCGCTATTTAAAATATCTTCTATGTTAGGTGTAATTTTGTGTTACAAAAGGAAATAAGACAACAGCTATTAAACACAGAAGATGCGCCGCCTGGGTTCCGTTCAGCAGAAGATACCGTGTGTTTTTCTGACCGACGTGAGTGAAGAACAGTCCAGAAAACGGGACCGTCAGGTGGGTGTAGCTGCAGATTTCCTCCTCCAGCTTTCAAACACGTGATGTTTACTAAATAAACAATGCTTATTTTGAGTTAATCCGAGCAACAATGACAGTTTCAGAATATCTGCTGGTGATTTCAGGTTCATTGTAGTAAACAGCGTTAGCTTACTGATGTGTACGTGACGCCATCCTAAGGTGTGTGTGTGTGTGTGTAGAGAAATGGTGCATCAGCATCAGTAATGTCTCTGACTAGGTTAATCGGTGTATCTGTCTCCATCCAGACATTTCAAGTGATTGCCACAGAAAATGTGAATCCTCTCGCTCTGGAAGCCGACATACATTGTTCATTTGCCACAGAAAAACTGGACGGTACCTGCTGCTATGTTGCACCATATACAGGTAAGTGGATGTGAATGTCTTTTTTGTTGTTGTTGTTGTTGTTAATTTTATCCATAATAAAACAAGCCAGCTGCTCATTTTCAGAGTTTTTCTTTTAGATTATGATGAACAATTTCTAATGAATAAGTTTTAAAAAGATCTACTTACTTCAGGCCAGCCTTACCTTTGGGCCAGACTGGACAGGAAACCCAACAAACGGGCAGAGAAGAGGTTTAAGAAGCATCAATATTCTTACAAGAGCTGTAAAGGTAACACAGCTCCAGTTTAGCTTCAGCTCTTTTTCAGCAGTAAGGAAGATATGTAAGCATGCTTTACCTGTTGATTTATTTCCGTTTCAGGTTTCACGTGGAACTTAGAGGAAGATTTTAAGACTGTACCCGAGACGTGGATCCCCGCTCACAGAGTCAAACATCACAATGGCCATCCGATGCCTGACGAGCACGGACACATTCCAGGTTCTCTAAACATTCTGGCCTCTTTGTGTACTCGCCAGGTTTGTGTAATTACACGTGATAAAATTAAGTTACAGTGGAAGTGGATCTGATTCTCAGCACATAAAAGTTCATTGGTTACAAGACACAGCAGGAATCATTTCTCACATGGAAACCATCAAGCATGGTGGGAATAATGATTATGTCCTTCTAAACCCTCTAGGCTGGATTCCAGTGGAGACGAGCAACAAGCAGTACTGTTGGCACTCATCTGTGGTGGATTATGAAGCCGGCGCGGCTCTTGTTCTGAGGCCCTGCTCGGATGATGATGATATGTTAGAAATTGCCGCGGTTCCGTTGGCCGACCTCCAGGAACAAACGCTGGAACTCATCGGAACTAACATCAATGGAAACCCTTATGGCAAGATGATCAGTCTTTTCTTTTTTCTTTTTTTTTAAAGCAAAGGAAGAAAACAACCTGCTGCTCAGACACAAACATGTCTTATTTATTTAAGAATGTAGCCTTTGTATTCAGGGTGGGCTTGACCAAAAAAATGCTTCAGATGAGTCAAAAGATCCACTTCAACACTGGAAAGAATGTAATCACTCAAGACAGATGTGCTTCACCATTACTCTCGTGCATTCATATATCAGCCCTAATGAACTGAATACTAGTTCATTTGCTTGGAAAGTCTAGTTGGTTTGTAAAGGTGTGAAGGCATCTAAACTCTGATGCAGCTCAGAGAAGCAAACTCAGGTCCACCTTGATAATGTAGATCTGTTAAATAAACCAGATGCTGGAAGCGTACTACTACCTTTGCAGCACAAGTGGCCACTAACTTGTCTCATAGCCAACAGATGAGCAAGTTTTCTACTTTGTTGATTGTCATGTCTGTCCTTTAGCAATTCTTCATGCAGCAGCAAGGAGGGTGAAGAGGGGAATAAATTAGTCAGATACACTTGATCTTTTGAACAAGGGCAGTGTGAAAGCAAACATGGACCAGCTGAATGTTTCTCAGCTTTGGGATGCTGCTGGGCAATGATGGCTACATGAATGTTCATAAAAATGTTAAGTGTACTGTCGAGTCGGAGAGTCAGATGATGCTACTGTTAAGGACTGGCAAGGAGACATTAAAAATGAGAATAATGCATCCCCTCCTTGTGCTGACATACATGTGCATGACAGGGAATTCAGTTCCTGGTGATGTAAAGCAGAATGTAAAGTTTAAGTGAAGTTTCTCGGTCTCAGGATGCCAAGGGGCTACAATGGCTCCAGGAACATTTGTAATGACCGTCTGTGTACCAGAGACGAGCCAGAAGCATGTCATTTTAAGGTTGGAAAGTTTTTTTTTACTGTTCTGTTAAACTGAAGTTGTGATATGATTCAAACAGGACTGGGGAGTAAGAAGCAGCCTGTTCATTGCCTGGTGCCACATGGGATCATCCCCATCAGAAACCCTCCACCTGTGAACTTCCAGCAGCTCTGTTCCTGGTTCCAGGACAGTCCAGAGGGCCAAGTCGAGGGCATTGTGTGGCACTGCAACAATGGGACTCTCATTAAGGTGGGTAGACAAGACGCAGTTCCACCCAGCCAGACACCTTGGGCTTTAGAGAATCTACAGAAACTTCTGGTTACAGAGAATTTATGAATACTGTCACTAAAAGACGAGTGTATTCCTCGGTTTGTTTGCAGATTCATCGTCATCATCTGGGACTGAGGTGGCCGGATGGGGACACCCGCCTCGCTGACAGGCCCGTGGTCATTCGTGTTGATGGGACGGTTGATGCTTATGACAACAGCAGGGGCCTGTTTGCATCCCTGTTCACTTTAAATGGACACAGCTTCAGCCGGCTCCAGGACGTCCAGTTTGGGCCGTAAAAACAAGCTCCCTTTCTTTACAGCTGCCAGATCATTACTCGCCATTTAAAATTCATCTTTTTATCAGAATCAGCTGAAAGTCTTAATCAAAGTGAAGATTGTTGCACCAAAGTGAGTTAAAAATGCATCAGAGCCTGGTGACAGTTTTCAGAGATGTGTACAGATACTGTGGGAAGGATACAAATGATATACTGTAAATAGTGTACATTCATGTCGATGTGTGAAGAAAATAAAGGAGAAGTTTTCAGTGATTTAAATCATTCCAATGACTTTTTTTTATTGGCAAACATAAAAAGCTTATAAAAATGCTATATAAAAACATTTCATTGTAAATCTAAAGCTTTATATTAACATAGTAATAAATCTCTGCAGTTGGGAAGAAACTGGGAAAAAGTACACGACCAGTACTTGACTGCTAACAAGGTAACTTTGAAATTTTTATTCAAATAATGAAAATAATTGTTAAATGACGAAATCCAACAGTTGGATATGTTGTCGGTCCAGTAAAAGACGCAGGAAGCCAGAGTTAACTCGTGGACACGCTGGGCATTTCGGCCTTGACACCGAAGCGATCACACACCTTCTTCAGCTGCTCCTCCAGCAGGATGTTCTTCTTCACCTCTAAGTTGTAGTTGTACTTCAAATCCTCAAGTTCTTCAAAAAATGTGGGATCAAAGTTTTCCAGCTCCTTCTTCAGCTTTCTGATCTCCACCTGCAGTTTGCTTTTCTCCGTTTCTGAAGCCTGCAGGAGGTTTTTTAGTTTCCCGTAATCTGAGAACAAAACAGTCAGAGTGTATTTACTTCTTTGTCAAATAAACATAAAATAATGTTGAACTGAGCAGTTTCATTCAAATGAAACTCTGCTGAAGAACAACATACGCATAGACCAAAAACATTGTGTAAATGACTTCTAACCCTTTCATTAGGACTATAACTTAAAAAAAACCCAACAATCTGCCACAGCTTTTTGTCTGAGAAACACCAACGTGCAGCAAAGTCTCACCCAGTTTGGAGGACGCTTCCCCATAGCGCTCAGTGTACTCGTTCACCTTCTGCTTCAGCTCTGCGTTCTGCTTCTGCAGCTCTGTGTCGGCCGTCCTGCAGATACATGCCAGGCGAGTTAGGTCAGACTGGAGACTGATTCTGGCTTTGGTTCTGCGTTGGACTGACTGAAGCACGGTGCAGAGGTCTGAATGTGTGATGCTCCACTAAACTGTGAAAGTCTCTGGTTTACAAATAAATTCTGAAATAGGACTTTTGTCATTTAACCTCCAGCTGCTGCAGCGTCTCATTACAAGTCACGTCTGATTGTTTGATGACTGAAGAAGAAATTTAAAAGGATGAAATTAGATATCCAAAAGATGACTTTACACGAGCACAGATCGAGTTTGAAGTGAAGATTCAATTTTCAAACTCGTTCCTTCTCTACACAGAGCCAGTAAGTAAAGAAAAGCCACCATTTTTTAACAGTTCAAACGAGAGAAACAAACTCAAGATATGTTGTAAATGCAAAGAAACCGTAAAAGTAATGAAAGTCCATCAATTCTTTACAGACTAGGGAGAAAATTAGGACAGAAGCAGTGACTAAAAGCCGCACAGATCATCTCGGTGGAGGAAACTTCATCTGCTATTTAAAATCTAGTGTACAAGAGAAAAATCTGATGAAATGTGAGTTTAAATGTGTTGCAGTATTATAAAGCTGTGTCAAAAGCCTTTCTATCGCTGACTACAAAGTGTATCTATTTTATCCATCATATCTTCTTTGTGTATGTGCAACCGTGGTTTCCATGGACATACCCGCCTGCCTTGGGAAATCTGGCCGTCGTCTTTGCAGATGCAGGAAACTTTTTTAACATGTCAACCTAAGAAATAAGAAATTCATAGTGATGTGTATTAATAAATAAAATCCATTTAATTTCCCTTCCGAGAATAATAAATTCATTTATCTGTCTGCATAAACATGTAAATACACAAAGTAATGACATTAAAAGACTTTTTTCCAAAGATAACTATTAACAACTTTTATTTATTTATTAATAAATACATATTTAATTATGTATTAACAAAAATGAGAGAATATAGGAATAAAACAATAAAAAAAAAAAAAAGGCAACACTTTGGAAAAAATGCCACAGTGTAAAAGTACTGAAAGTAAAAGTTACTTATGTAAAAAAAAAAAGGTAAAAAAAATATACTTGAAATACTTTTAAAGTTTATGTAGATTTTAAGTTATGTAATGAAGCTCATTAGGATTAATAAATATTGATAGGAATTTAGGATGGCAGAAAAAGCACCATTTGCTCCAAACTAAGTGGAAAGAAACAGAAAAAGCAGGTTTACTACATTCTGTCTTCCTCTTCTCTCATTTTAGCAGACTGTGAATCCAGTTTCTGTAAAAACAGAAACAATCCCACAAATAAAAAATATTTGTAAACAATTTGAGAAAAAAAAGCAGGTCTCTTGCAATAATTTCACATAGCTGCTATATCTGATTCCAACAACATGTTAAATGTTTTGTGAAGCCATTTTATCTTTCTAGCTGTAAATCCTTACATTTTGACCCCAACCTGGAGCCAAAGCACAAATCTGAAGAATTTTAGTCCCTCTTCAGTCTGAAGCCCGACAGCAGATCAGCTCTGCTTGATATGCTGTGAGACTAATACTTCTTCCTGACTGTTACTGCAATAATCGGTTATTAGCTTGTACCTGGTCTTCTAGTTGTCGGATGATTGTCTGAGCTCTTTCCTCGCGCTCGTTCACCTCCCTCAGCTGCTGTTTGAGTTCAGAGAGGCTGGAGGTCTTCTGGGAAAGCTCCTTCTCCAACTCCTTCATCTTGTTCTCAAACATCCTGCACATAAAAACCAAAGTCCGACTGATCCATTCTGAAAATAACCTACCTCACAGTTTAACCAGAAGGTTACGGCATTTAAATGAGGATTGAGTTTTGTCACCTGGTAACTACAGAAGCCTTCCAGGCCTTGCTGTCCTTGCCCTCTGTAATGGGTTTGGACAGAGCTGCCTGCAGCTTCTGCTTGGTTTCTTCCAGCTCTGCTTCCAGCTTCTCAACAGTCACTTCCAAACTCATCTTGGCCATCCTCATCCTCTCTGAAGCCTCCATTTCCTGTTACAATAACACACATAGAACAGACAAAAAGATGGACACTAAAAGTCATTCTGTGAGCCAGTACCACAAGCATTAAGGCACACATTCCTATCAGCTGTGCTTATCATTCATAAAGATTTCTCTGTTTCAGTCACAAGTTTTGAGGAATAAATCTTTGAGAAAACCAACAAACGTGCAGCTCAGTGTGTAGAAGAGCTCAGTAATACTACACGTCCACTCTCAGCACCATGAACAACTGCAGCATATCATCCGGTTGGCTGAGACAGATTAGCAGCACTCTGCCCTCTCTTCCTGACCTGTAAACCCCCAGGACTCTGTGGCATGTAGAGAAAATTATGGCACGAACTCTTCAACCCTCTCCCCTCCAACAGGAAGGCCTGAACCTCTAGCCACAGGAACAGCTTCTCCCCGTATGACCCTCATAAATTCAGCTGGCGTCTTGTAACATATATGTTGAATGTAATGTACTTTTGTCTTCGTTGTTGGACCTCCAGCCAGAGACTAATATTTCTGTTTCATTCTAAATTATAACAAGCTGGTTGTAATTAAACACATGGTGTTAAAGAAAGCTGCAACTTTCTTCCCGACTGCAGCCCCGAAGGTGAATATTAGGGAAAACCCCCCCCTGATGTGCCTGCTTTTTATGTGGCGATTCTGTGCATGAGGTTTAAGAGAGAGACGGGAAAAAAACGCGTAAAATTAGTCTGATTTTTGCCATCCTACTTTCTGAGAAAACTCATCTCAAAAATCTTCATTAAACTACTTGGTTTGATGAGAGAAAGTGTGTGATAACCTTCGACAGATGCTAATCGCATCATTTCTGTCTGAAAATTACAACAAATTGCAGGAATATTTAAATGCTTTGATAAAAAAAGATATTGTGCTAAAATGACATCAAAATGTGTGGTTCATTTTGAAGAACGGTGCCATGACTAAGTTTGGACACACTTTCCCACTGGAGAGTACAAATTTTGCTCACCCAACTCCCTATGTTTTCCATTACATACACACACACACACACACACACACACACACACACACACACACACACACACACACACACACACACACACACACACACACACATATATATATATATATATATATATATATATATATACACACACTATTCACAAAAAGTTAGGGATATTCAGCTTTTGGGTGAAATTTCACAACAAGCCTAAAATGCATTCAAACCTGTACAGGTGAACTTAATGTGATCTTCTCTGAGCTTTTAAAAGCACATGTCCAACTGTTAAATGTTTCAATAAATTTTGCACAAGTTGCTGTTCTCTAACAAGGAGCTTCACGGCAAAAATCACGGCAGGTGTGTGATCCTTGAATTGACCAATAAATGTCCTGGTTCAATTAGAGCTGGTGTTTAAACAGTTGTCCTCATCATGCTGTTCACATTTTGACATCATGAGACCAAGACGACACCTAACAATGGAACAACAGTCCCTTGCCATTGCGATGCTTCAAACAGGACGTTCTCAGACAGAAGTGGCCACTGAGCTTGGAGTGTCACAGAGTGTCATCAGCAGGTTGCAACAGAGATATGGAGAGACTGGAAGAGTCACAGAAAGGCCTAGAAGTGGACGTCCTTTGGCCACATCCCGTGCTGATGACCGCTACATTGTGAACACTGCCCTGAGAAACCGGATGATGAATGCCACTCAACTCCAGGCACGTTTAAGAGAGGTGAGAGGCACCCAAGTGTCACGTCAGACCATTCGAAACCGTTTCCATCAGCGTGGTCTGCGTGCTAGACGACCTGCACGGGTACCTGACCACACCACCAGGCACAGGCATCATCGTCTTGCATGGGCCAGGGAGCATTTACGCTGGACGAGGAACCAGTGGGCCTCAGTGCTGTTCTCTGATGAAAGTCGATTCACACTGAGCAGGAATGATGGCCGGCAACGATGTTGGAGACGTCAGGGAGAGCGCTATGCATCAGCCACTGTTGTCACCAGGCCAGCTTTTGGTGGTGGCGGTGTTACAGTGTGGGCAGGGGTGTCCACTTGGTACAGAACTGCCCTACACTTTGTGAATGGTACAGTGACAAGCCCATACTACCTGAATAACATCATTAATCCAGTGATTGTGCCCCTACATGAACAGCACAGGCCTAATTTCATCTTCATGGACGACAATGCTCCTGCTCATCGAGGCCGCATCATCAGGGAACGGCTGTTGGAGACTGGTGTACCTCAAATGGAATGGCCTGCACTCTCTCCAGACCTGAATCCCATTGAAAACCTGTGGGATCAGCTGAGCCGTCGTGTAGAGGCTCGAAACCCTGCACCCCAGAACCTCAATGACCTGAGGGCTGCCCTTCAAGAAGAGTGGGATGCCATGCCTCAGCAGGCAATAAGTTGCCTTGTGAACAGCATGAGACGTCGTTGTCAAGCTGTAATTGATGCTCAAGGGCACATGACGAGATATTGAGACGTTCAAATGTTTTGTTGTGGTGTAACTACCATTGTTGTTACCTTTTGTGTTGAATGAATTTTTTGAGATGAGGAAATCAGTAGTGCATCCTTCTACTTAAATGTCTTACTTTTATGATATTATATCACTGTAGCATGAACATATTGCATTTTCCATAAATTTCACCTGAAAGCCAAATATCCCTAACTTTTTGTGAGTAGTGTATATATATATATATATATATATATATATATATACACACTTTTTTTTGGGAAAAGTAACTATTTATGTGAGGGGTGACTTCTAGGCATGTTTCAGACAGTACAGTGTGACGCCCTCATTCATTAGGACGTGCTGACATCACCATAGCAACCAGTCACACAGCTGCTCCTGCCTGACAGCTTCCATCATGCTGCTCAAAAAGAACATGTGTTGCAGCAGCCATTGTTTCATCCACGCAAACGTGTTTGTCACTGGGCAGCATCTGTAGAGGTACACACATCAACCATCAGATAATAAAGGAAATGTAGATACCCGCTTCATCTCCTTTCGCAGACGTTCATTTTCCATCACTATCTTCTCCAGTCCTTTAGTTTTTGACTCGAGTTTTGAACTCAGCTCGGCGGCACTTTGATGTTTCAGTGTCTCATATTCAGCCTAGGAGACAACGGTAGTCATGGTCATGTGACAAAACAAAGGGAAAAAAAAAAAAACCTGAGGACAAGGCGATGCTGATAACCTTTAGTTTTTCATTCTCCTTCTCCAAAGCAGAGACTTTGTCTTGATTTGCAGCTGTGCTGGATTTCTTCAGCGTTTCGTTTTCCCTCTGCACTCGCTCCACCACCTTCTTCATCAAGCCAACGGTCTTCTCGAGTTCAGGTACGGTTTTACCGCTGTAACCTGCCTGATGAGGGACACATCAACAGTCATGTCCTGCAGCACGAGGTTGATGAAAAATATGTCAATGATCCACCTCAATGGCCACATGACTTTATCAAAAATGATTTTTTGTTACCAGATATATTCTCTTCGGGGAAATGATCACAAATGCTAAATAACCAGGTCCCTGTGGGATGACTTACTCCGCGTATATGTGCTAGCTTTTTCTCTGCTTCTGTCTTTTCCTTTTTCAGAGCGCTGCACATCTCTTTAAGGTCGGCAACCTGATTCTGTGAGGAAACAAAGAGAGGCAGGGTATGTACTACTTCCAGAGAGAACGTAAGTAATTACTGGCCAAATCAGTACCATAATTTATTGAAGAATAACACCAGATTTTCATATCCTGAACCTTTAAGGACCGTTGTTTCTGTTCGGGTTCTACCTTGAATCTTGGTAAATCTTTGTTGCTCTGCTCCAGCTGAAAGCGCAGCTCCAAGTTCTCAGAGGCCAGCCTGAGGTTTTCTTTAGAAAGCTCCGCATCTCTCTGTGACGGAGTCCCGGTGCCTCGTCCTGAAGTCTGTAGAGCAGCAAAAGGACAAGAAGCTAGAAACAATTTGTTGCAGAAAACAGCTGCAGAGCATTAAAGAGGACAAATAAACGATCTGGGAAGTCATGAAACAGTTTTATTAGCATGTAGTCAATGAATCTGGAGTCCATGATAGACAAGCAGAGGAGTGGAACGCCTACACCGGGGGGGGGGGGGGGGGGGGGGGGGACGACGACGACAAGTCCGGTCCTCGAGAGCCGCAGTCCTGCACGTGTTAGTGATTTCCGTGCTGCAACACACCTGACTCAAATCAATGGCTTGACATCCAACTCTACACACAAGTCTGCTAATTAAGTCTGATGTTTGTCAGGTGTGTCGCAGCATGGAAACTCCCAACACATGCAGGACCGGAGGACCGGAGTTGGACCCCCTGATCTACACACTAACAAGCCACCCTGGCGCTGCCACTAATGCGAACACAGCACTATAAATTGAGGAGGGTGACTAAAGGAACCTGATGTACCTTCTGATTTCTAAGAGATCTGTGTTCTTGTTTTTGTGGCTGATCGTCCACGTTTCTGCTGGTAAACCTCTGTGGGAATTCACTCTGTTTGGCACTAGAGTCGTCTGGGCAGGACCGGTCCTGATTATCCTCTTCTGTATCCTCCTTTTTACTCTCATCATCCACTTCTTTCTGCTCAACCTGCCCATCTTCAGGATTTTCTGGCATCTCTGATACGACTCCATCATCACCATCTGGGTTGCAAACTTCTTCATTTACTGTTTCAGTCATGTCACCGGCCGTTTCTGCCTCTGGTACAGCGAAAGATGCAACTGATCCAAGCCTCTCCGGTTCGGGCTCGGCTTCTTTTGCAGTTTGTGGCTCTTCTTGTTCTTCACGAGCAGAAAGTTCAGAACCACCTGGGATGTCCAACGCCCCTTCCGAGGCGTCAACTCCTGTTTGTTGCTCCTCTTCATCTGCCTGAATGGTTGTGTCTGCTTTGTCAGCCGCTGCGTTTCCTGCCACATCAGGGCTAGATCGCTCTTGCTCGGTGCAGACATCCTTCACTCCCTCAAAGCTGGGGCGGCTTTCTATGTCTGTAGGGCTTTGCTTTGGCCCTCTCTCTTGGCTTAACGTGTCATCGGCAGCTTCAGGGCTAACAAAGTGGCTGCAGGGCTGAGCGGGATGGGTTGCCGCATTTCCCTCACATGACCCATCGTCAACATCAAAGGTGACAGAACAAATCCCTCTAAATGTCTGAGAGGAGATGCTTCTCTCCTACACAGGCAATTATTCAGATTAAATCCAGTGATGAAGGACAGCCAAAAAGAAAGAGAGTAAAGATTGATAAATGCACAATTCAGCATCTAGGAAGAGATCAAGGGTCAAGTCATAAAGCTGGATGTAAATGGGGGGTGTCACCATATCTCCACCATGAATGATGAATAACTAAAACTGTTTCTCACTCAGTCAATTAATGCTTTAAATGTCTTATTTCAAATACATGCCGTTAATAATGAATTTAAAAAAAGACAAATATGTGAACTTTCAAAAGTGAAAACAAATTTTACTCAGGTGATCAATTTATCTTTTTCTTTCTTTATCAACTAATGGACTGCTCACTCACAGAGGGTCTTGACGGGGGCTCTTTGGATATCTGGCCCTCTAGGGAGTGAAGCCTCTCTTCCAAGAAGTTGTTCCTCGTTATCAGATTCTCCACAGCGTCGTCACGAGGTAAAGCTTGCTGTTGTCTGCAAGGTCAACAAGAAAACACAAGAACTGGTTTACATCTAATAACACTAAAACCAGTCGTGTTAGACTATAAGAGAACTGGGAGGGGATACGGAAGTGTACATGTATTTACCTTTGGAAGATGACGATAAGATGATCCATTTATTATATCAGATAACTTTGTTTTCTCTCCTTGTGCTGATCTGCCGTTATGGTTCAGCCATGATTTTTAATGAAAAGTGACAATATTGAGGAGTCTTTCCATTTAATACCTGTGGCATTTAACGCCATGATTAATTATGAAATGAAGTAATCGTGTATCCCTTGAATGCAGTATTAAACCAGAAGCAAGCCATTGGAATATTTTTTTGCCAGTGATGGCAGGTATAACTATTAAGTTTGAAGCTCAAAAACAAAACTCTCCTCAGCTGCCAACAATAAATAATCCTTTAGATCTTTTCAATAATTCCTGGATCCATGCGGTAATCAGGGTGACACATTCATTAATAAAGCTGGAGCCTATCCCAGTAATCATTGAGCAAGAGGAAGGGTACACTCTGGACTGGTCACCATGTCATCCCAAAAATGTCATCACTTGTTTCTTGTTCTTGTTCTTGTTTTTTTTTTTTTTTTTTTTTTAGCCTGTCCTGTCCAGCATCTCAGCATACAGAACAGCAATCTGCGTGCCATATTTTTGGTAGACAGATTTGCTCTGTCAAGGGAGACATCTCATGTATATAGCTGCCCTTGTTTCTTGTTGTATTTCTGAGATTTGATGAAAATGTCATAAAAATCCATCCATAACTTTTTGAGTTATGTTGCTAATAAACATACCTATGCTGCTGAACACGTGACCTCAGTCCAGCTGTATAAGAACAAAGGCACTGATATACCTCACAATACACCTAAAATCCCTAATTTGGTCATGCCCAGCTCCGGTCCTAGAGGTCCACAATCCTGCCGGTTTTCCATGTACCCCTGTTCCAACACACCCGACTCAATCTAATCAGTAATTGTACAGAACTATACTGGCTGCTGGATGCATTTACAGGAAGCTGGGTGTGTTGGAACAGGGATACATAAGAAACCCCTGCATAATACATCTGCATGTATCCAGTCACACAAATACAGCCACACACCCCACACATATGATGAACATCTCTGAACATCATGTTGTGCAAGAAGTACTTAAACACTGAAGAGCTGCACATGTGCCTTCAAAAGTTCAGGAAAGGTCAAATTAAGATCAGCTGTAAAGGGTTTGATGCATGTTAGGTATATTCTGACAAGTATAAGAGTTACTGTGTGTTTGACTTGGGATAAAAAGTGCTTGTGCACTTTAACATTCGTTAGAGCACGTTTCAAACACGCCTTAAAATAAAGCGGTAACTCATATACAGTGCAAACCTAAAACTGAAGACAAGTACAAAAACAAAGGTAAAAATACAAATAAAATATTGTCTGATTAAGTGGAGACATTAAAGAATGGCAGGAAATAAACTTGAATAAAAGCTGCTTGTCAAATGAGAATGGACAAATGAGCTTTAAATGATTATTTTTACATTCAGCAGCTCTAAACTTTTCCTTGAGAGTAAAAGTTTATTTTTAGGATGGAGGATGTGTGCTGGGTCACTCAGTATTTTATGGATTGTAAAGATAACTAACCATTGTGCCCAATACTTTTCATGACAATTTTATCATCCAAGCAATCTTACATTTTCACTGGATAGTTAGAATCTCATTTCAAGCTGCCATGCATATCTAATAATCAACTACCACGTTAATTGTTCCCTATTACATTTTTATTTCACACATTCCACTTCCAATCAATCACAGATGATGGCTGAACACAGCCTGGATCATGTAGAATCAGACCACAGTTCTTCTCAAAAGGAGCTGAAATTAGACTCATCAGGACACGTTGTTCCATGCTTCTCTTATGAATTGATATATGGCTTCCTCCTTTTGAAATATTATTTCAGGTTATGTTTCTGGACAGTGTTGAGTGCCTGGTCTTCCAAGGAACTCCTGAATCTATTTGGTTTTATTGCTGTCTTTTCCAAAGTAAATAAACAAAACTCAATTTATTACACAGGTGCAAAAAGGGTGATAAAATAATGTAATGTATTTCAATTCATCACAAGATTATTATAGAACAGTATTTAGTCATTTATCTCTGCTGTTAAAGAAAGGTTCACCTGTGAGATTTAATTTATGGCAAGCAGGTTACAAATCTTCATTTAGCTAAATATCGCTGGCTCTTATCAGTAAATAAAGGTTTAGAGATCATTCACTTGCGTATCCTCATTTATCCTCTCTGGATGTTAAACACCTGACAGAGCTGCAGATTTCAGATGATACTAAATCCTCATAACTAACCATAAAACAGAAACAGAAGATCAACTCTGGAATTTGTGAACATTTTTTAGTTTAACAGACTGGGTCTCAACAGTAATGTTCATGTCAAAAGCCCTTTAAAGGTGCAGTGTGTAACAAATTTAAAGGTCAGTGTCAGTAAAGTTTCATGTACTGTATCACTAAATACCAGGGGTGGGAAAATCTAATTGAAAAATCAAATATTGGGATTTTTTTGCTTCACAATTTTAAAATCGAATCGCAATTTAAATCAAATCGGCACCAAAAAAAAAAAAATCGTAATAGAATCGAATGGGGACTAAAGCATATCGTCACGGCACTACTAAATAAAGTTTTTTATTGGTATCTAACCACTTTATTAAAATATCTTGTGTTTTATGTTTTTTGACGCATTTACAGAGAACGTGCACCACAGGTATTAATGCGCAGAATTGTGCAACACTTAAGATGAAAAGGCGATCCTAATGTGGGAGAATCACAAAATATAAGACAATACACATGAAAACATGGAGTAAAAAACGTAGTTTAAAAATAACTAAATGTGTTTCATAAAAGATGTGTAAGACCGTCTTTAACTCCATGGCTGCCAGACATTGTTGTAGTAGAGAGCTCTGCGTTCTGGCTCATCTGTCGGCACTGTGGAATGTAGGGGCCGATAACCGGGTGGGTGCTGAGGTGCGCATTCACAACATGTTGGGATGCACGCTTGGTACACGCTTAGGAGGTGCATTTTGGAGGTGTTCTGACACGCACCCGGTCAAATCAGCTCTCCATATACAGAAACCAAATAAAAGTGCAAAAGACGTCTTTGGCAGCCAAAAAGTTAAGAGCCTTGCAGATATGCCCACAGTGGTTCTCCTTTGTTGGCGCTACAGGGAATCAAAGCGGGGTTCTCCAGACCAAAGCTCACCTCTGTAAACACTAAGCTATCACACCCAACCAGTCATCATCTTGCATTTTAGTATGTCTAGCATATATCTTTCTAAAAAAAAACTAGATCTCATAACATACCCAGGCAACATTTTAACTACTAAGAGATGAAACACTGCATTGGATGACCTGGTTTCCACAATCACACAACCTTGTTCTAGCTGAGAAGCTTTTGGATGAGTTAAGACTACAGTATCATAGAAAAGTAGCGAACCAGCGCCAAACATGTGTGGAAACCCCTACAGAGACTTTAAGAAAGCATTCCATGTGGTAAATTTATGACAAGTGTGTGCAAAGCTGCCATCAAAGACAGAGACAGCAAAGATTCTACATACTTTATGGTGATGATCTGCAACTCCAGCTCTGAGTTCTTCTTCTTGAGCTCCTCTAGCTCCCGCTCCATCTCAGTATATCGCATCCCCACCACATGATCAGCAGTCACACCTCCAACCTTCAGTTTTTTCTGCAGCGTGGCCTTCTCTTGTTCTAATCTGTGCACACAAAAAGATGAATACTTAACAACAAGCAGCTCCACGTTGTTTATTAAATCTATGAAAATGTAATTCCATTATATTTCTCATGTTAATTTACTTGGGTTTATTTTAACTGCAAGTTTTATCACACTCATTTGACAGAGTAAAAAGTCTCATTCATATGCATTTTTTTAATAATAAAAACTGGTACAATGGTAGGAAAGTTTATATTATAATGCTATGTTTTATTAGTAGTGTGAGGATATGTGCTGACATCCTGGTTGTTTCTTGTTTCCGTCTCACCTCCCTCTGTGTCCACACATTGCACTAAGGCCTCATGCTCTTTTTTTGGGCATTTTCCTGCAAACTAGGGACAGCTAGTATGTGCTTTTAATTTTAAGAAAATGGGAATGATGGGAGTAATCAGTTTAAGAGCAAACATTTTGTCATCTAAGAACACAATCTGACATAGTTTTCTTAAGAGAGAATTTAAGAAAATTCTTATACGATATTGATGAATCAGGTCCAGTATTTTCCTGCCCATATCATCTAAACTGTTCTCTGATCTGCACTTCCCATTTTTACATTTGTTACTGTACTTTTTCATATTTTTTTATGCAAAAAAAGGTGAACTTATAAAAAACATGGACCACTGTTTGACAGATGTACATTAGCATTTTTTTTTCCATTGAGCAAAGTTTTAAAAAGCTGTGCAAACCAGCTGGAATGATGCATTCACTGACCTGCTATAAAGGTCTTTAAGAGTGCTGAACTGTTTTGACAAAGACTCGTTCTCTCGTTCCTTCTCCTTCAGTGAATTCTTCACCTTCTCCATCCTGGTCTGCCATTTCTTACTTTCCTCCCAACGCACAATCTCTTCTTTGGTCTGTTAGGAAGTAAAGTTGTACACCAGATAAGCAGTAATAAATAACAGTAATAGCAGTATGACAGCGATATGAACAGCCTTGTTCAAATCCCGCAACAAATACAAAGCAGCTGGCCTGAGGTGTGTTGGGGATCTTGACCGACAACAGCTATTCTGCTTTGAGTATTTACAGCAGCAAAAAGAGCTGCCTGATATGGAATACTGGTGCTGGCTGGATGTTGGGATTATTAAATATACTTGCATGTCAAGTCAAACCCACCCCAGGTCTCGTTGCTGTAAACCAGCTGTTCTAGTCACACTGACAGCAGCAGCTCCATAAATATGATAACAACAAATAAAAACCA
This sequence comes from Telmatherina bonti, assembly GCF_933228915.1. Lineage (NCBI taxonomy): Eukaryota > Metazoa > Chordata > Actinopteri > Atheriniformes > Telmatherinidae > Telmatherina > Telmatherina bonti. The sequence goes on along the minus strand of NC_136620.1, from coordinate 19,152,464 downwards.
GCTTTTTTGACAAATGATGCTGTGTTGTTGTACGGATGGTGCTGGGGACCTCGTGGGACTGCGGCGGTTCACTGAACTACAGGAAAAAGCCTTAATACGGCATATAGCAATACTCTTGGTCTCTTACATTCATTTAAAAAAGAAACTGTTAAAAAAAAAAAAACTCTTGTCCTTGGATTACTTTTAAAGTAAGAATTTCCTCTAAGTAACAAAGTATGACTTTCTTCCTTCTTCCTGCTGTCTTTGCGTCTGATGCAACATGATGTTAGTGGCTGCAGGGATCCTCAGATAATTAATAAGATAACAGAATTAGCTTCTCTGTTATTATAAAATTAGTACCCGAAATGTTAAAATGTTGACCCAACCTTTCCATGATCATCTCTGACGCATTTCAAATTGTCTCGCTTCTCTAAATCAGACTCCAACCTCCTGATCTTCTTCTGCAGATTCTCAATGGTTGGCCCCTTCCCATCAGGTTCGGGTTGATTCTGAGCAACAAACACAAAGAGACAGGCTTCGTTTTTCTCAGAAAGATCCAATTTAATATATATCCTGATTATTTAAATCGTGAAGAGAAGGCTGGAATGAGTTAAAGGCATGAGATGGAGAGATACAGTCCTAAGAAACATCGTATGCGTAACTGCAAAGTAGCACAAATAATCAAGAATACCAGAATAATTAAATCAAGCCAGATCATGGATTTTATCTTAAAACTTAGAGGAATCTGAGATTCCATTCTTGATGCATTCCTAAGCTGTTGTTTTTCTTCTTTTACTTGCTGTGGAGGAACCTAACAGTGGTTTGCGTGTCTTGCATCTCAGTGTTTTATCATATTAAATGGTCTGAGTGTCGTGTTTGAGTCAGAGGGTTCTAATGTCACGGTGATGCGTGCTCCATCATATGGCTGCTGTTAAACATATCACACTATAGCTTCTGTTATAAAACAAAAACACTTTGAGTATGCTCCAGACAACGTGCGTGTGATTTCATCCACACACTAACCTGCATGGCGCTGGTGAGCCGTTTTACTTGCTGCTTCAGCTCCTGGATTTCTTGCTCTCGCTCCTCTTTTTCAGCCTGCAGGCGTCTTTGGGTTTTCTGACATCTCTGAAAGTCTTGGTTAAGTCCATCCACTTCCTCTTTTAGAACATTCTCGCGGCTTTTGGCAGTTCTAGCAGACTCCTTGGCAGCTTGTAGCTCTTCATTAAGTTCTTGCACCCGAGCCTTTGTCAAAGAAGGTTTTTTTTTTTAACGTTTGTTTACAATGTAAATGAGAAGTTGAGATTCATGCTATGAATAGTTCAAAAGCATAAAAACAAAGTGTGTCTCCTGACATCCATTCTGCCACAGCCTCATATGTCTTATTCCTCTGTGCCATCAAGCATTAACTACCTGATATTAACACATATCCTGCATTAAATTCCTCTCCGAGGAAACAATGTGCAAATGTTTATTTAGCTGCACAAAAACCTTAGTTTTCATATTATAGAGCAAATTCAGAATTATACTGTGTGTGAAAAACTTTAGAAAAACTTGGAATAATTGATGAACTACAGAAGATAACATTTGAGGATTTTGAGAATCCAGAAACATCTCTGTGTACCATGGTCACGGCTACAAATCAACACTGGATGCTCATAATCATCATACCCTCAAGTGTTACTACACTAAAACAGGCCTGGTTCTCTACAGGAAGGCACTGCATGGGATCAGGAAGATGTCCAGAGATAACTCTCCATGAACACAGTTCAATGTGTAATCCACAAATGCAGGTTTAAGCTCCATTATGCACAGAAGAAGTCATATGGGAACAGATTCCAGGAATGCCACTGTCTCCTTTCACTAACATTACTTTAAACTAGTTTGACTGAAACCACCTGGGTATCAGCAGTCAAAGAGCTGCATCTGATGATATGAGGCTGTGTTAGTGATATAACTGGCAACTTTTGTGGGTTTTTAAAAAAAATTCTTTATGAATAAGAAGTGGAGCCTTGCATAGAGAACAAATATTACAATATGCTTTCCAGTGTCCAGTCTTTTTCTTTTGTAATATAAAACGAAACTGAACAGGTAAGGAGAGAGATAAAATGTGCAGTGAGTTCTGAAAAGGAAAGGACCAAGAGAACAGCAAAAAAAGAAGAAAAAAAAAAAAAGAACTGATTTACATTTACTGCATTTTAACTTGACATGACCTCAATGAAGCCTGGTTGTAAAGGCTTTATATATCTGACATAGTCAACACATAAATTAACAAAAGTTTCCTTTCAGAGACAAATTAAAAAATCTCATAAATCTCATTCACTATGTTTGTTCATTCATACATGGTGGGGGGAATGGGAAGAAGCCAACGTCTAGTGTTGGTTAAGAGATTTGGAAATCATTTTTCCCTCTAAGCCTTTTTTTTCCATTTCACTTGCCGACTTTAAGGAATTTGAATGATATTTCAGGAGGCATTGATGCTTTTTGATAAAGAGCCATGAATGGCAGCCAGCTGTCATCCTGCATTTTTTTTTAGGGACTTCTGTGGCAGCTAAAGTTCTGAATATATCCATCTTTCTAAACAGGAAAGTGGTAAATTTTTCGCCTCCACTAATCCAGACTCCCTGATTTTTCAAGTGCACATTGCATAACATTCATAACACTAACGCAGTGTTCTTTATTCCAAATCAACACACTTACAAACATTAACAAATGCAATAGAGGTGAATTAACCGAAAGTAGCTGCAGCACAAAGTCAACCGTGTGATTTATTTATGTCTTCTAAAACATGCCACATAAACAAATCTTTCTTCATAGTTAAATCTCGGTAGAGATAAATGGTGATTAATGAAACTAGGCTGGGCCATCTTAAGTCAGCCAGATGGTAAACACACTCCTTGTGTAAAAAGGTGGGTGTTAGCAGCATATTCACCAACTTCACCTAAAAGCTGGCTAATATTTCTGTGGAAGCTGCCGTGGAGCTTTGCTTTGAGGAAGTCATGGTTTATGAAAGTTTCTGTTCGTGTCACCAGGTGGTTTGGCTCTTACCTTCAGGTCTTTAGTGTGTCTATCGACCAACATCTGTACATTGAGGGTCTCTTCTTTTTGTGCGGCGCTGGCTATAACCTGCTGTTCTGCAGCGGACGTCATCTCTGCCCGCAGCTCCAGCAGAGCCTTGCTGAGAGCCTGACAGCAAATGGGATGTTGGTGATGACAAATATCATCATTTCAATAGAAAATCAGAACGGATTTTACATTTAAGGCCATCGTACAGTTCTTCATGACTACGTCCTCTTTATTTGACATTTATGGACGGGTAAGCAGAAGTAACAAGATAACATAACAGTGATGAGAAGACAAAAATTCTTTGTAGTTTTTTAAAACACAAGAAGAAAAACAGAAATGTATGAAATTGAAGAAACCTTGAGTTGTTTCTCTCTCTGGGCAAGTTGTGCTTTCAGTCTCTCCACCAGGTTTTTCATGGTGTTGCTGGGGGAGCGGATGTTAGCTTCTTTTTGGGCTTCCAGCTCCGTACGGACGTAATTCATTTCCTTCTCCATCTGAGCCATCTGTCTCTTCTGATCTTCAGTCTCGGCAGTCAAAGCGGTCACCTGGGCAGCACAGTTCTCCTCCAGCCTGCAACAAATCCCCCCAGCCAATTTTTTAGCCACTAGTTTGTTCTAAAGCAGAATTATTTCTCCCACCCTTCTTTTAAGATAACTTATGACTTAAACTGGGGGCATTACCAAAACTCCAGTTTACAGGTGTGAAAACCAAGATTTCTTCATATTTCATTCAGCACAGCTAAAGAAATGTTTTGAAAACAACCAAAAAACAAAAAAGAAACAGGGTTGTATTTGTTTAACTTTGTTTCGTAGTTCTGGGAAATATTTGGAGTTTGTCCTCCATTTTCACCATATTTATGACATGGCTGCTGTCACAAAGTCCAGCTAAGTCCAGCAGATTCAAACCCCAAAAGTCTTGACCAAAGTCCAATCCAATCCAATCCAGTTTATTTATAAAGCACCGTTAAAAACAACAAAGTTGACCAAAGTGCTGTACAGAAGAAACAATAAAACATACATATTTACATCATAATGGGGCATCAGCACATTGTTAATAGTAAAACAACCCTTTAAATTAGTCAAACGCCAAAGAGAAAAAAATGAGTCTTCAGACAAGACTTAAAAACAAGAAGCGATTCAGCCTGTCTAATGTACAGGGGCAGCTTATTCCACAACTTGGGACCAATAACAGAAAAAGCTCGGTCACCTCTCAGTTTAAGCTTCGTCTTAGGAACCACGAAAAGAAGTTGATCTGTGGACCTCAGAGAGCGTGTAGGGGAATACCTCACCAGCAGGTCTGACAGGTAGCGAGGGGCCAGACCGTTCAGGCATTTAAAAACAAATAAAAGAATTTTAAAATCAATTCTGTAACGGACAGGGAGCCAGTGAAGGGAAGACAAAATTGGTGAAACATGGTCAGACTTTCGAGATCCAGTTAAAAGACGCGCTGCAGCGTTCTGCACCAGCTGCAGCCGTGCGAGAGAGGACTGACTGATCCCACAGTACAGGGCGTTACAATAGTCAAGCCGTGTAGTTACAAAAGCATGGATCAAAATTTCAAAATCATGTCTTGAGAGTGAGGACCTTATTTTTGCAAGCTGTCTCAGGTGGAAAAAACTTGCTTTCACCACAGCACTAATTTGTTTGTCCAATTTAAGTTCCTGATCCATTTTGACACCAAGATTGCAGACAGTAGGCTTAACAAACTGTGACAAGGATCCAAGGTTAACTGAGACAGCATCACCAACACTGCTAGGTCCAAGAAGAAGAACCTCTGTTTTTTTATCATTAAAATGCAAAAAATTTATTGACATCCAAATTTTAATTTCATCAATGCACTTTAAGAGTTCAGTGGCACTGAAGCTTTCTTGACGTTTGAGGGGAATGTAAATTTGGCTATCATCAGCATAAAGATGAAAAGACACACCAAGCCTTCGGAGAATAGACCCCAGCGGCAACAGATACAATGAAAAAAGGAGCGGACCAAGGATTGATCCTTGCGGCACGCCACAATTCAAGGGGGCCGAGGATGAAGCAAAGTCACCCAATCTCACACAAAAACTCCTATCTGCTAAGTAGGAACGGAACCACTCCAAGGCAGCCCCGTGAATGCCCACTGTGTTCTCAAGTCGGCACAGGAGGATTTCATGATCCACTGTGTCGAACGCAGCGGTCAGATCTAACAAAACCAGTGCAACAGTATGACCAGAGTCAGTGACAAAAGTGACAAATAAAGCACAGATACATCCCAGTCAAAAACTCAAAGAGGATGTCATCTAAATATCGAGAGGCTGTAATCTTTGCTGCTGCTGAATTCTACTGTATTGCATTACTAAAATATTTTTAAGGTTCATTCTCCTTTCATTCCATTGGGTGTGCTTCCTCTATGGCTGAAATGCCGATATCCCAGTACACTGTTGAACTGTGGAAAACCCCTCTTTAATCGGATTTGCTTTTAACCCTTCAAAATCTAATTTCCCTTCATTTACCATAAATAACTGTTTTGTTACCAGAATCCTCTTAATTGTCCAAGTCTGACAGTATTGTCTTGGTCATTTATTATTTTTGCCTGACCCAATTACTCCTAGATCTAATAAAGCTTTATTTTAATACAAAAGTTAAAATGTAATTCAATAAAAAGCAAAATTCTTTTAAAACAATTCTAAATTTCTCCTTTAGTAGTAAGCATTAATAATATCTTTATTATTTATTACTATTTACAATAATATCTTAATATCCACAAATAACGTTGGTTGTCTCATGTTTATGTTACATGAGACAACAAATTCTTACATACAAATATATACTGTTTAATGTATATTACATATACAGTAATATGTACAGTAATAACATATAGTACTGTTTTATACATGGGACTCAAAAAAAAAAAAAAAATCATTGTAATTACTTTGTAGTTAATTAGTTTTAAGGGATCACATTGTAATTGTATAGTAATATTTGCCCCAAACAGAACTTTTTTTTAAAATGTAAATGTATTTTAGAGGATGACTGAATCAAGAGACACAGGCCAGACATTCATATTGTATTACTTTTGTAATGTCTGGAAAAAAGCATATAATTGCATTTCACCTCAAAACAGTAGATGGAAAACTGAATGGTAAATATGTCTGTCCAGAATTGAACAGACCTAATGTTAAAATGTTATTTTAAATACTTCATCACCAGTAAAAATCATGTCTGGTTTAACTAACTGTTCTCTAATTTAGACTCTACATCATGTTATGGTACGTTTAATTTTTTTTTACGTGTTTTCATCCACATTCTTCATTAAAAGGCATTTAGATCTGACAGTAAGCTAGGGTGGGATCAGTCAGTGGAAAATTTGGACGTTTCATTTTTAGTCTGGCCATGGTGCAAAGGTGATCATGTCCTGCTCTTAATGCAGCTTGGAGCTGGGAGCTGCACGAAGATAACCCCTTGTGAGCACCCACTGCCATAGGCTCATGTACTGGCCAACCAGTAAATGAAACATACCATCATGTCAGTCTCCAAAAGTTTGCAATTACCCCAGATAATATGGCAAGATTTGTCACTTGTTACTTTTTCTTCAATTAAGAGTTTAGACGGGTCTGAAAACTCACTAAACGTAGAGCCAAAGCCGTTGATTGTTTGCCATGTTCATTGTTACCGTGTTCACCAGTTCAATCGCCATACCAGGAAATCGTTTCCTGACAAATGTTCCACGCTGTTTAAAACCCAAACTAATATTAAAAGAGTTCATTTTTTACCACGTTAATGTTTCCGGAAACAAAGCATCTGCTTAGCTTCATAAAGTGATGCCTAGATTAGGATGTGATTCTGATGCAGAACTGGACACAATGCGATATTTACAGAATACGTTAACTTGAAAGATGAAAGAAGATAAGACTATGGTTTGTCTATCTACTTTCAATGTGAACCGAGTTACCATAGTAGTACACTGTGCCTAAAATACCATCTGCTGTGCAGCACATGGCTGATTCAGAGCTCAAACTAAAGAAGTTGGGAACGGTGGAAGAGCCATGCAGAATATGTACTTCTGTTTTTGTTTGTTTCTAAATGAAGGTGTAAAGACTATGTGTCCATCAGTGTATGTTATGTGAACAACCTCAAGCAGGTAAATATAGCAAATAACTGAGATGCCCCATTATATTACTGAAGGAACATGACTGCATACAGGAGTATTAAAAACATGATAAAAATCCTGTTAAGGATATTTAGAAACATAAAAAATCTGCAATTAATTTACATTATATTCTGAATAACTGACAGCGCTAATATGTGGACAACTCAGTATGTTTTATAAGTCTATATAAATAAATATCTTTTTTAGGTCTATTTAAGATTTCTAATTGTGCTTGAGTGTAAATTTTGTGTTTTATCACCCTCTTAAAAATGTTAATAAAAATAAAATGTTAATAAAAAATAATTAAAAATGTTATAATCACTTTGCCATCTCTTCCGTGTGTTTCTTAGCCTGCATCTCCATGTTGGTCATCTGTCGCTCCAGCTCAGCCTTGGTCATCTTCAGCTTTTCTGTGATGGAGCTGAGACAAATGTCCTGCTCAGCCACCGTCTGCTCCAACTCAGCCAGACGCTCTAGATGTTTGGAGGTTGGCACCCTGAGAGTCGGCTTCTTCATCAGCTCCTGAGCAAAGAAAATAGGGTGTTTTAACAAAACAAGTTATTACTACAAGAACCAAAATACAGCTTGTTAGTTTGACAAGTGCTTCCTATGTATAAGTGCAATTCCCTACAGGAGATTAGAAAATGATGGCTTTCTAAGTGTGGAGTTATGAATACCATTGCAGTCTGTTTGAAGCGGTCCAGGGACGTGTCGGTGTACAAGTCTAGCTTCTGATGCAACATCTTCAGCTCCTCCTGATGTCTTTTTATCATTTCCTCCTGGTCCTGGAAACAACAATGTGTAGTTGAATAAAAGAAAAACATAAAAATGGTAAATAAATATAAAATAAATAATAAAAACAGGAAAAAGTATTTAAAATTTATATCAACATTAATATATATAAAAACAAAGAGATACAATGTTCTGCCAGGAAGACATCTCAGCAGTTGTGCATGTTACTGTGATTTGTTAAAGACTTGATAATATCCTGTTAAAGTATGTTCAGTAACAGATGAGGAAAAAAAAACTGTGACTATCCAAGAGGTAACTCAGAACACTTGTGTGATTAGTTGCGATTAAATATATTGATTGACTGACAACCAAATAATCCTCTTCTTTCACACACCCTCCTATCTCCTCTGGGGTCCTCCATCAGAGTTTGAGGGTCCCACACAGCATCTTTGCTGTTCTTAGGACTGACTTCTTCTGGATGGAGATGTCTGTTTCTCCAGGTATCTGTTAGAGCCACTTCTCCAGCATGGGGGACACGGTCCCTACTGCTCCAATGACTACAGGTGCTACTGTTCCCTTCATCTTCCAGGCTTTCACCACTTCTTCCATAAGTCCTTGTTATTCCTATAGTTTGTTGTGTTTATCTGATATTGCCATTGATGGGGATAGCTACATCTGTCGCAGGTTTCCTCTGCTGCTTATCCATGATCACTATGTCTACTTGGTTGGTCCATCACCAGATTGTTGGTCAGTATCTGAAAGCCCTATGTGATCTTAGCCGTCTCATTTGCCACCATCTTGGAAAATGTTTCCCATTGTGATCAAGTACAGATTCTGCAACCTGCAACCATATCTTGCAACCTGCTGAGAGGTGCTGAATGTTTTCAGGGGTCTCTTTGAACAACCTGCACCTGGGCTCCTCCCTGGTGTGGTAGGTGTGGTGTGTACATTTGGGTCTCTCTTGCTCTGATGCTCAAGGCTCCAGTGCTAACCTTATTAATGCCTCTGTCCTGTCCTTAAGTCCAACCCTCTCCAGCCATTGGTAGGACTTGTTCATATCGGCCATCTCAGCAATCTGTCACTGGTACATTCCATAGAGGGGCTCATTCTCCCAGGTTGGTTCCTTCAACTTCTCCTCCAGTTTCCACTCCCTGAGACATTCATCTAGTGCTTCATCCTTTTGGACTATCTTCTTGATGTTTTCATGAAGCTTGGATGTTTCATCTTATATAGTGCCCCTGGTGGTTATTAGTCCTCGGCCTTGATTTTTGTGCTGACCGTATAGCGTCTGGATACTTGGGAGTGGAACCCTCCATGCATGGTGAACGTTTCCATGTTTTAACGTCTGTGGTATGAACTTTCTCCTTTGGCCACCTCATTATCCCAGTAGGGTATCTGATCACTGGCAGGCATAGTTGTTAATTGCCTGGATCTTGTTCTGGGCATTGAGCTGACTTCTAAGGACTTGTCTGAATTCATTACAAATATTGGACTGTGGCAGCTTTCATTGTGGTCTTTTCATGGTTGTCATTTGCTTGTGGTACTCCAGAGTACTTGTAGCTCTCCTTAACATATACTATGCTGCCCTCTGGGAGAGCAATACCCTCAATATGGAATATCCTTGCCTCCCTTTGTCAGCATTTGACCACATTTCTGCACTCCAGACAACATTCCAAAGTCCCTGCTGTAGATCCTGGTGGTGTGGATCAATGTGTCAGTGTCTTGCTCATTTAGTAAACAGCTTGATGTCATCTATGTAGAGGAGGTAACTGATGTTGGGCCCATTCTTGAACCAGTATCCATAGCTAGTTTTGTTGATTAAAATGCTGCAAGTTTAAAACAGCCATGCAGGAACATGTCTCCTTGATATATGTCTGTCATTCCCAACCTGTTTTCCTTGAGGACCTTCATGCACATACTAAAAAGCCATGGACCTCCTGCCCTAGCTGCTTGGGTTTATGCTTTCAATAAAGATATTCTCGCCATAAATAATGTATTCTGGTTGAGGCTTATCCTTCGATAAAGCCTTGTTATGTGTGGATATTAATCCCGATGGCTCTAAATGTTTAAAGCCTCGGGGACCCTGGGGATGAGGTCTATACTAACAAACGTGGTATATATACACAATATATTGCCAAAAGTATACAGTATTCACTTATCTGCCTTTACATGCATGAAAATATGAATTTAAGTGACACACCCTTCCCTAATCCACAAGGTTTAATTTGATGTCTGTCCGCCATCTGAAGTTAGAACAGCTTCAAGTTTTTAGGAAAACTTTGCACAAGGTTTAGGTGTGTTAATGGGAGTTTTTGACCATTCTTCCAGAAGCACATTTGTGAAGTCAGACACTGATGTTGAAGAAGAATACCTGGCTTATAGTATCCACTCTAATTCACCCCAAAGGTGAGGTCAGGACCCTGTGCAGGCCAGTCATATTCTTCCACCAAACTCACTCATCAATGTCTTTATGGATTTTGCTCTGTGTTCTGGTGTGCAGTCATGTTGGAACAGGAATGAACCATCCTCAAACTGTTTCTATTAATCTAGGAACATGGAAATGTCCATCTCTTACTACACTGAAGCATTCAGTTTCTTTCACTGGAACTAAGGGGCCAAGTCCAGCTCCTAAAGAACAGCCCCATACCATAATCCCCTTCATCAAACTTTACATTTGCAAATGTAAAGTTTGCAAATGTAAACTGCAAACCCAGACTTGTCTGTCGGATTGCCAGATGGAGAACCGTGATTTTTCACTCCAGACAACACATTTCCACTGCTCTAAAGTCCAGTGATGGCAGGTTTCACACCACTGTATCCGATGTTTTGCATTGCATTTGGTGATTTATGGCTCGGATGCAGCAGCTAAGCCATCTACAGACCACATGAGTTTGGAGGTCTGTAGCGATATAAAGTTGGCGACCTCTGCGCAGTATGCACTTTCTTATATTTGCTCTGTCGTTTTACATGGCTGCCACTTTGTGCTTCTGTTGTTCTCAAATGCTTCAACCTTGTTTCAGTACAGCTGTGAATACTTTTGTTATTGTTGCGTATATCAATCATACACTCTTGTTTAATGCTAATGCTACAATTTGTTTATCCATCAGCTTTACAACAAATTGCTCAAAGTAATAATTGATAAAATGTTCTGAACATAAAGTCTCTTCGTGTGTTTCTCCTCTACCTGTCTGGCTTGAGCCAGTTGCTTCTGGTATTTCTTTAGCACGTCCTCCTTTTTGTCAAGTCGACCCTGGAGATCTTTGATAGTCTGGTGGGCAAGCTTGAGGGCAGGTTGATTGGCTGAATTCCCTTCTTCGGGCTTGGCCAAGTCTGCGAGCAAGCGCTCTCTGTTGGCGGTTGCTGGGAGCCGGAGACGCAGCTCATTGATCACTTTATCCCTGGATATGATGTTCTGCTCTGCCTTCCACAGAGATTCTTCTGTCTCTTTCAGTTTCTGCACACAGAAATATTTGGATTATTATTGAAAAAATAAATGCAAGAGATGAAGCTTTGCAGACGTATAAATGTATGGACTGAAACTGAATACTTTACCTTATCTAAACTCTTGCAAGTGGCCTGAGTTTCCAAAATGGTGCGAACATGTTCTCTTATTTTACTAAATGCAAAATCTAACTGATGAGCGAGCGGTAGCGTCGGGTCTGGGAGGGATCCAGTACCGTCTTCAAGCTAAAACAATTAAAATATAGTTACCAGCAGGGAAGCAACATGTTGCAGAGACTGGACTGTCTTCAGAATAAAAAGTGTTTTATCTATGAAGAGAAAATTAACCTAGTAAAATTGTGCATGTGTAATACATGATTTGTAAACTTTGTAAACCAAATTGTGTGTAACTTTTGGTACTTCCAAATGTAGGCACTGACAAAAATTATGAAATTAAAAACACAAAATAAATGTGCAAACACAGAATTTACAAAATTGCACTAACCATAACATTTTACACCCGTTTTTTCCTTTAACCTTTTGAATCAAACACTTTCAGTTGCACTTGTAAACTAATCTGTGGTCAAATGCAGTTTTTTGCATATCAAGTGGTTTTTGCACACATTTAACAATTTGCACACTTTGGAGTCTTTTGAACACAAATTATTAGATCTGTAAGGCTGGAGTTAAAAAAAAGTGTAAAATATCAATGTTTGTTTTGTTTTATGTGTTATTTGAACACAAATTTGCAATTTTGGATTTGCAATATGAGCACAATCCGCTTTACGCAGTTTACAAATCCTGTTTTAATACAAACAACGATAAAGTTAATTTCTCTCTATATTTACCTGTTACACTTTTGTTCCATGTTATCAGTACTTTACCTTTTCTGCACCACTAAGAACCTCTTTTTGATGCGTTTCATAGTGATCCAGTTGACGCTCCAACTCCACTTCACGCTGATCCCAGGCAAGCTGGCGTTCTTCTTGAAGCTTAATAAAGCAGAGATAAAACATTTCTAAAGCACCTCAAAATACGTGTTGTCTTTATAAATTAAGATCTCTACAACAACTTTCCTTTTCACTATGGACCGATTTAAGCCACAATGTTATTTCTGAACACATCATCAAAGTAATGAACATCTTTTTGCGTTTGGATGAAAAGATTTCTAAGATTTTTCTCATACAGTGTTGAGCTGCACAATATCCTCCTCCAGTGAGCAAATTGTTCGATCCTGTTCCTCCACCAGCTTCTTCAGGTAATTGATCTCCTCCTTCTGAACCACCAGCTCCCTGCCCTTCCTCAGCTCTTGCAGGCGGGCCTCCTCCATCCTCTTATGCCACTCTGTTACCTGTTTCACATCATGCAGACAGGAATCAGAAGATAAATTTAATGATTACTTGTAAGAGGCTTCATATGGCCAACAACAGACCTTCTGAGCCCCTTTTACATCCTTCAGAGTTGAGATGAGCTCTTCCAGGCCTCGAAGCCTCAGCTCTAGCTCCTCCGCCCGTCCCTCTGACCTCCGCCTCTCCTCCTCTGCCTTCCTTCTCTCTTCCTGGGCTTTTTCTCGGTCTTCCTGGAGCCTCACCATGGTCACAGAGAACTTCTCCTGCTGGGGGAGGGGCAGCGCCCCAGCAAACTGCCTACGCAGTGACTGGATGGTCTGCCGGAGGTGCATGGAGCGGTTTCTGCCCTCTTGGCGAGCGAGAAACAGAGAGCGCTCGCTGGCGTCCAGCCGTTGTTCAGCTCGCAGCTTGTAGGCCTCCAACTGCTGGATGTGAGCGGTGGCAACTTCCAGCTTCCCCTGAGACGCTGACTCGCTGAGCTGCAGGGCAACGATGTGCTGGTGGAGTTTTGCAATGAGGGCCTTTTCATCTGACTGAGACTGAAGAAAAGAGGGAAAAAATGTAACGCCAGAATCCACTGATTAATGACGGACTGCCACAAAATCCTGTGTTTTCATTCTACTGAAACTCTCTTTTCACCCTTTCAGTACGAGATGAGCGAGTGGAACATGACTTAATCACAGAACATGACCACAGAACTCAGGAAATTTTGATCTTTCATTATGTTTCACTAAGTTAGCAATGTGCACAAAAACAAAACTGCAGCAAAGTATGATTTTGCAAATTTCCATCCATCTTTTTTCTTCCACTCAACCAGGGATACTCAATCCTGGTCCTCGAGGGCCGGTGTCCTGCAGGTTTTCCAAGTCTCCCTGCTGGAACACACTGACTCAGACTTAAACAAGCTCTGCACATTTCTGCTAAATGCACATTGAATTAAATCATGTGTGTTGCAGCAGGGACACTTGGAAAGCCTGCAGGACACTGGCCCTTCAGGATCAGGTTAGAGGATCACTGCACTAAACCTTCATGAGAATCCATAGTACAGGAGGCAGCATGAGATGCCTGCAGTACAGAAGATATTTGCACATACTGAGGGGGGCAGCAATTCTAACCTGGAAAATACCAAAATGACAGGGAAGACACTCCGCATCCAAACCAAACACAGCTTGAATCCCAACCTTCCTCCCAACCTTCCTTCATCCCACTCCTTTTCAGATATGTAAACAGAATATTTAGTTGTCAGTTATGTTAGCTTTATCTATGTATTATTATTTCTGCCTGTTTATTATTGTATGATTATTGTTTGTCTTTTACATGCTCAAAATAAATTAAAATTCAACCAATGTCACTTTCACACTGGGTGTAATGGAAAAGTGTCACAAAACCTATGACCACAGGTGTTTATGGGAATGGACCCAAAAACATGTGGTCTAAGGTTTTATTCCGGCTCCAAAAATCTACTGTGTTGTCCTCTGTTTTGTGACTCTATGACTCACACTTCCTATGACATACTATCTTGGGCTTCACATCTTTCTGAATGTTAAGGTGTTTTTAATGTGAATCTGGGAATTATTCCCTTTTTATTCCCGACTGACCACTGATACAGGTGTAAATTATTAATATTGGCCGATGCGTTCCTGAGATATTTACCTCCATGGAAACATCTGTAAAACGGCTCAAGTTAACCTTTTTATTATTATTTGAGTTAATATTTACTTTAAGAGGAAAAGCCTAATTGAGATTAAAAATCTATTTTCTGAAAACATGTCAAGGCTCCGAAGCAATCAGAACATCGGCGAACAGATGTAACAGCCTCCACATTATCCAGCATTTTCTTAAAAGTGTTAAATGAGGCTGTGTTATGAAGTTTTATGTGATTAAGCAAATCGTTCAGGCAAAGGCGGCACCATACATAAGAAGCCCTCTCCTCGATGTCAGTTTGCACCTTTAGGACTGAAAATAATCCTATGAAGGAGTATGGAAGGCGAGTTGGATGGATGCGCCGCTTGGCTGTGACCTCACTTGGCTGTCTAGGAGATCCCACCCCCCCAATGTGTTCTCTTATGTTGTAACTGTCTGCATATGTGCTTTTTTTTGTTTATAGGTGGTTTTTTTTGTCGCATCTTTATCCTCCCTCCCCTTGTAGGTGAAGTGTAGAGATACTTCTTTTTTTTAAACACCCACCAATCCTCCCTCATGTAATCTTTTCCTCATTCTGTTGAAAGGCGGCGTCGGATAAACTGGCTGCGAGGCCTCAGTCTGCCCGCATCTGTGATCTGTGTAGATTGTTTATTGTTTGTCTGTAAAACCTTGGACGGGTTGTACTGGACCTTGTGTTTCCCCTCAGGAATGAATAAAGTAGTATTGATTGATTGATCTTTTCAGATGGAGAAATGTCGTGAGATAGGATGGAAACAGACCAAGAAAAGCTTTGTAAACAAAAATAAGCTTAGTGCTTATATAAACAAAACACAATTTTTAGTTTCTATATTTTCACAGTTCCTCATCAAACATTACTTTACTAATTCCTTTTTAATTGGGCTGCTGTCCTCACAGATTGGGTTTTTTTTAGGAGAAGAGAACTGTGTTCTAGGTGAATTTACTCTGAGACATCAGTACTATTTTGATTCTGACACTTGTGTGGGAATCTCACATGTCTCAACTTTCTTTGAAGACAAAGATTATGCGTATAACCCTTGTAGTTGTGAAGGTATACTTCATTTAATTAGAGTGTGTCAATTTGGACAGGAGGCAGGAAATATAGGCCTTGTGATGAAGACATTAAACGAGGTCGGATCACAGGGGCAGCTGGTTCAAGAGGAAGACCCAGACATCCTGCTCCACGGTGACACGCTCCAGCTGCTGCTGGGTGATCTCAAGACTTATCCAGGTCAGAAGGGCTAATCCCTCCAGCATGTCCTGTGTACAGTCCAGGGTCTCTTTTCAGTAGTAGGAGCCTAAGAAACTTCTTAAGGGAGGCAACTGGGAGACATCCTAATCAGATGCTTGAACCACCTCAGCTGAACTCTTTCAATATGGAGCAGCAGCAGCTCCACACCAGGACAAGCTCCTAACCAATATTTTAAGCTGGCAAAAGAAGCTCATTCCAGCTGCTTTCAGCCACATTTTCATTCTTTCAGTCATTACCCAAATGTCCTAATTATACATGGAGGTTGTACTGTAGATAGATCAGTAAATTAAGAGCTGTGCCTTTTAGTAGAGCTTTTACATCAACACAATAGACCAACATAATGCCTTCAACATGATGCTGATGAAGTCCAAGTCCATCTGTCCATCTGTCACTCCATCCTGCCATCACAAGATTTTCACTACTTTTCCCTCTCGAGATACATCGCCTCAGACTTGAAGCCATTTATGCACAGAAGACAGATGGACAGTTTTGCCCATCTCCTTGATTGGTCATCATGTATGTAAAAGTTTAGCTATCTGTCACACAATGAAGAAAATGGAGCAATGACACTGGAAATCACTGGGGCAGTATAAACTTATAGCTGACACACGACAAGCGAAAGGAAAACTGTCAAATTCAAAGCACAAAAGATGATGCAACAAAAATCTTTCTGCTTTTATTTTTGTACTTCTGGTATTTTCTATATTATATATATATATATATATATATATATATATATACATATATATATATATATATATATATATATATATGTATATATATATATATATGTGTGTGTGTGTGTGTGTGTGTGTGTGTGTGTATATATTTATTTTATATACAGCGGTGGATGCAGCTACCAACTGGAGTCAAAATACAGAAGTAAACTCCAATCTTAACCCTGACCACAAGTGGATGAACTGGCTTAGTAACTGTAGCAATAAAAAAAGAATAAGAAAATTGAGATATTACAACGTTTTAAACAGACATCACCTTTTATGTAATTTGCATGAGTTGTGATTAAACTCAGAGAATCCTGAAGATCTTGGTCTGAAAATACTAATAAAACCCAGATCATCTGTTAAAAAGCCCTGGTCTAAGAAGCAGCCTTGGACATAGCATTTGCTTTGGGCATATAGTTACCTAACAGGTAGCCATTTGGCAAATTTCTGTGTTAAGAGAGAAAAAAGTTACCTGATAATCCAGTATTTGTCTCCTTAAAGCTTCTATTTCTTTATCGTTGGACTTCTGTCTAGCCTGTAGAGATGACACCTGGGTCAAGGCCACATCAGACACTTCTTGCAGCCTGAGTAGACAAAAACATACAAAATGATAAACAAAAACAATAAAAGAAAGTATTTTTCTTCTCTGGCAGTTCATGCAGTGATTTTTAAAAGACTCGGAAGTTTTACATATGACGGCATGATACAAAGAAAAGCAGGAAGAGGTTCTCACATTTTTCCTTAATGTCTCACAATGGATGCAAGCCTCTGTGCAGCTCTCAAAAGCATGAATTCATTATACTAATTCTGATTGGCTGGCGAACGTGTCTGTCTGCATCAGGTAGTGCCACCTACCCTAAATAGCACACACGGACGGCACCGCCTGGTTTTTACTAAACCCTCAAATAAATTTCAGTCTGACCTTATCAATCTTTCACATCATTCTGGAAAAGAGTTAGACCACTTCTTTTGACATAGCTACTTTCATTCATCGCGGTTTGTGAGCAACAATTCATGCGCAGCTCTCTTATGATCCCACTGCAGCATTAAAGCTGGGCTGAGGTCATTACTTTGACTGAACCATTGCATCAGATTTTTTCTGTTGCTGCTGTGTTTGGGATCACTGTCCTGTTGCATGAGTGAGTTTTAGTTGTCAGACAGATGGCAATACACTCAAGTTCAAGAATCCAATCAATAACTTGAAGGTAACCCTCTCAGCACTTTTAAACACGATAGTAGGAGGGTGATCATTTAGGCTGTTTGGCACGGTGGTGGGGGGAGAGGTGATGTGGGCTGTTAGGGGTGGTAGTGGGAAGAGTTTGGGCCCATATATTGCTAAACAATATAAACAAACAGCATAACTGTTGTTTGGATATTGTGGCAACACTTTTAAACAAGGCATACAGAGTCTTTTCACTGAAGCACTGAAGAGTCTCACCTTGAGTTGAACTTGCTTGGGTGTTCAGTCCACTGAAGACTGGGAATTTTGTTGAACATATTCCATTCAAATCATCTTTCTTTCTAAATTATGTGAAGCTGACCTTATAACCCTTCCAAGATTAATGGACAGCTGAAATTCCTTCCCTAGGAACTTTGCTCTTTCCACCATGGAACTGTGTTAATACGCAAACTGGCCCAAACTTCTGTTTTTATGGAGATGTTCACACGGATGATGATCAATTAATCAAGTCTGTTTGATTACAGCCCACAGCTCCTTTTGACACACTGAATTTCTATTGGATGCAGTATGTGTGATTTTAATGTTTCATACTCTGCTCATGCACTTTGGCTCAGTTTTTTTGTTGATTTAACAATTAAATAAGGTAATATTGCTTGCCATGTTGTTTCTCTGATGGCTTTTTTTTTTTTTTTTCACATGGTTAAAAATTGTGATGAGGGCTTTGATGCAGGATTTAACATTTGCAGTTAAATAAATGAATTAATGTATAAATAGTTGGTCTACCTGAAACACAGAGCAGCACTCGTCAATTCAAGAACATGACATCAATGGTTATTAATGAAGCATCAATTCATCAAATAAGAAAACCATTCCAAATATATATATATATATATTTTTTTATATATATATATATATATTTTTTTGTCTTGTCCAGCATTTAGGCAAGCAGAATGATGGTCTGGATGCTGTGTTCTGCTGAGCAAATTTTCTCTGCCAAGGGAAGCTTTATAGATATAATGATCCCCTTGACTTTCTGAATTTTTATTTTATTTCTATATTTATTTTGTATTGTTGTTTGAATTGTAGAGTTTGTACTGCTGGACCAGAGAGGACAGACAAAAGACAGAAAGAGAAAGGAGAAGAAACACCTCATAAGAAAAGGGAAAGAGATAAAGGGAGAGAAAAGGGAGAGAAAAAAACAACAACTAAAAAATAACCCAAAAACAAAAAGAAAGAAAACAACCTACAGATGTATACATACACACATACAGGCACACACATACATATACACACACATACACACGCATACATACACATACATATACACACACGTATACACACATCATATATATATATATATATATACATATATATACATATGTACACATATACATATACACATACATACATATACACACACACCTCTATGCACACACATACACACACATACATACGTACGAACATATACGCACTTGCCAGTATTAACACATATACATACACATACAAGCCAACTTTAGATCATAGTAACTAAACTATGAATCTAAAAAGTTAAATATAAATGAGAAACAAACAGAAATGAGAAAACTAGCTGCTGTTAGTGAATAAAACTGCAGACGACTCGGTGACTGTGTCACATGCAGAACATGCAGAGTGGAACGTGTTCCGGAAAAGGTGATCATACCAGTGTGACCCTTCCCACACAAAGGCAAGAGGCACGCCAGGAGTACCCCCGAGACCCGGGCCATCGGCAGCCATCCCCAGGCGCAGACCCCAACCGCCCCACCCCGGAGCCAGCCATGCGCCGACCCAGGAGGAGGCAGAGGGGGGTCCCAGCCAGAGTCCCCCGCAGTCAGGGGGAACAGGCCCCAGCAGGCCCGGACCAGCGAGGACCGGCCCCGCCGGGCACCGGCCACCCAGGGCAGACAGAGCGCGGGCCCCACGGCCCCAAGAGCCCATATATTTTTTGATTTCTGCCCAAATTACATCTCTCAGTTTCTCCCAATGCAGCTGCAATCAGGATAAGTTTATCTTTCTTATGACTTTAAAAACATTTTTATTTCACAATCTCTACATGTAATCACAAGATTGATTGATCTGATGGCAAGATGCTATCAAACGTACTTTGAAACCTCAACACGAAGCTCGGCCTCTGCCTTTTCCAGCTCTGCGATCCTGGCTCTGTCAGCGTCGCTCACAGCTTTGCTTACGCTGTCTGCCAGCTCATCTCTTAATTCCCGCTCCACCCGTTGGGCCTCTGCATTCATCTTGGTCAACTTAATGCAAACAAAATAATATAAGGATGTGATAAAAATGAAAAGACCATTTGGGATAAAAAATAAAGTTTTCTCAGCTGCTTTGCAGTTTTTTAACAGTCATGAAACACAAGGCGACACATGGATTTAAACATCTTTTCATCCAGCATCTGTAGACTTTAAGAACTTGTACTGTGCTTCTATAAAACATGTATCCCTGCCATGTGAATCAAATTAACTTTAGCTCCTCAAAATGTTTATTTACCTCAGTCATATGGACACACACCTCTTGAATCCTTGTCCAAAAAAGAAAACAGTTATTTTCTTTGGTCTCTTACCTCTGCAAATTTGGACTCCAGTTCTAAGTTGCGCTCCTCCACCTGTCTGAGGGAGTTCCTTGTGTGTTCATACATTTTGTGGGCATGCTCAGCTCTCTGCCTCTCATTCAACTCCTTCATCTCCAAAGTCGTGATTTTTCTTGCGGCAGAAAGCATGTCATTGTTGACTGTAGCCTTGTCTGCCTTATCCATGCCAGTTTCCCCTCCTGATTTAAAAACAAAAAAACCTGTGAGGATCCTCAAACTTGCTCAACTTAAACTATGTGGATACACAAGTTTAAACCAAAATGTTTTCAAAGTCGTTTAATTTAATTCAGATGTCAACTGCTGTTTTGTGTAGCTGTGATTGTTCCTCATGGGAGTTTGGTGAAGCTTCGTTTTGGTGTGGGTTTTGCAAAATTCATCAGTTACGATGACATTTAACTCGACGTATTCTTTGTTGAGGCAGGAATGTGAAAATCATGCCAGCTGCATCTTAAATCCCCTGAACGACCACAATGGAGCTAAAATCTACATAAGCTGTGAGATAAACATCTTCTTCATCACGACAGTGCATGCATGCATGTAGGACACAACAGTAGATTAAAGCTCAAAAAGAGAGTCTACAATAAAACAGATGTAAACATGGCCATTTGAGGCCTTGTGGGAAGTCTGAGCTCTGGCTTGTGTTTTCTCAACATCTCTACAGATGCTCTGCTGATGCCAGTGATGGCCTGGTCTTCAGCTTGTGAATGGCAAAGACTGAATCTGTGGCTAGATACTGTTTAGTCAATACTGACTGTCTCAATTGTTTTGTTATATAAATTGTACTTTTTATTTCTTGTAAATTTGAAGTCAACAAAAGCCAACATGTTTACCAAATGAACTGACATTCTCCCACGCTTGTTGTAAAGTATTAAGTTTCTCCTTGGTGATTTCCAGCTCTTTGTTCATGGCAGAGATTTGTTCTCGAAGAGACTCATTTTCACTCTGGGACATAAGAAAAAAAGAAAATAAACATATAGAAGAATGAGTTCAATTAAAAAAATGTTGGTAGAGATGGAACTGATCCGATCGGATATTAGTACAATATCAGAACTGGGCTTCGATATCTAAGATTCGCAAATTTGATTTCCATTCTCCGATTTCATCTCACCAAACCATGGAGGGAGCTTGTGTAATCTCATGTTAAAACTTTATAAGTATTATACAAAATATGTTGATACAGAATCAATTCTTGAAATATTTCCATTAGAACTCATATATATAAATAATTATGTATGATTTGTTCGCTTTTACTCTGAAAAGTCTGATGAGTAATGAGCTGTCTGTCGTACTTTAGCACCTGAAGAAGACGTGCTACTTTAAAATGTCACAAATACAGATATATTTTAGTCTGGGAACATAAAAAAGCAAGATGGCAACTTTAAGTGTGTGTACAACCAAGGTTTCCATGTTTCAAGAGTAAAACATTGTTCAGCTGAACAGCAGAGCGGTAAACTTTGAGCAGACAACATGAAAACTAAAGGGAATACCCCACAGAATAGTTGACTTAATCATTCTGGCCAGTCAGTCTCTATCAGTCAAGGACTATTTAGGAAACATCTGCTATATAAAATGCTGCAATGCTTTGTGACAATATGACTATGAATAAAGTGAAGGAGGACATGGGAATCTCCAGCATTGTTTTGATCATACGTTACAGCTTGTTGAGCATGACGGGTTTATTCCACAGTACATCAATAGCAACGCTTTCACTAATGCACAGAAACCTGGGGAGCATTTTAAACGTCATAACTAGGACACACTCATTTGTAGGATCTCCACACTGAACTAAAAAGGTCTTGCAAATCGGCAACATGAAGGCATTGTCGAGAAAGTATATTTTAGTATATTTTTAACAGATGCCTCTATGATAACACACACACACACACACACATATATATATATCGCTTGTGTCTTGCTCTCCTATTTAGAAGTGCTTTGTTGTTTACGACAGCCTAATGAAACTTTACACAATAACAACACTCCCAATAATGACCAAAATTGCAACAATGTTCATGTAAATTGAGTTGTTATGGGAAAATGTTGGTATTGGCCACTATCTACATATTGGATATTAGGATAAAATCAGAACCCTAAAGAAGTGGATCAGTGCATATCTACATATTGGAAATTCAATGAAAACACTTTACCAGAGTTTTAATACCTCTAAGTGTTGAAGGTTGGTGGTCTTCTGAATAAGACTACTGTCCCTCTGGAGAATGTCTCTGTATCTGGCTGTTAGCTCTGTGTACTGCTTGTTGGCCCTTTCCAGGTCTGATGAGGGCACACTGTCATCCAAGGCTTTCTGTAGTGCGGCAATCTTGTATGCAGCCATTTCCTTATGACACATAGCAGAAATAACACATTTCAAAATATTATGGGGTTATAACTATCCTTTGTGCTGGAATAGAAACATTCATGATGCTAACAACACAGACAAAAAATATATATAAATAAGGGAATAACTAAAATAAACATTTATTGTAAAAACGTATGCATCACTTAAAAGTCGGGAGGGAGATCCTGGAAAACCAGTTTAAACAAGCTACATTTTGAAAATACACACTTCAAAAGTCCAAAACCCTTTCTTCAAACCTCCTCACAAAGCTACACGTCCTAACCACTGACACACACAATTCTTCTTCCAGGGGTGGAGGGGGGGGAGCAACAATTGGCAGTTGAGTAGGATAGACAAATCACCATTCAATTGTCTAAAAAGGGCAATTTTAAAAGATTGGATGGTGTTTTTTAGTCCTGTCTATTCCACAGGTTACTAAATTCTTAGATTTTTGTGTTACAACATTTATTTAACTGGCTGCACCTGGGGTGTTGTATAAAGTACATGATATGACACTTCAACTCAGGGTCTATTCTGCTTTGGACAGGGATGTTTTTTATTTCCTTTTTACTGTTTTAAAAGTTAAATGCATTTCTTCAGACATTAAGCTTGAGTTTACAATATTAATCTTGTTTACTATTATTTGATGTAATAATTCCTTCAATACATTCAAATGAAAAAGAAAGTTGATTTTTGGGGCAAATTTAGCTGTGCAATTAAAATATGATTAATCGAGATGAAGTAATTACAAAGCCTGTAATTAAATAAGTAAATCCCTTTTCTTCCTCAGCAAGTAATTTCAATTATGTCTACATTACTAAATGCACCAAGTTACTGATATGTGGTTGGCTGATTACCTATATATCTAAATGCTGAAGAGGTGTACCTAATAAAGTGTCCAGTGAGTATTTATGAAAACATTGTCCATGTATTGAGGGAAAAAACACTGCAATTGTCATTTAATGCACAATTTTATAGAGCAGTATGATTTACTGTTTTGTGACACGTTATGATTGGAAAAGAGAGAAAATATTTCCAGGCTACCTTGTATCTCTGCAGGTAACCAATCCTCTGGATGACAGAAGCCTGCATGTGGCTGCTTTCATCCCTCAGCTTGCTGTTTTCCTTGCGGAGGTGCTGTTCTTGCTCCAGCAGGGTGGTGTAGCGTCTTGTCAGTTTCTTCTCATTAACCTTCAGGATAGTGAGCTTGCGAAAGACTTCGCTTAAGTGTCTTTTGGTTTCTTCCGGCTCTTTCTGAAGAGCATCCAGCAGGTCCTGATGGGTGAAAATGAGCAAGTTCAAATAAAAATGCACCACCTCCTCATCATCAAAAAATATGCATCTCTTGCTTGTTAACCTATGCACTAATTTTCTGTTCTCATTAATTTAACCACAGCTCTGGAGTTGTTACACATGTTGGAAACTGCGCTGTCCAAAATTCTCAATGGTCTTGCACAGCATAATGACTAATCTGTTTCCCCTTTATGATGTTTACACATTTACTGATGGAAGAGAAAAGTGTCCTGCTGAGATGCGTCTATAATACATTTGGTTTACTTTTGCTTGGTTCTTAACGCTGAACCATAAATACCATCTATATGTGTGTGGAAGAAAATGAGAGCCACATTGTAGAGCTGGTTGGGTAAAAGAACTGAATAATTCTGTGCACCTTGTAACAATTAACCGTGATTAACCTTTCAAGCATTGTACTTTCTGAACTTACATTCAGTTGTTGGATTTTGACATCGTCGACTTGTTTTTGCTCCTCCAACTTGTTCGTCATGTCTGAAAATGTCTCCTTCTCCTTTTGCCAGGCTGCCTTCTCACTACGACAAACAAATGACATAAAAATGCTTTTCTTGCACTTTGGTGGTTTATATTGTCATCTAATCATCTACTGTACCTTAGATATTCCTTGTAAAGGAGTCCCTGTTGGTGACTGATGACAGCAAACTTGTCTTTGTACTCCTCTAAGGCTCCAGCGAGCCTCTTGCCATTTTCCTCCTTGTTTTTGAGCTCCTAAATGAAAGCAGCATTGTCGGATTTCTTTTTTTACAAAGCTGACATGCAGCTGATTTATAGTTATTTCAGGCGGCGTCTTCAGAGTGAAGCGACACTGACCTGAAGCAGTCGAACAGCATACTCATTCAGCGAGCTGATGACCTCAGTGCTGCTGGGGCCCAGGCCCTCAGGGAGGGTCAGGGGTCGGGGGGCGACTCTGCTGCTGCACGATTTTCTAAGCAGCTCCAATTCACCTTCCAGCTGGCTCACCTGACAGGCACAGGTGATGAAAGTCCCAAACAAACCAATATGTCAAGCCTTTATACACACTTTCTCCTTCCGCGTCGTTACAACCATTTCTGACCGAAGAAGAAGAAAAAAATTCTCTGCTTTGTTCGTCTGAATGGGACAATCTGTCACTCGTGAAAAGAAAGATTTCAGAATGATTGTGGTCGGGTCATGGTCGCAAAACGAGGCACATAAATATGGTATCATACAATATGTGCTGGCAGACTGAGACGAGAGGAATGAACTGGTATGAAAAAAATGGAATGATACGAAAGAAAAGGAGCGGAGAAAACGGAGGGAAGAGGCTCATATTTAGGATAATATATTACAATAATTTTGCAGGCTGTGTTGTAGGACACATGAGTGCCTCTGGCCTTACGCAAACTTTTTTAGGTGTAAAAATATTAATGTTGGGATGGAAGACAGAAGGAAAAAAAAACATGTTAATATGTCAGTATATATCACAAAGAAACCAAAGAAAATTAGTCCCCTGCTTTCGACCCATCACTAGTTACGATCACTAGGACTAGTGTGCAGCAATATGCTGCACTTCGGAAGGACTTTTGGGGTTAAGGGGGACTATAAACCCTATTTCAACTAAGGGGTCTGAGTTGGGATCAGACAGTTTGGTTCAATAAACCCTGCATTTCCACAACCAAACGTAGCTTATCTGGTAGCAGCGTATCTGCTCGGAAGCAGAAGCTGCTTCTGCTATGAAAAACCATGATGTCATAGTTGCACGACACCCTCCTTTAATTATAAGAAATAAGGAAAAATACCTAACGGAGATGAATAAAGCATACATTAAGTTAAATTAAACGTGAAATAAACTAAGGGCAGCTGTTGAGAATGAAATACTTTGCAAGAGCAAATGAGAGAAATTCTTTGTCATGCACATAACATTAAATCAAGTCACAGAGACAATGTTTGAGAGAATACTGTATCCTGTTTTAGCTATGAAAATTTGTTTTAAAACCCCCCTGCGCCAATTCACATTTAATTTTTTAGAGTTGCAGTAGTTTAAATATGAAAAAAGTATAAAAGTAAAAACACTCTTTCTATATTTTCTCTTTCTTGTTCAGTAAAAATGGAAGAAATCTAAAAACAGAGAAAGTTGACTGAAAGACTGATCATTTCTGGCGTCTAGATTCTTCATCTTCATCTCAAATTCCATTTTTCAGCATTCATCTTAATGGTCATCTTCCCATACAAAAATGTTTCTGATCATTTGCAAAAGGGACATTGGAAAATATCCCCTTGAAAGACCAGACTTCAATAACTGACAACTTGAGATCTCCCACTGCTTTGCTTTCTTGCTAAAAGAAAACATGACCAGCAAAAATGTATATTAAAACAAAACAACTATCAATCCATCTGTCATTACTAGTCTGTCGGTATATCTTTTCATCTCGACATACAACCCAAATTCCAGAAAAGCTGCAATGTTCATTTAATTTGAACAAAATGTAAACTGAATGACCGTCAATTCAATACCAAAAGTCTAAAGTGAGAAATTTGACCATGTTATGCACAAAATGAGCTCATGTCAAATGTATCACTTTCTAAAAGCCTCAAAACAGCATGTGCATGTGTCCCATGATGAAGCATCTCTTTTTGTTTTCAGAACAGTTTAAAGACTTCTGGGAGTCGAGGTTATAGGCTCTAGAGTTGTTGTGTTGGAATTCGGTCCCATTCCTGCCTCATATAAGATTGCTGCACATTTTTGATGTATCTCAGTTCCAACATACCAGGTGTCCATTAAACTGATTCAACAGCCAATGAAGTTTGTCCACTACGAGTGATTAGTTTGAGTCAGGCATGTTGGAACAGGGATACATGGAAAACTTGCATGATTGTGGCCTTGGAGGACCAGAACTGTTTACCCCTGGTGTACTGATGCACCTCCATATCATCAGACATGCAAGATACTGAACTGAACGCTGATAATGCTTCCTCTTTGGCTTATAGGACACGGCATCAGTCATTTCTAAAAGAAAGTCAGATTTGGACTCGCCAGACTATAGAACACTTTCCCATTTTAAAACAATCCATTTCAAAGGAGTCTCGGCCCACTGGACACGGTGGCGCTTCTGGATCATGTTCAGCTACGGGTTACTTTTTGCATGAGAGCTTTAGTTCGTATCTAAACAGTAGATTTCATGAACCGACAGCGGTTTCTGGAAGTATTCTTGGCCCATTTACTAATTTCAGTTACACAAACGTTTTGATGAGTGATGTAATTACATCTGGGGGCCTCGAAGAGCACGGGCATCCAACAAAGGTCTTCATCCCTTCTGCAGAGACATCTTCAGTTTTTCTGAATATTTCATTGATTTATGCACTTTAAATTATCACAGTTGCAAAAGCTTTGCAATTCAACATTGAGGAAGATTGTTTTTGAAGTATCCCATAAATGCTTTATGCACACTGACAAATCCAAAAGTGTTGCCCACTTTTACCTCAGAAACGATATCATTGTCGAACGTCACTTTCTATGCTGATCATGTTACAGACCTGGTGTCAATTAACTTAAATACTTGCTGGTTTACCCTCCAGCTGAATCCTTTATGAGTTTCTTGTTTTTTAAGTAATTTGTTGCCACTGTGCCAAATATGAGTCCTGTTGCTAGCATAACATTTAACATGTCTCATATTGGGCATTAAAATCATTTAATTTAATGGCTAAAATTTTTTACATTTGTTATGCATGTTGTTTTAAACAAAATATTGGCTCATGTGTTTTAAAGGTCTTCCAGTTTTCATGTTGTTTAAATTTAATAAGATTCCACTTTTTTAAGAATTTGTGTTGTCTAACAATGTACCTTTTCTTTTGCTCTGACAAGCTGACTGAAGCTGCTGGTTGCCTCTTCACGAGCTGATTTCAGTTCCCGCCTCAGTTCTTCATTTCTTCCCACCAGCTGATGTATTTGGGACTTGGAGTCTGGTTCAGATTGCCCACCAAGACTACTGATGTCTATACCCTGTGACAAGAGAAAATGAGTAGGAACAACCTACTTTAAACACACACTGAAAAACAAAGGGTGATAAATAACTAACAGACATGCTCTCTGAAACAGAAAAGATCTTTTAAAGTTTTACCAGGCTCTCAGTCACAAAATTTGTCAGTTGCTGATAAGCAGCAGAAGCTGATGAGATGTCTCTGATGTGTCTTTAAATTACATAATCTTTTTTTATGATACTATTTTAGTAATTGTTTTTTTCAGACATAGGCTAACATATATTAACAACATAGAATAAACTGAATATAACTATAAAGCAGAACAAAAAGAAAAACCCCAGAAACGTTAAAAAAAAATCTACATCAAACACATAAAAAACAAAAACAAATTCCCTTCATATTCATCTTGATTATATACAAATCCCACCCGGACTGCAGGCTATTACCATGCTTGAAATCCATCAATCTTTTTCAGTCACATTCTCCTTATCCACTAAGTTTTCCAAATTTGTATGTTCAATTTAACTAATATGAGATCCCCCATATTTCTTAAAAAAAATTCTTGTTTAAGTAACATAGAGAAGCGGTTCATTTAACTGTTTACCAACATTTGCTCTTCTATACACATTTTTCTTAGCCAATGCAATCATTTGTTTTACTTGTAACAAACATATATCTATAAGGGTCTTTTCTCTTCTTTCGTGGTCAGAAAGGCCAGTTTTGTCCTGGGCTGCTCACAAGACCTTGCAAGGGAGCTGGGTGAGAGGAAGATGTTGGTCAAATTTAGATCCATCATGGACAACACAGCTCACCTTTCATATTCCACCATCACCATGTAATTATATAGCTAAATTAATTATATAGCTTCCGAGGTTGGATTTAATAACCCTTTATTCATAAATATATAGATTTATATTTATATTCTGTTTGCTTCAGAGCAGCTGTAATAAGTGAATTTCTCCACTTTGAGATTGAATAATCTAACATTCTAGCAGGAATAATTTGGGTTCCCATACTAAATGAACATTTAAGATGTTATTATGAGTTTAACATCATTCCATAATTGCTTTTATTTTGCTGTCCACACACAATTTAAATGTTACACGTAAAACAGAGATGAGGAATACTACTTTTTAATTTATTAAATTTTACAGGAGTTATGTAGGTAGAGTATGCAACATTGTGAGACAAATGTCAGTTGTTTCCTCACGTGCTGTAAGAGTAAGATTCCATCGCTCTCAAGACAAGATACTTGTCCATTGTAAAATAAAACATAATGGTTCTTAACTGGGCTTCCCAATGATTTAAGAGAGGATTAAGAATGTTTATTTTTCCGTAAGAAATTTACAAATGACTTCTTTAACTTAAAACAATTCTAAACGGGGGAGACAGATGTGATTTTTTTAAACAAATAGAGCAAATTAGTTTTAGTTCCTTTTTAAAAGATTAAATGTAGGGTAAGACATGTATTCTAAGAGCATTTTTTACGATATAGCTGAAAACCCCCTTCACATCCCAACTGTAGCCAATTAAATGCTCTAACATAAAAATAAAACATTTAGTCACTCGTGGAACGGAGAGGACTGAAAAAAACACCATCCAATCATTTTAACCTACCTGTTCTAACCAACTAGATGGTGATAAGTCTATTCGGTTCAACTGCTCTTTGTCCCTTTCCCCTCAACCCCTCTGCAAGTGCCCCTCTTTGTGCAAAAATCACACTCTCAGAGGCTTGTAGCACTTTTATAGGCAACAGAGTGAGAGCCAGAGTTTGGCTAGCTACTTTAGTTAGCATGCTGGGATCAAAATACTGTGAATCCTCAGGAACAAGCATGGCACCTTTCTGTGTTTTGAGGCGTTGACTCAAAGGGGACATGTGAAGAAAAGGGCTTGGACTTTGAATTGTGTATTTTTTCTAAATATAACTTGCTTGAACCGTTTTTCTACCAACAAAGAAGATAGGTAAATGCATCCATCTATCTGTGAGACCAGAAACTGATTCCAGAGCAACTTGTTTGTCTTGTCATATTTTTACATGCAAATAAGCATCTTAAGCTATGGAGCACAATCATTTTGCAGTTTTTTCCCAGCCGCTCAATGCTTTTTTGGTCATTTTGTTGCAAAGTGATAGAAACAACCTAAAGGGACATGTTTTTTTTCATATAACAATTTATAAGAAAGAGTATGAAAAAAACTGAGATGATGAAATTTAAACATAAAAACTAGCAACTACAGAGCGGTGAACGGTTTATTAAATCCCATTGAGCTCAACTGTCAATTTAAATTAGGCTAAATACACATCTGCAGCTTTATAAAATTTGTAAAGCATTAAGAAACAGCCAAAGAAATTGAAATATATGATGCTGATTTGTTGGTTGGTCTCAGAACAAAGAAACAAGACCTCTTGAAATGGGATGGAAGTTAAGCAGAATTAACCGTGTAGCTTCCCAGAAACTCATCAGATCTATGACCATAAATTTAAACTGACTTGACATGAATGTGAAAATAAACACAAAAACACAGAACAGTACACTGCTGTATATAAAAAGCTTATTTCAGAAAGTCTGCTATAAATCAAAAACAGTTAAAAAACATTTGACAGCCTGTTTGTAAGTAAACATTGTAACTTAATTATAACATGATTTATATGGTATGGAGACACGATGAAGCTGAAAGACTCAAAAGGGATTCATTGAGACTATGGTTTAAGCAAAACTTAAACGAAAACTACCAGGAACAAGGTCATGCATCCGACTCATACTACTTACTGTAAAACAAGCAACCTCATCTGCACCTCACTGCATTTACAAGTGTTGACTGCTGGAAGGGTGGGAATATCCAGCTTTGAGGCTACATACTGCAGCTGTCAGTAAACT
Source organism: Telmatherina bonti (assembly GCF_933228915.1). Classification (NCBI taxonomy): domain Eukaryota; kingdom Metazoa; phylum Chordata; class Actinopteri; order Atheriniformes; family Telmatherinidae; genus Telmatherina; species Telmatherina bonti. The sequence continues at coordinate 19,121,881 of NC_136620.1, read as the reverse complement.
GACACAAAAATATAGATTTTTTTCTTTATGTTATGTTCTGTACCAACATGAAAGCTCTAAAAGATATTTTGTGCATAGTTCAATATTATTGGCAGGATGTGTTTGGTTTAATTGTGCTGTTGTCTCAGCCAGAAAACAGATATGCTCAATTTCAGAGTGGAACTTGTCCAAGTTAAATGAAGTTGCGTGTATTAGATTTTGATGTTTTAACCATCTGGCTGGATACATAAAACCGTATCAAAATTCCATCCTAGTCATGACAAGGAATAAGGAGATACTTTATCAATCATATTTGGTGTATGTGAGATACTTACATTTGCCAGGTTTTTTAACCTAGGGATGGACACGGTATCATCACTTTGCGCAGCCTCTTGATTAATCCTGGGAGCTTGAAGTGTGTCCTTTAGTGCACCCTCCAGATCTTTCTTTACTTTCAACATCTCTTCCACTATTAGTAGATCACAGGAAGAAATGGTGACCACAAGCAATTCTGTCATAAATCTACTGAATTTAAAAAGAACACTATGATAGTATATCAGTAAACCCTATCCACATTGGAACTACTATCAAACACTTCAAAGGTTCATGTGGCTGGCTGTATAGAAATCCAGTGCGGTTCTCTTTGAGGTGCCATGTAGGACAGAATGCATTGCTTACAGACACAGACACACACAGACACATACCATAATCGCTTGCACAAACATCTAAAACCAACTCTCACACACTGGAAGAACATTGTGATAGTAAATTACTGAAAATTCACACATACTTGCAACTAAAAGCCAGCACATATATGCAATACATCCTGCACCTGTTAGAGGTTATGCAGGTGTATGTGTCAAGGTGTGGAAACAGGGATGGTTTCTATGTTCAAAACCGCCTATGGTTTTCTTTTATATAGAATGTTTTATTAAGATTGCTGTGGGTTTTAAATGTTTTGTGTTCATAAACTGGGACAAGTCTGTAGCCTAATTGCCAAATGACAGCAGCTGAAGGGGTGAAATTGCCCAAGTAGCACCATGGACGTTGGAAAAGAGACGGAAATTTTGTGTCAAATGAAGGACAACCATCAGGACTAAAGAAAGGTGGAAGAGTGGGAGATTTTTGTTTTGGTGCTGTCAAGAAATAAAAGGCATGGCTGTTCAGTAGCAGTGCTGCTCTGATCTATTACTCCCACTATCAGATGGTGGAAAACTTGGACAGAAACAGCTGTTAAACCATGCTGCTTCCACCTCCAAACCGAGGTCAGGATGCAGAGGTGAGGGGATTACTCCTGGATGAAACAGCTAGCTTCAGGGAAAACTCATCACCTTAGCCAGTAGTGTTGAAGTAAACACTGGACTCTGCTGTGTGACTTTTGGCGTAAACATACCAACTTCTTTTAAAATTTGCAATTCATTGATCTTTATATGCAAATGGTTCTAGGCATTTGTGGAAGTGATTAAAAGCAGGGTTTGTGAGTCAAAAATACCTTAAAGGCACTTCATCATTTTCCTTTATGCAAATCACACTTACATTTGAGTTGAAACTCTGTCTTCTGACGTTCCAGCTCTCTCTCTTTAGCGCTCAGTTGTTTTTCCAGGTATTCATTCTGCAAAAACAGATTTGCGCAAAAACAACTGAAAAAAGTTCACTTGGCCTAAAATAAACATAATTCATAGCATGGGAAATACCATTACCTAAAGTACTTTTTTTCTATGAACCATCTAAATAACAACAAACTACATTCACTGCAGGATCTCTGGTACTTGTTCAATATATCCGTCCTGTCATGTTCATGCCCCTTCACTTACTTTCATGTTTCTGGTCAAATTTTACCAGTCTGTTTCAACTGTTCTTAAATTAATGCAAATCTCTATTAATCTTCACCAGTTTTTATTAAACAGTCTTTTCAGCAGTGGAAAATATTTCACAGTACTGATTAACAGAACAACTGCAGTGAAAATACAGACATAGAACATGTATTCCACGTAATGTTAAATGAGTGTGTGTCTGTATGTGTATGTGCTTGTGTTTTTATAAATCCATGCACATGATATTCAGGTGGGCGACTAGTTTGTCATTTATTCATTGGACAGGTTGTGTATCTTCTCTTTCAAATAGTTAAATTCTCGAAAGGACACGAAACTGTTGTAAGGACATAAGTTCCCAGAATATGGGCCTCAGTCTCCTTAAAGTCTGGATCAAAGTCGGTTGATCCAGACGTTTCCAGATCATTTCCAAGACATTCTCTGGTTAAACTTCAAACTGGTTCAGAGACTGACAGATAACCTCATAGTCAGACTTATTGTGCTCAAGGTAAACAGAGAGCAATGCAAATGTCAAGCTATATTGTGGGGATCTGTGTGTCCGTGTGAAGATGCATTGATTAGTCTGGAAGGTGTGTTCACATGGTGGGAGGTAGGCATGAAAGCATTGAAAAGAAATGGGTTCACATAAACTCTTATCTGTGTGAAGATATACATAATTTCATCAGGAAGGTGGTTCGCATGGGAGGATCCACACATAAGGGCAAGAAAGAGATGTTTACCCACAAAGGACACAGTCTAAAATGTATGTGTGTGTGTGTGTGTGTGTGTGTCGGGGTGGTCTGTATTGGGATGTTATCTCATCTGATTGAAGAATTTAATGTGGATACTCTTTCTTTTTCTATGGCTGTCATTTTCATTTTTGAGGTTTATGAAAAAAATTTAAAATTGAATGAAAGTGGTGACCGTCACGTTTATATGTTTATCTGCGCTGTGTGGTGAAGATAGGAAGGTATTGGAGTAATCCGATCTACAACAAAATATTTGTAAGTGTTATTAAGTTGTTAATTGTTCAGATATCACCGGGACATGACATCATGGTTTATGGATGTGTTTCACGTTTTCAGTGTAACTAAGCTGCCAATGTTCAAGGCCAAACTTAAGACCTATTTATTCAAAAAGGCCTTTAGTTTGTAGTATTATGTTTTATACTATTTGTACTTTTTGTGTAATCTATTCATTTTAACCAGTTTTGTGCTTTTTCTATCTTTAGTAATATCTCATTTATTTTAATGTGCATTAATATTTCTATATTTTATGATGTTAAGTGCCTTTGTCAGCTTGAGTGTTGTATGGTGCTATAGAAATAAACTGACTGATTGAACTGAGTGTCATTGCATCATACGAGTTACGGCATAAACAACATACTTATTAAGTAGGTAGACAAATAACATGATGTTATTCACTTCAAAATGTATCATGTTTCACTAAACAGTTCATGAAATATTCCTTTATCATCTTTAAGTGTTGTGAAAAAAACTGTCTGCATGGATATGTCTAAAATCACAATCAGGACTATCACCTGTTATCACTAATAATATTATCTGGAGAAAATTAGAAAATAATAAGGCATGGAATGTATACATTTAAGTGTGAACATTAAATAAATTTTCTTTTTAATCAGTATGATGAAGGGTCTGTTGTGCATATTTATGCATATTTGTAGCTTAACTGCTCCTGTAACTGATGACCAGCCCTGTGCACGAGGATTTCCATTCACTCCTTGTTAAAGTGAATGAAACCCATCAGTACATCCTTGTACTGATGGGTTTCCTCACATAAACTATTTACTTTATATCTTTTCAAAACATTTCTGTTGGATTAAATCAAGACTTTGGCCTAACTATCACAAAAATCTAAAGTTTCTTTTACTTTTATTAGTCTTTGCTTCAGAAATTTGCTTCAGCTCATTGTTGTGCGCTAAAATCCACTGTCTATAGAGCAGTGGCTCTCCAACTTTTTGAGACAAGCTTAGAAAATAAGAAGCATAATATAAAATTGAAAGAAGGGAAAGGAAAAGAGAATATTAGATAAAGGTCATTTAAAGCACAGTCAAGTTGAGAAAAAAAAAAAAAGCTTAAGAGAAACAGAGCAGATTTGTAATTTTTAATAAAAACTACTGAAATGCAGCTGAGAACAGTTGAGTCTTTAACCTGGATTTAAATAAACTGAGTGTTTCAGCTGATCTGAGCCTTTCAGGGGGAGTTTGTTCCAGACATGCAGAGCATAGAAGGCTCAATGCAGCTTCTCCATGTCTTGTTCTGACTCTGGGAACTGATAAAAGACCTGATCCAGATAACCTGAGGGGTCCGGTAGGTTCATACCGGGACAAGAGGTCACTGATGTACTTTGGCCCTAAATCATTCACAGCTTTACAGACCAGCAACAGAAAAGTGAATTGCAAGACAGCAGTAATGTGTCTTACAGTTCAGAAATGTGTTTTTAGGATGTAAAAAATGATGTATTATTGTAAGGTTTACCTTCCGTCTGATCTCTTCGTCTGTGTAATTGCTGCCTTGCTTGAGTGGAACATGTTCTTTTCTGCTTGGCCAGACATCTTCCAACTGCAAGCTTGCCAACGGGATCCCTGCAGACACATTAACAGCAAAGCTCTATGACAAACTATATCGCATCTAAAACTAAACACATTTTAACAAAACCTACCCAAATATAATACACAGCAGACCTATTTGGAAAGGTTTGTCAAGTACAAACTCATTTTACTTAGCACCACCCCTCAAGGTTCAGATGTGATAAGAAACAACCTTTTCTAAGTCTGCAGTTTTTAAACTGTGACACATTCATGTGATTTTCCAGAACTGGACCTTTTACGTTTTTCTTTTTTCTTTCCAGCAGTGTTAACTTAACTAAACGTGTGTATATGCAAAACAATAATGCATTAATAAGACGCGTTTGATATGTAAAAACACTGATGCTAACTTCAGTGTTCAAATTTGTGATTTAATTCACCTCTTTCCTTCACCATGCGTCTGATTTGTTTCTTTAACTCCAGTCGCTCCTCTTCTAGCCGTTCAATCTAGAAATAAATCCAGACCGCGACCAGTGAGTTGAAAGAAATCCGTTATGTAGGTATAAAAGCAACACTTCTGACTGTCACAGCCTTTTACCTCTTTTGAGAGAACTTGGTTTTCTGCTTTATACTGGCGTTGTCTGAGGTCTTTGGCACGCCTGAATTCTGTCAGATCCACTTCCTGCTTTGGTCCCAGACCTGATACAACACCAAAATACAGACAAGTATTTGTTAAGACTTCACTGTTCCACATAAGTCTGTGGTCTCTAACCAGACTGAGAAATGAGAACTAGAATGTTTTTAAGAAGTCTAACCCAGTTTTTCTCGGAAATCCTCGTTTTCGTCCATGAGGTCATTGATTCTCAGCTCGAGCTGGTTGATCTCTTTGGTCATTGCCTCAGCCTCACGATCTCTCACTCTAACTTGATAGTTACACTCTTTGATCTCTGCAATGGCTGCTTCCAGGCCATACGTTCCCTGCGATACAGAAGCAGGGACGTAATTCCGACCATCAAAAAGCATTGCTTGTCTTGCTTTCTTTATTTTTTGTCTCATTGCTTTTTGGAGAAATCAGGATGAGATTAGTTTTATTGAAAAACAAACACCACACTTGTAAATCCAAAAAGCATGTTGATCACACCCTAGTCACATCACCATTTAAACATCCCTATTAAAGGCAAGCATGGATAGCAGAGGAAAAAAAAATTACAAGCTTCACTTTCTTGGAAATCAAGAGTCAGCTAATTCGATATGGATGGAAAAAGTCTTGGAAGTCGATGTCGAACACAAAGGAGAAAGAGAGGGTATTTGTAGACTTACAGACTCATACTGGCTCAAGCGGTTTGTTGCCTCAATGAGTGCTTTGTCTTTTTCCTCAGCATGAGCTTCGGCCATCTTTACTGCCTGCTCTGCTTCTAGTGCTCTGGTTTCTGCAGCGTTAAGCTTGGATGTCAGTTCCTCCATCTTCCTCTGCATTGTTGATGGCAAACCTTGGACAAGAAAGGCTGACAATTACTTCAACCACTGACAAAAATGACAAGTCATTACTAAGACAATTTAGAAATTCGTTCTCATGAGTTCAGACACAAAATTGACATTTAATAAAACAAAATGCTTTGTTCATACTTCAATTTAGCAAAAGAACAAAACAGAACATCCCTGAATTTATGATCACTGTTTACCTACATGTAAAAAATATGAAATTTACATGGCAGGATAAATTCACAGCAGAACCATAACAACAGAAAAATAATCCAGTGTGTGGTGGCGAGTGTGTAGGGGTGTGAGTCTGCTGTAACAGATTTAAAGGATACATTAAGGTCAATAAATAGTTTGCGTTACCAAACAGTAGAACTGGCAATTAATGGCTTCAGCAAACAATAAATCAACTAAGTGATATTAAAAAGTGGTTCAGGACAAAACAGTTTTCATTTTGAATGTTCGATCCTGTCGGATGTGTTTTGCTTCATACATACTTCTGAGCAAACATCTGGATCTTTAATATCCTAAAGTCTCATAACGGAAAGCTGCTGTAGGTGTCAACAAAGTCAATCAGCTCAGCGAGACTTGCTGCACTTTGACTTATCTGATTCAAATTTCATTGGTGTAAAGTAAAAAAAAAATCTTAATAATGATCGTTATCTTTTGAAGACATTTGTGGTTGTTTACTCATCAGCCCAACCAGATGAGTAAACGACCACCAACCAGATCCCTAAAGCTTGTTTCTTTGACTTGTCAACACTTTCCAGATCTGATTTAATCTTTTATTTATATTTGTCTCTTTTGGGAAAGTAAATAACCTTTACTAATAGAATAATGGCTCACGACTGATAAAAGAAAACCCCTTTTCACACATTATGTAAACATGTTTTATAAAAACCCACCTCGGTCTTTGTTTGTGGATGTTTTGAGCTCCTCAATTAGCCGGGCGTGCTTCTCCATCTCTCCCGTATACTGCTCCACCTGCTCGCTCAGCATCTTGATTTGATTATCTCGCTCTTGGACGGTCTTTGGGGGCATTCAAAAGCATTTCAAAATAATTAGAATTTATGTGCAATACTAAGCCCAGCTGTTGCACACTTCATTATTGGCATTTTTAACAGGAAAAGAGTTTATGAAATGAAAACAAGGAGCGGCTAGAGATAAGAGCCAGATGACAGATGAAACTTACACCGCAGAGCTCATATATGACCTGGCCCGCAGCAGCGATAGAGATGGAAGGGAGGACAGGTTGATAAGAAATGACAAGGCAGAAATAAGAATGCCAAAGAAAAACAACTCAGGACATGGAGAAGAAAAACATGGAAGCAGAACCATCCTAAGCTAGGAATACCTTGCATCAATGCCTATCCCAAGTAGTTATTCCTATTTCTATATATGCAAGTGTACATATTTAATCTAAAAGTATTTTTAAAATCTCCAGTTAATCACATTATATGACACGATTCAATGAAAAGAATATTGACATTTCCTCCTAATGCAGCTTTGCAGGTAACGTTGATGAATCAAAGTAAAATCTACTTTTTTAATAAAAGAAACAAATTACAACAAATAATGAGATGTCAAGAAGGATGGTTATTTCCATTATTACACTTCACCCCCACTGACCTTCCTGTGGTGGCATAAGAGTCTTTCTGAGGATAACTGCCTTATACATCCACACCTGAGTGCAGTTCTGGATGTTAAGTGCCACCAAGTAAAATAGTCTTTTGGTAGTACTAAGTAATATAGCATGAAAACTTTGTAATTCAACAAAGTGTTTACTTATTACAGCTAGCGTCTAACTAAAAGTGCTCTGAGATGCTACCTACAACTGCAGTCACCATCTTTTATTACACTCATTAATACAAATCAAACCAATTGGCCGCACAGAGCTGCACATGCTTGGTATCATGTTTATTTTTAAACAAAATTTGTTTCTAAAGGGCTGTAGAGAGTGTACTGTGTCTGTCTTTTCAGACTGCAGATCTTCAGATTACACACTATAAAACAGACCATGTGATGATGTAAAGGCAGTGATTTCTGGTAAACCAAAGAAAGAAGCAGCTGATAGTGTTTAGATTCTGTAACACTTTTCCAAGTGTTGCCCCGGGTGGATGTGCCACATTGCCCGTTAAGGTTTGGTTAAAAAACACGTCTGGTGCAATCTGAATGGTGTTTTTTACTCCCATTTTCACACATTTTTGCCATTTGCTACTTTTTAAGTTTGAAAACAATCTTGTGGCGCACCCACTGAGCTGTAATTCCAATAATAAAATTATTCTTTCAGTTAAAGTTAGGATCTCGTGGCACTAATGCATGACAATTCCAATGTCAGGGACAAATATAAATAATATTCAATAACAATAAAAAAAAAAAAAAAAACTATAGATGTCATTTTTATCAGAAGAATGAATATCTTATAAACTTTACTGTTTCTACAATCATTTCTCTTTTGGGAGTTTTCTGATCTCAGAATCTGCCTCAACAAAGACGGCCAATAAATAACACAATAAAAGAAAATAAGTATTAAAAACCACGTGGATAATGCAGATTATGTATTTCCTTTTTGGGACCTATTTCCTTTTTGGGACCCACCTGCTGCAAGGCAATAATGTTGCTCTTGTCCAAGTCAAGCTGGGCTGAACGCAGTTTTTCCCTCAGGTCACGAATCATCTGCTGGTACACCAAAATTTCATCATCCTTTCCAGAGAGCACTCTCTGCAGAAGGAAAAGATCATGTCACTGCCAAAGCTGGGCTCATGTCAGCTCTGTAAAATAGTCCTAACCAAGTACGAAAGTCAGTGATCATGGTAATGAAGAATTGCAGTTTTTTTTTTTTACTCTGCATTAATGAACTTTAATCAAACAGGTAAATCCCTTATAAATGTTCAGACTTTGTTTATTATTCTGGCTCTTGACGATTGTAAAGTTTTAAAAGAAACTGGGAGGTCATGTGGAACAAAACAAGGACAAAACAAAGTAATTCTTCATTAATTTTCTTCACCGCCTAATCCAATTCAGGCTCAGAAACTGGAGCCTATCCCAGTAATCATTAGGCGAGAGGCAGGGTACATCCTGGACAGGTTGCCAGTCCATCACAGAGACACACAGAGAGATAAACAACTCGTCACGCTTAAACTCACTCCTAGAAACTATTTAGATTAACCAATTAACCTAACACGCATGTCTTTGGATGGTGGGAGGAAGACAGAAGAAAACCAACACACAAGTGGAGAACATGCAAACTCCACACAGAAAGACCACTGTTTGAACCTCCCCCCAGCCAAGGCTTGAACCAGCGACCTTCGTGCAGTGACGCCAGAGTGCTAACCACTATGACACCGTGCAGCCAAAGTAATTATTAAGAAATGAATTAATTCAATTTAATCAAGTAAAACCTGTATTAAATGTGGGAACTGAGAAATCCCTGTATCAGCAGAGTAGAAACTAAATAAATATTTGCTTCCAGGCTTCAGAAATCTTTTCTTCTTTAATAAAAAAAGTAAATGAAAGAAGTCTTTTTTGTGTCTGCGGCACTGAGGCCCTGACATGCACATCATCTGGAAATGGGCAAACACTTTAAAAGAGAACATCTCAACACAAGCAGACATGCGGTAACAATGACGGTGATGGTTACAATTATTGGTATCACTATCAATGTTAATAGCAATAACATAATAGTCATTGATACAATAATAATAATTTAATTCAGCTTTATTAGTATAGTGCAATTTCACAAAAATGTGAAGGGGTACTTCATAGTCACATCAACCACTTTGTAACCACTTTACAATGAGATTAGTTATTAGGTATTCTGGCAAAAGTACTAACTATAATTATTATATCATTATTTTCACCTAAGGCTCGATTCCACTACAGGTAAGCTAACTGTGATTCATACCACATCATTCTTTCAGACAGATGATATGCAGGCAGAGACCTGGACTCACAACACATAATTCACTACATTTAGACATAAAACCTCTTTGCTTTAGTAATGTTACATTGTGTTTTACTCCTTGTTCTCATGTCCCGTGTCGCCAGTCGTGTGTGAAGATGGCGATTCCTGCAGTATCAGGGACTGAAGTTTCAGGATACTCAGTTTTCAAAACAGCTACTTCGTACGAATACAAATGTGGAAACGAAGAGTTAAAATTGAGGTCAAGCTTTAACTCACCCTGTACTTCTACATAACTCTAATGATTTTAGAAAGTTAGCTGATATGACATGGAAAAAGTGAAAATGTGAAAAGTGCCCAGAGTGAGATTAAAAATATCAAACCTGAAATTGCTGTTATGAGTCAATGTTTGTGTTCATTTCTGGCTCTTTGTTCAGATAATTAAACCGACTGAGGTTAGTTAAGTATACAGACATGCAAACAGGTAGAGCGAGTTGAAGATTTCGCAGGAAAAGTGGCTTGATTGCAGATGATTAGCTTGAAACTTGGCAGGATGGATCATGACTATTTCACACATTTTATAATGATGCTTTTGCTTCTTGCTCACATTATGTATCTAGTAAATAGTACAATGACTCAGCCAGACAACCATTTTTTTTAGAATGGAGCCCGGCTTATTTACTTCAAGCCAAATCTGGCCAAAGGAAACAAGACTGATGCAAATTGCACAGAGACCAAACTACTGAGGATTTTTTTTGATGTTGCGAATATATTATTTTATGTTGTCTAGCAACTGTTGCTTAGCTAACACACCCACTGGCAGAGCAACTGCAGATACAGATAAACAGCCTGGAGGTAATGTGGCTCTCAAGGGAGCTTCGCAGTCTCCTTTTACCCCAACGACGTTTTGAAAACTATTTTGTTTTAAAGTACGCATTAACATTTGTAGCTTGCATGGTTGAACAGTAGTTTAAGTTTCTGGCAACATTTTGCCATGTCGCCCTACAAGTTTCTTACAAGCCTTTCTAAAAGACACACTAATAATCTCTGAAAGGTTTAAAAATGGCCTCTGCTGCTTTATTGGGAAAAGAGGCAAAGGGAAAAAGGGCAACAAATTAGTGCCCTGTTAATGGTGCCGATGTTTACCACCCACCTTCCACTCCTCTACTTTGGCGTTGACTGCTACCATAACTGGGTCATCCTCTTCAGTCATGTTATGAATCTTGTCTGTTAACTCTCTGACCTGCACATTAAACACACGTAAGCAGGTCAGCTTCAGTAAAAAAAAAAAAATCCAGACAGATTTAACATCACAGCTTTTTTTTTTTTTTTTTTTTAATGATATCCCACTTGGTCCATGTTGCAGCCTTGCAGTGAAGATAAATGTTATCAGATAACTCATCGCAGCATGAAAATATATTTCCAAAACCACCCACAGCTTCAGGATGGAGTCAGAATACAGACTAAAAAAGCAGTGGATATGAGAGCTGACTTTACTTGAAGCTTCGCATGATCCCTCTCTTTCCTGAGTTGGTCCATAATCGAGTCAGTCTGCTGCACAACAATCTTCATCTTGTTGTATTCATCTGTCATCTTCTCCATCTCCTTCACAGACTCCTCCAGGCTTTTCTGCATCTGCTCATTCTGCATCTTCAGGTGTGTGTTTTCTTCCTCGACTCGCTGTTGAATGCAAACAAAAAAACATCACAAAGTAGATTTGTGGATGCACACCCTGATACTTACACATGCTGCGAATCAGTGGTACTAGAGTCAGGCAATAACTCTGATGGAACTCTAAATTTCAGTTGTCTATATACAAGTTACTGAAAACAACACTTACCAACAACACTTGGTGCACATACAAAAAAAACCAACCGCTTTTCTTCTCTGCTTAAATTTTTGGCATCTCTTTTCCTGAATAATTAGCATTTACCTCATTTACAAGATGTTAAGAACAAACAAAACAGATTTCAGAGAACCTGAAGGTCTTCCAAGCACTGGTAGAGCTGGCGGTTGGCCAGGTTGAGCTTCCGCTGAGTCTCGGCACTCTCGTCTCTGGATGGGAGCGGTTCTCGCTGGTCCAGCTCTCCACGATAGAAGTCAACATCCTGCTGGAGCTGCTCATTCTGATGAGGCACAGGAAGGTCAGAATGCATTTCAGGAAGAATAGTGGGATTAAATTCCCCATGATCATGAACAAATGTTGAAATGTTAGTTTGTTCTAGGAAGCTTGTGAAATGTGAGTGTTTCCTATATTTCTGATTTTTGTGGCCATATTGATGAGCTGATAGTGTCATTTTCAGTTTTCAGCTAAATCGGATGTGATTAATGTTGTTTTAAAAATTGAGAATATAAGAAGCAAGTTAACATCTAACTTGTGTTCAATCTAAAGAAACGGTGTTAAAACAAAAAACTGTTTGAATACTTGAAGAATTCGATCATTTTAAGGGTTACATATTTAATTAGTCTTTGATTTACTGTTGTATTTCAATACATTAAATTTCTCCTTTATACCAGCAGATAGAAACCTCATTCAGATTAGATAATCTTTTTTAAAAATGATCTTTTTTAAAAGTGTTCTGGCCGCTCGTTTACACAGTTACAGCGTTTTCGGTGGATAAAACTGCAAAGATTTGGCAACGGCCTCCTGTGAGAAATGACGATATTTACGTTTTTTTGTTGCATTAGGTTTTGAAATCATTTGTCCATATTTTCACCATTAATAATTATAATCAAAATGTACATATTTATATCTGTATACTGTCATGTTTTGGCTGTAAATGTAATATTTAAAAAATTGTGAGACAACGTCTTTTTTTCTTTTAGTGTTGTGAGCAATTCTCATGGAGTCGCACCCAAGTGTTATGTTTCCATCAATGCTGGTTGGAGTCATAGCTAAGAGGCAGCTGCTATGCTAACATCCTACTGCTCTCATTTGACATGGGATTGGATAAAGACTTTCCTATTCCACTTCAATGTAATCTTATTTCCTCAAATCTAAACAGAATATTCTACAACAGTAGTCTATAAACATTCAAGAGGAATCTCAAACTACTTCTAAATCTATAAAAACTTGCACTTATTCGAAATAAAATCTAACTTTCATTGCTACATTTCTTACCTTCTTCCTAAGTTTTTTTAACTATCCAAAAGAACAGAAAGAAATAAAAGAGAAGATGAGCAAAAGAAAGTAAAGCAGTGAAACTAAAGGTTCTTATAGTAATAACAGAGAAAAAATGTGAAGTAATCTGTAGAATGTCTTGCGAGTTGTTGCATACCTCTCTTTTCAGTTTTTTAATCTCGTCCTCAGCTCCCTCTAATCTCACGATCAACTAGGAAAACAACACAAAGTAAAAAAAAAAATAGTACAATCATAGTGTTAATTACAAAAGTGAAAGACAATCAACACTAACATCCAACATTTAATTCACACTTGGCAACAGTTTGGCTACAGAATTAATCAAGTGGAAGTCTGGAAGCTTAAAGCAAACAATGACTAATAGGATCAGAATATTTGGAGATTACTAGTAGAAGAATTTATAATGTGTAATAATGTTTTTTAGGGTATTTCAGGCATTATTTTTCGCAAGATGAACTCAAAATACAATTATAAAAACAAAAACTCGGTGTCTGTTTTTTAATCATTAGCTAAAAATGTCTCTCCACCACTATGTGCTTTGGGAGACCCACCAACACACAGCAGTGTTGGAACTGACATTTATAGATCAACCATAGAGCCTGAAGCTTTACTCCTTTCCTGTGTAATGGTACTGTGGGTGGCACACTCATACCTCTTCATTGGTTTTCTTCTCTTTGCCCATTTCTTTCTTTAACTGGGTCAATTCCTTGTCCCTTTGCTCCAGCTGGGCCTCGAGCTGCCGAATCTCATCTCTAAGAAAGCGTGTATCTGGCCCAGTGCCGAACTGCTGAGCCGTAAGGACCGGAAAGTAGACACACACACACACACACACACACACAGGAAAAAAAAATTGAATCAACCCCCACAAGGAAACCTCCTAACCTTTCAACATCTCCATCTGTTTAAAGAGCAAACATATATGTCAGTTGTCATCAATAAGTTAAGCAAGGACAATCCTTTCCTTAGATAAGCAAACTTTTTGAGGGATGAAAATTTCTCATTGTATACGTCTTCAAAAAGAAAATCAAAACAATTATCTAGTTGAAACTGGATGGAAATGTTGGGAGCGTGCATGGAATTAGCTGTAATCTTCTTAGATGCTGTCTTTCAGCGGCCACTACAGCCAATCCCATTGTGGCCAGGGTCACGCTCAGTAATTGGCTCAAAGATCTGGCACTGTTGCCGGAAGTAAATAAGCATGAAAAGTGATTTCAAGTGACACGCATTAATTTTTCTTTTTTTTATTTGTATGAGTGGTCAGATTAATAAACATGATTTTAAAAAAGGAAAATCCCAGTGGTTCTATGAATAACACGCATTTCACATGCTGTGTGTGAGTATGTACACAAGCAACGCATTACCAGACAAGCATACACAAAAACAACACTGTGTGCTTGTAAGCCTTACCTTACTTTCTTGTTCCAGCTTTGACAACTTTGCAAGAAGCTCCTTCTCTATAATACAGAGAAATATAAAAAGAAATTACTAAAAGTATCTTTTTCATATTTAAAAAAAAAAAAAGTCTTTTGACAATATCTGCCTACTTACCAGTTTTGGCATGTTGTATACCAATGTTATCAATAAAGTTTTCAGCAAGAGTAACTTCCCGATCTTTAATCTAAGAGGCGTAGAAAGACAGGAGACATACATCTAAAACCAGGGCTAAAGGCAAGATCAGAAGCAGTGTATGCTCCAGAAAGCATTAATGTCACATGTGTGGTTATACATAAAACTTTCTTCCCTCTTAAAATACATTACACTTGTGAGGTAGTCAACAGATGTGCATAGGAGAGATCAGAGCGTAGAAATAATAAAACCTGACACCTTCAGCAGGGCCTGACACACTCTCAGAACTTGAATAATGTTCTCTGGAGCTTTATCCTTCACTTCCCATTCTTCTGCCTGTGCGGAAAAAATGTTTTCACTTGAAAATCTGTCAACAGTGCAGTCATTTTAGCTCATAATAACAGTGCTCGGAAACAGCAAAAGATGGAACCAAAACGATGTATATTTATATATAGATTACTGCTACATGTGCAGAATTCTTTCCCCGGATTGATCAAAGCTGGACGACCATCCTCATGCTGAATAGCTGAAGGAGTGCTTTTGCAGATGTCTGCCTGCTATGTGAGATTCCCAGGGACATGAGAGAGTACGGACAATCAAAACAATTTAATAAGTGAATTTAGTTGACAAAGCTAATTGGTTTTCTGCTGGATATCGGATTAGCAGCACAGTAGCCTCTCTGTACTTCAGTGCTTGAGTAAATGTTTTGAAATGCTTGGTCTTGAGTCTTTTCCATCCTCTACTACTTTATACTCCTGCTTTATTGCGTTATGGAAGGAAATCTCATACTTTCAAAGAGCACAAGACATTGTTAAAGGTCAGACCACCAAACGCTGGTATTTCACTCTTGGCAGTTTAAAGAAAAAATTGATATGTTTCTATGTTAACTTATTCATTTCTATTTTTTCACTTTTTTATTATCTACCTTAATATCCCACATATTTATGTTTTCTCTGAACATGAAAATTTACATCAACTTTAGAAACAATAGCAGCAGCATCCTGCTTATAAACTTGGTACAAAAAGGAAAGAAATTTTTGTTTTGGTGGATTTTTTTCAGATGTTACAATGATTTTGGCAATAAATCTTGTTCATTTCCCTATCAAATAATGACACATTGTCAAGAAAATGCATTTCTATGAACAGTGGAAGAGTCGGCTATGTGGGTTGTGCCCATTAAAAACATGTCTGCCAATGCCAAAAAGCCTGGTGCGAACAACCAGGTACCTGAATAACAGCATCTGTGAACTTGGACCGTGCCACAGGGGTCAGTTGGGGTGGTACGGTCAATGAAAGGGACTGCGGCAACTGAAAAGAGTAACAGCTTTTGTGATCGTGTGGAGCGGCAGCTCACTCACTGGAGGTTCTGCAACCAACCAGTGACACTCCCATTTATCCACACTCTGGGACTGAACCATATCCTCCAAGAAGACAATCCTCACTTCCACAGAGCAGGGGTTATCAAACACCACTTCATGAATTAATGAACTGTCTGCTGTCGGACTTCAACCCAACTGAACACTTGTTTGATCAACTTAGATGTGCTGTTGGTGCCGCAGAGACCATCACAACCACAATGGCTGACTGGTAACAAATGCTGGTTGAAGAATGGATGCCATCACACTGATCAAGCCATTGACTTGTATGTGGAGGGGGTACCAGTCTAATGTTGCTGTGTATAGTTGTTCCACATGCTGCAGAGGCTCCTGTTTGTTATTTAAAAAAAAAAAAAAAAAAAAGTTCTTCAAGTAATTGAAGAAAAATATATTCATTCTTACTCCAATCATCCAATCCAATAAACAACAATGGCCAATAGGATAGGAAACTCCTTGACCTTGGCAGGGTAGATTTGGTTAATTTTTCATGGGCAAAACTCATATTAGCTCTTTTTCTCATCACACAAATGTATTTTCCTTGCAAACGTGGCTCAGTTTAAGAGGGAAATAAACTGTCTTTCTAATCTTATAATATTTATAGCTAAGAAGCAACATAAAAATAACAATCCATCACACGAAATTTCATTAACTTTTTGTAAGTATAATGCTCTTGCTATTGGCAACTTTTGCCTATGCTGGGTGAATTTAAATGTTGTTTTTTGTTTTTTTTTTAATGGTAAGATGTCAAAGTAAAACATTAATTTGCTTTTTTTTTTTTATTCACCCATGCTTGCTGACCTTCTGGATGTAGATGTAGATGCAAAACGGGGACAATTACCGAAACAAACATGCCAACAACCTCGTCCAATTCGCCTTTTTCGCATTCATGAAGGGTGTGTGGGTCAATTCTGGCCACTTTATCCCACTCGAGAACAGCTGACATCTTCACCACGGGGTGTTGCAAAGATTTAGCAAACCAGGAATAAGGACACGACTCGGTGTTAATTAGCGGTTAACGAGGTAACTTACTCAGGCTGAGATGCTAGGCTAATTGTAGCTGAGCCCTTCCAATTTATTAACTATTTTGTGAAGACGCTCAGATGAACCACAAAGGAGAACTAAAACAAACACACTCATCTTCCTTTCTTTTGGTGCATACACTCTAGTTTAAAGCTGATCGTTAAAGATAAACAGTCATTTATCATTTAACTGAATGAGACTCGAGGACCTACACACAAAGTGTAGGTTACGGATAAACTTAAAGGTAAACAACCATCCTAGTGTCTCCCTGGCGTGATGCTTTGGCTGCTAGGTTACAGCTCACAACATCTGTTTGTCCACAAGAAAATAAAACCAGAAAGATCCACAAACTTGTAGAAAAGTTAACCAATCCGTTTCGAAACTTCTAAGATGTAATTGTTTTAAGGTATCACGACAGACGCTTTTCACTGGCCGCATAAACACACGAGTCCGTGAAAAAGCCTCACGTCTGCTGCGCTAATGTTTAACTCGCGCGGTCACCTCTGCACCGGAACTGATAGCAGCGATGCGTTTCAGCTAGCTGCCACAAATGGAAGGCTGCTTTATGAATTGTTCACTTCGAATGTGTGATATCTTCCCATCTTTTTGATATTTAAGCTCTTCCGTCACTGTCATCTTCCCTGGTATAGGCTCGGTAAGACACACCTTAAATACTTACACGCTCATTTTGTCCAGAATAAAGACTGGAAACAAGCTAGTTAGCATTAGCTGTTAATATAGCTCAGGCATGAGCCAGCGTTGCCTTCCAGCAGCCTGGGATTATTTTATTAAGCTATTAAGAGATTTTTTTTCGGTGTTCTGTGTTAATGCACATTGTGTACAGTGATGTTTGATTAGTCAAAACTTGAGTTACACTGCTGTCATAGCGCTACTTGATCAGATTTTGTCCTTTTGATGTCACTTATCACAGCACTGGTTGCAGGATCATTTGTGTGTGATTATTAATACCCCCAACCTCCGTCGTATTTTCCCTTTTGCGTTGTAATTCAGCTGTCATGTTTTCAGTTTTTAGTCTCTGTGAGTCAGAGACTCACTGCAGCTGCAGTTCCATAAGGGATGGAGTTTAAATGAGGCTGAGAAAGTAACAGAGAAAGAGAGCTCTGTGTCAGGCTGTTAGGTTGGATTAGATGCAAAGCACGACTCTTTACAAACCCCTGCTTTATAAGGTCCTCCTGGAAAATACTTTGTAAAGCGTATCCTGCTATTGATGTGTTGGTTTGGTTGCTTTAATCACGTAAGCCTAATCAGATTGTTTTGCTGACAAGCTTATTATTGTGTACATTTTATTTAACTATGATATATTCTCATATGTCTCTGTTTTCCTGCACAGTGATCAATGACGGCTTTGGTCAGCGATGGCTGTCGTGTCGTGGAAGGAGATTTTGCTTCTGAGTGGACTGGTGGTGGGATGTTACTGGAACAGTCTGTCATGTGGATTTGTGTTTGATGATGTCTCAGCTATCCTGGACAACAAAGACCTTCGTCCCTCAACCCCTCTCCGCAACCTGTTCCTCAATGACTTTTGGGGGACACCTATGGCTGAGGTAAGTCGTGTTACTCTGTTAAATTGTGAGCTGCATTTGACAACTAAAGTCTGTAAGACTAATTTGAATAGTCATTCATGCTCTTGTTGAGCATTCTGTGATGTTCTGACAATATAACAATTTGTCCTGGTACAGGAGCGGAGCCATAAATCTTACAGACCCTTGACGGTGCTCACATTCCGACTGAACTACCTCTTCAGCGAACTCAGCGCCGCTTCCTACCATCTGCTTAATGTCATTTTACACGCAGTTGTGTGTGTGCTGTTCCTGCGAGTGTGCCGGTTGTTCCTGGATAGGACATCGAGCTTGGTGGCAGCATTGCTGTTTACTGTGCACCCCATCCACACGGAGGCTGTAAGTGTGCAATTTATTGGTAAGAAGATGTTATATAACATATGTCGCCTATGCTACAACATTTGCTTAGCGAAATTTTAAAGGAGGGCTGTCAAACTTCAGTCCTCGAGGGCCTGTATCTGACAGGTTTTTAATTGTTTCTCTGCTACAACATACCTGATTCCAATAAAATCGATCCAACAACTTTCAACTTATTTGTTTATTTTGATCATGTGTGATGGAGCACGGAGACAATAAACACCTGCAGGATACTGGCCCTTGATGACTGGAGTTTGACACCTGTGTGTTAGAACAAAAACACCGTTCATGTCTTTTAGACAGAGCAAACCACATGTTAGGGCTTGGAAAATCTAAAATCTGGATTTTCTGCTTCACTATTTTAAAATTGATTTTTTTATTTTGTTTATTTTTTTATTAAAAAAAAAAATTGAGGTTTGTTTTTTGTATTTTATTTTTTTTAAACTAAAATAATCCATTATGAAATTTTTTGTCATTTTTATTGTTTTTAGTGATCTTTTTACTTTTGTTCTTAGGCATTATAACGAAAATGATGGTCTGGCTACTGTGTTGTTTTTTCCTAATTGAAATCAAGAAAAATGATGAGCAAAAATAATTTTTTTTTTCTTTGGTTTTTAATCTGCAATAATCAGCAATATTAAAGAATTGTGAGAATTGCAGTTTAAATCGAATCGGCACCCAAAAAATGTAAATCAAATCGAATCGGGACAAAAGCATATTGTCATAGACCTACCACATATAGTCAGTGACAACGCATAACATATTATACTGTGTTCTTTTTACAAACGCCAAATGCAGAAGCAGCTTGTGGAAACCTAAATTATACCACATGAGTCAATAGTTTGTTGAACTAATAACTTTGCTTTCTGTTCGACACTTTAATCTTTCACATCACTTTGAAGGAAGTCTGGCCCTGTTTTCTTCACAACACAAAACCCCAAAAGGTTTCTTTTACTTTATTCAGCTTTGTGGGCTTTTTTTCCATACACAGCTTTAAGGTCCAAACAGTATTTCAGCTGGGTTGAAGGCCTGAAAGGTGTAAAGAACTCAAATGAACTAGGGCAAATTTGGGTGCCCCCTATATGAACTAATACGGCATCCATCCTGCATCCTAGCTCGATTCTGAGCTCTCTCCAGTCAGTAAAAGTCAGTCAAATGTTGGCTCTTGCCTTATCTCTTGTTCTGTCTTTGTCCTTGTTTCTGTTCCTATCATAATGTCCTCTTGTTTTTGATGTATCCGCCATATTGTGTGTTTAAAACGGCCAGTGTTTTGTATCCTGTTGATGGCTTTTAATTTGTTCAGCTTTCAACAGTATTTCAGCTGTGTTGAAGTGTGAACGTGTCGGGCCAATGCAACACCTTGAATCTTTATTCTTTCAATATTTTTTTTTAAAGATTGGCAGGTATGCTTGGGGTCATTGCTCTGTTGCATGACCCAGTTTTAGTTGCTCGACAGAGAAGTTCATAAAATGACTCGCTAACTGCAATGCACCTCTCCACCACCATGCATGATTGCATTTGAATGAGAACTGAGAGACAGTAAAACACAAAAAGTTTTGTCTGTAGTTTTTCTTCGCTGCTCATTTACTTAGTTTCCGAGTTTGCTGTAAACTGCAAAAAATTTAAAGACAGGCTCCAAAGTGAAATGTCTTTGAAACACAAGATGATTCCTCTCTGTGTAAACGTGAACTGGAATCTTTTAGTGACAATGACACATTTTACATTGTCTTGCACTTGCAGCCATGAAAAAGCACCTCAACAACAGTGGACATCTATGTTCCATTTGTGTTGCAAAATCTGTTTACATCATTAGATCTTTTAAAGCAAAACCTGCTTCTGATGCTAAATGTATGCCTTCATTGAAGATCACAAGTACCATATAATAAATACTAGTACACACATTTGGTGTTTTGTTGCAAAGTTTCACTGCATACAACAGGCATAGACATACACACTACATCATTTCCAGTCTTACTTGCATTTCCTGGCAGCACAGATGTAGTTTTTAATTCCACTGTCGCGTAAATACAGTTTTACAAATGGAATTGTTTAGAGTTTTGCATGAAGGACACAAATAGCATTTTCATGCACAGCAGCATAATAAAAAACATTCTGCTACTAATGCATGGAGCTGAATCATTCAGAAGTGTTTTGATCTTAAGATTCAGCAAAAAATATATCAATAAAACACATCATAGATCAGTGAGCCTGGGCTCCCCCACAGAGGACAAGGGATCACCAAGACTTAGACCGTTTCAAGCCAGTGGGATTTAGTTCAAGGCCATGTTCACACAGAGACGAGTTGAGTTGTATTCACTTGTTTTTAGTTGAAAGGGTTCTTCAGAAAATCGGCTCTCCACTGTCATATAGAGATGGAAAGTTGTTTTAACAACCACAAAAAACAGCATATCTGATGGTCTCTGTTTGGTCAGCTCACAGCACAGGACAAGTAAACATTACTTCTGTCCGTGGTGATGAAAGAAACCCAATGATCCCCCATCTCCTTCGGAAAATTAAATGAACTAACTAAAATGAAGAAGCCCAAACACACTGAACAAATTAATGCCATTCTGTATGAGAAAAATCAGGAACCTTATGGAACAATTACCTGAAAGTGGACTACTTTTAGGGCTTAAAGCAGCACCTGGAGGTCTTTAGGTTAGCTCATCTGCTTTTCAGGGGAGCTGTGCCCCCCTTTACTTCCCCCATAATTTGAACCATGCTGAACATTTTCACTCGTGGTTTTTGTCCCAGAAGTCTTGTGATTTGTAACAAAACAACTTTGTAAACTTAAGATGTGCTCCCTAAGTTCCCTTTTCTTCTGGCCTGAGGAGGCCTGGAGAATCGGGGGGTGTAAGTTATTGGTCATTAGGCATTCCTCTGAGCCGTGGACACTCATCCACTCAGTTGTAAACTACACATTTTGAAACCCTAACCCTTGTCTTCCTCACTTATCTGATTTTAAGATGTGCTAAGGAGCAGTTAATACTTATGACCTGAAATGTAAATCACTTTCATTGAAAGAGGATGAGTTCTTTTCTTTTTTCTTTTTTTTAAAAATGAATTTAGTTTGTTCAAACCTAAGAATGTACAGATTTAAAGGAAAGAATAGAAAAATCAGAATTCCCTGATGGTCAATTACAAGGAAAAGCACTGTGTACATGCCCCAGGGTGTAAAAGATGCTGTTATAACCCCTGCGTACGTGTTCTACGTGAGTGAACATTAGAGGAGGGGATTAAGCACACTGCTTTGGCTTTGCAAGGACATGCCCACCAGACTTTTTTTTTTTTTTTAACTGTGGGGTGGGGCATCAAAGACACTCACTGTCTTGGGTCTGGCTAGAAATATATTTATGTCCTCAACCAGGAAGTGGAGTTTATCCACAAGATTGTGTGTTGGAAAAGCCACATCAAAACCATGCTGTTATTGAATGATTAAAAAAAAAAGAAGAAGAATTATGTGACAATAAACAGAAGGTGTAATAATACTTAACTTATTAAATCCTGTCCGTCATGGCAAGCTCAGTATGGGATTATACTTTATCCAGGACATCCCCTTCTCTTTTGTGGGCCGTGTTTCTGTTTTATGTAAGCCACTCATAAAAAATTACTGAGAACACTTTCATTATATATGTAGCTCGAATTACGTCTTTTTTTTTTCATGACTGATGCTATTTTCCACCAGGTTTAAATATCTTAACCTGTCATCTTTTAAATTTTCCTGATGGAGCTTTTGCGATAGTTGATCATTTGATCTTTGGCATCGCCAGCACCATACTTTACACTTATTGGTTGTAATTTGAAGCCCAGTTTCATTTACCTCCTTTAACTAAAGCCAGTTATTCATGCTATTAAGTACAGCTAAACAGAAGACCAGACAGGCACTGATCAGAGTAAAATAACAAGGGAAACATTCTGCTTTGCGGGGGTGTAGCACTACTGTTACACAGCTTGCAGCACTGCTCCAATCCTCCTCCTGGTGTCCTCTAATCTATGCAGAGCCTCTCAAACTTCTTGAATGGAAACAATTTGCCTCACAAATGAGTCCTTAGAGTTAGTCCACCAAATGCCCTTCATGTTATCACCGTCTGGAATCTCCTTCTGAACGGATCATTTGTTTTTGAGTAATGTTCCAAGCACTGAAGGTCCCTTCATGATAGCGTGTACAAAGAGTCCCAGTGTATCCCCATGTCTTTCTGGTGATGACTTTTTTTGAATGGACACTTTTTTTTTTTTTTCACTAAATCTCCAAGTATCTTCAAAATACAAATTGTTTAGTGTACTCCACAGCGATATCTTAAGGCTATAAAGCCACATGGGGGGGCAGTGCACAGACAGGCACACTGAAGATAGGATTTGTGGTCTTCTGTTGAGTTACCTCTGATGAACTGTATTTTTTGTTGAAGGTATTCAGTTCAACTGGATGCAGCTACGTTGTTTTTCAGTTGACAAATAGGTCAGTCTGGGAGCAAATCACATGATTGCTTTGAATCCTGATGGTAATCCCTTTTTGTGGAAAGCTACAACCCTATTTTGGTTCCTGTGTGCATTCTTAAGGGCCACACAAACCACACACAAATCTCCTCTCTTGTAAAGCATTTTGTAGGACCACGTGTGGGACCTTTTATAGGCGGTTTCAGGGTATGTCTGTGTCTAATGATGAAGGGCTACGAGTTCAGAGTGTTGTTTCTTCCACATGAGGGCAGTCATTATTTACATAAATGACAGTCATTGCTGCTGTCAGAGGCTCTTTGAAAGATGCGAGGAGCACTTTCCATTTGTTGAGATTTTTCACCTGAATACACTTGTTTTAACAGCTGGACTGAGGGGTTTAGATCAGTGGGCTCTAGCTTTATCTGTCATGTCCACAAAGGCTGTGTTATTCTGTAGAGTGTGTTCATCTACCACATGTAAAAAATAAATAGCATATTTAGTGTTTCTGTCAAGTAGACTTGTTTTCTTTTATTTTAACTGATGAAATCTTGAGTATGTTGTAATAAAACCTTGTTCTTCCTAAATTATTAGATATGCAGAAATGATACTTATCACTGTCACTGTTTTCCACCAGGTCACCGGTGTGGTGGGTAGAGCTGAACTTCTTTCTTCCATTTTCCTCCTGGCAGCGTTTCTGGCATACACTAAATCAACAAGCACAGACCAGTCTATCGGTAAGTCCAGTACACTTCATAAGTGTCATAAAGTTTGGAGTTTCTTCCACCTGTCTGTTGAGCAATGAGTAGAAACACCGATGTGAATGAGTCAGCCTCACAAGGGTTTTTGTCTTACCTTTTTTTTTTTTCAGACTAGCAGCATTTTTTAAGTGGAAAAAATGGGGATTTCCAATAACTCTTAAGACACCACTCTGAATATGTGAATGCAAAATCCAAAGTCATTGAATAACAACCAAGGCAAAACAAGCTTTTATATAATAAAGTTTAAAAAAAAAAAAAGCAGTGTCAGACACAGTTGTCAGCATCTTTTCAGTTGTATTGAATGTAGTTTCAAAAACAAAATGGCTAAACAAATATTCCTCATCTGTGCTTAATTTGAAGTTTGCACAGGAGCTGTGCTAAAACAACTGATGACAGGATGCCAGCATGAAAAGCAGACTGTTGGAAGTTTCTTTTCACAACATATGATCCCCTGTCTGAGAAAACAAATAACGGAGGAATGTTAAAGACTTCAAAGCAAAAGCAAAATATGTGTCAAAATATATATGACCTGCTAAAGTGGGAGAAAGCAGCTCATTCCCTATCAGACAAGTCCGTGCAGGTGTTTGGTAACGCTGCATCCAAACTAGAAACTTTGATCATCATATTTTGTTTGGCTTAAACCGGCATATTACTTATCATTTATAGACACAAGAGGTCCCTCTGTGGATCGGGAAGTACAGCTCGATATCCGATCCGTCAACTTCACAAAAAATTATGATGATGCGTTCAGGGGCTTGTGTGTAAAAATGTTTCCACCAGGTCACCGTAGCTTAATGAAGTGCTACAGTTGGGCATAAAAAAACAAAGAAATCGCAATGATACATTGAGGTGGTTGGGTTATGCTGTCGGCCTCTTCCGTTTCAACCTGATAGTTTCCTGCAGCCGGCACTTCAACTATCACTGAAAACTCGTTAAAAGTATTTAAGTGGGCCTAAAGCTGTTTTAAAAAGGAAAATACAGCTGAGAGCTTGAATGCATAGGTGTAGAAAAATATAGATGCATTCACACCAGGATTGTCTGGGGGACTCAAACTATCAAAGCTAATTTGGTTTTCTTCAGAATCTGTCTGGGATGAGCAGCAGAATAGGCAGGGGAGATATCCAGCATGTTGCTCTACATCGCTTCATTGTGGTTTCACTGGATGGTCCATTTGCTTTCATCCCTTTTTATTTTTACTTTCAATGTAACCTGATTTTGCCTTTATGAATTCTAGTTTATGTTCTGTAATGTTAGAGCTGTGTGTAGCTGTAACTAAATGTTGTTTTGTCTGTTCAAAACAGGTTTCTGTTGTAAATGTTCTCAGTGGGGCTACCTCTATAAAGAAAGACTAAATGAAATAAACAAACAGCACAAGCTAACCACACAAGGATTCACTTGCAGTTGAACTGAGACCAGACTTTGCCTCATTGTTTCGCACTGGAGTGTCTACTCCAAATGAACTGTACTGGTATCACCTGTGTAAACGTGCACTAGACTATACCACCAGCAGAAGCTTCCATAAAGCATCTAAATGTAGGTGGTTCGGTTAATTGAAAAAGAGCTTTCTAAATTCTGCATCCTTAGGATACAAATAGTTGAAATACAATTGCAGAATTTCTAGTTTAATTTCTAGTCAGTGGCTGATTAAGTACCACCTACTGAGAAACTACTGTCTCCCAGTTGTGATATATTATTGAATTTGAACCAAAAAGATTTGTCTAGAGAAGATGTCCAAAGCGTATATTCATGTGCACAATTGTCTTATGTGTTTGTTTTCTCTCCTTATTGTTTTTTCTTTTTTTTTTTTCCCCCCCGTAAGTTTGGGCTCCCATTGCGCTGACTGTGGTGCTTGTGGCCGTAGCAACGCTGTGTAAGGAGCAGGGAATCACCGTGGTCGGCATCTGTTGTGTCTACGAGGTGTTCGTTGCACAACGGGTACGGTTGTGAAACATTCTTTTTCTCATTGGTCACAGAATGCATAACTTTATTATTTATATCCATCTGTGTATTTGCCTTTATGTGTTCCTTATTTAGTTTGGAACATCTGGTTGAGATGGCAGCACAAAGCAATTTTAAACATTTAAGCATACAGAACCCATAAAAGTCACATATTGGTCATAGTAAGGGGGGGGGGGGGGGGGAAATATATATTATGCACACCTCAGGGCAGATATTATGTAAAATGACATTACGTGTCTTTTAAGGAGGTCAGTTTAACACCTTTTAAATTTATTTAAAGAGGAAAATGTGTCTAAACCACTTGTGTTTTGCAGCTTATTCAGTGTCTAGGGAGCATTAAATGATAAAGGAATTTAATCTGTTCATTATGCTCCCCTGGGAAATGTCTTGCTGGTCTGATGGGATATAACATAAAAAATATAAATATCTAGTTGACCTTATAATGTCTTGGCAATGTGCATGTTTTTCTCCTGTGACATAAAGTGTGTCATCATTCAGATTATTAAGTGCATTAGTGTGTATGTAATCCGACAACGCGCAATGCAGCAAGGCAAGCGGAGTGCAATTTACTTTTAAGAGGAAGATGAGACATTCATACAAATCAATACTATCACACAGAGAGTAGATTGCACATTTTCCTTTTTGGTAACAATAAAAAAATTAAAAAAACATTTTTTTTAAACAAGGTAATAAGCAAGCAGATTAATAACACATATGTTATGATCGTAGATTTTCTTAATCCGACTGTCAGAGAAGTAGTCATGGTTTTACAGTTGTAATAATTTTCATGTGTTATCGTCACAACAGTAAATGTGTAAAATCACACGAACACTCCTGATGTTCGTTAAGTTTTATTTATTTCTATCCTTTGATATCAACATAACAAAATATTAAAGCAACAAAGTAAATTAACCAAAAAGTTCCATTCCAGCAAAATCTGCTCTGTAAACTGTAAACTATCCTCCATAATAACTCAGGATTTCTCTCAAAGCAAAAGGAAAGAAAGAGCTTCAGGACATCTACCTGGACTTTGGGGGGTTCTTTCTATAAACTGACCCATAAAAATGGTTTTGAACTTTTACTTCACTTAAGTAGAGAATTTTAATTCATCGGGGAAAATGTCTAATTTTCTTTGTCCAACTTACTTAAAGCAGAATAGCTGCAATAATACTGGAACAGTGAAAATCAAGAAACTAGGAATTAAATAAAGTCTCCTCTGCAGCTCATTGCACTCTGATGGCCTAAAAAAAGCAACAACCTTGTGCTAAGTCAGTATGATTAAACAGCTTTTCAGTTTTTCACATCAATGCAATGTAACGGCCAGTGAATGCTTAACATTGTTTAGATAAATATAATAATAATAATAATAATAATAATAATAATAATGTTAGGAGGAAGTAGCTCTTCCTCTGGTGAACTTTCCCACATTTGGGCACGCCTCTTATGCAACTGTCAGGGAATGAAAACAAAACCACAATTGGTAACACACAGATGTTGTGTAACTTTGTTTTCATTGTGTGTGTGTGTGTGTGTGTGTGTGTGTGTGTGTGTGTGTGTGTGTGTTGCACTGAGCTGCAGTCACTGTTCAGACATGATCATGTAAAGTGATGATATAAAAGGCTAATTACAATTGATGGTGGTATTAAACGCCCCCATTTACTGTGAAATCAAGAAATCATGACATCTCTAATGTACAGAAGGGATTCTTTCTAAACCATTTCAGGTCAGCTGTTTTACTAAACAGTAGCAGAATGGATTATCTTTACTCAGCAGTCAGATTTTATATATTTTTTCCCATGTATAAACAAGTTTTTGGTTCATTGATTTTTTGTCATCAGCATATAATGTATTTTGGTTGACTTTAATTTCTTCTTTTCCATGATGTTGATCTGACTCTTCCTCTTCCTGTTTTTCCTGCCACTTGTAGTTTACGCTGCCCATGCTGCTGGAGACGTTGCGGCAGGTCCTGCTGGGGAAAGATGGTTTCCCTTATGCTGTCCTGCAAACTCTGCTGAAACTCATTGTCCTCGTCATCAGCACACTGTTGCTCGTCATCATCAGGGTTCAAGTCATCCAGTCCCAGCTACCTGTCTTCACCAGGTATTTCAGTAATAGCAAGTATACTAGAAGGCTTTGCTTTCTGCAGCTGTTTTGTGCAGTTTTAGACCATGAAAAATGGTGAGTTTTAGAAATAATTTACTTGACGGCTGTTGTCTTCTATTTATATCAGAAATATGTTTACAAATATAAAAGAACTCGCAGTGGAACAAAGTAGAAGTCATGGTTCAAATATAAATGGATTGCGGGATTATATAAAGCCATTATACTAGCATGGCTCATTATTTCATATTGCATAATAATTTACATAACGTCTTTATTTATTGGATTAAAGCTGAAAGTCTTCCCCATGCCTTCAGATTTCTGCAGTCGATGTTGGATACGGCTAACAAGCTCACATTTATATGTCTTTTCTTTCATTTGAGAATGAATGACATGTCCATTTTGGATTCTGATTATTCATTCCAGCTTTAATTCTGTTTTCAAATGTTTCAAATGTTTCAACTTTCCAATTATCATGAGATAAATGGCCAATGCTAATCTAATAACTTTAAAAATGTTCCCTCTAACTGCCTTACATGACAGGGAATCCAATAAGTCAAATGAATCTTTATCAGCTCAAACATGTTTGAGGAGGAGAGTCTGATATCTTATTTGTGCCTTGTTTGTGTCCCTTAAGTCATAAAATATGTAGTTTCAGCAACAGATAGATTAAGCTGATGTTACGTCACACTCCCAACTCAGAGTAAAATGATCAGGCCTCCTCATTGTTATCCACTCAATCATCCCGCAGTCTTTGTAGAAATATAAACCTGTTTAATCTACCTGTCCGTAAATGTTTTATATCCTCACAAGGAAATCTGTTTTCTTATGAGCATTCTTTGTTTATATCCTGGTCAAAAGTTGGAAATTCTTGTTTACACTTGCCAAAAAATGCAACAACATCATGCTATTGCAAAAGCAAACATTAACTTTGCCAGAGCACACATCATCAGTGTATGCCAGATGATGTTTGTGTGCCGTAGTAACCAGCCATCTGGCAGTGTTGTGCTTTCGGGTATTCCTGGGACAATTCAGGGCATGACTGCTGACCAGGACGAGTGGTTGGTGTCAAATATAACTGTAAAGGCCAATCAGAATTTAACAAACAACTTTAATTTCAGGGAAAATAATCCAGTTGGAATCAATTCATTTAATAATACAACTGTTATTTTTAGTTTTGTTTTTTTTTCCATAAAAATGCTTAACAATGACAGAATCTTACTAACCAGACACATTATTTGTATCGATGAACCACCACCATTTTTATTTCTTTTTTTATTTTTACTTTTTAATGTCTTAAATCTGTTGAATTTATTTAGCTATTTACAGTGGCTGGTTGGGTGATCCGTCATTGCACAGTTTTTTTTTTTTCCCATTAGATGACGTGGCTCTTCCTCCTCCTATTCACTATTAGAATCACACTGACCTTCTGTTGGAACCATAAATTGTTAGTGTTAATTTTTTTTTCGGTCTTTTTTTTTTTTCTTTTAAATCTTTTATAGATACAGAACCACAACAGAGAAAACAACACTGTTAGTGAAGATATTCTCATTTAAGAAATTCCTTCTCCAGTCTTACAGAAATGCAGCAAGATGCTGCTTATGTTTTAATGTGAACTTTTTTTTTTTTTTTTTTTACTTTTTCCCCAACATACGCACATTTAAATCCAGCTCCCCACCTTTTTACTATCTTCAAAGCATCTGCCACTCTTCCTTTTGTTTACATAATAGCATGATCTCAGTCTTCCTGGCATTTGATAGGCTCCTATCAAATAGTATATATCAAATAAAATAATAGTCTCAAAATATTGTTCCTATCAAGTCCCAGCCCTGCTTGCTGAGCAGCAGCAGTTGAAATTTCAACTCTTCCCGATGGGAGTTGGCCCACCGAAGTGGCGAGTAAGTTATGAGTAATACCCATCAATCTGGATGTTAAACCACATTTGCACATTTGGCAGGGTTTTAATGCAGAGTCCTGCTGTTGACGGCAAAATGATCTGTTGTCAATGTCTTTGATCAAACTGCATCAGAAGAAAATGAGTTGTTATCTGTTGTGAGCTTTAATTCCTCTTCCTGTGGCCCAAAAAGCCACAGGAAGGCAAAGAAACCCTACATCAAGCTTGAGCTGCAGGAGGGTTACAGTGAAGGTCTGGGAAGAAGCATCAGGGAAGATGGAAAGTTTCAGACTTTGTATTTAGGTCTAAGACCTGACTGACTACAGAGGAGCTTTCTGTAAAACGTTCAATTTGGTCGCGTTTCTGGACACTTTAAAACTCACCAGTTGCCCTTAGATATTTGGGAACGGTGTTGTTGAAAGCACAGTACAGTTCTGGTACTGCTACAAATCTGTCTTTAGCCTTGTTTTAAATTGAATGTGCTGAAGCTGTTAGCGTACCATTGCAACTTAAGTGGTTATAGAAAATAATTCCGAGGGAGTATCTCAGCATTTAGATGTAGATAAACTGTGTGACCCCTGAGAACACTACACCCAGTGTCCAAATGTTAATAGTTGAGCTGGCTTAGGTATTTATTGAGTCTAACCCCTTAAATTGTCTGCACAAGATTCAACTTAGACATTTAAGCATGAAGATAAAATTCCTGACAATTAGCCTGGATGGCCTAATCCTCCAGTTGTAATCCTAAATCTGTCTCCAGATTGTCTGCATGAACTTCTACATTCAAGCCATAACAATCCCACACATGTAGATTATCACCTCCCCAGTTGTGATTATTGGCCACCGAGGTGATGCTGTAAAACAAGTTCAGACTGAGCCGTATCAGAGCAGTTTAAATACCGATGGAGGTTCGAGGTTTTTAGCTAAAACAAAACATGGACACTGATCATGAGGTAAGGATGCGAGGATATCACAGGCAGCTTCAGACAAAATAAGGTCATTGTTACCCAGGATTTACTCCATCTTTATTGACATTTTATGTCAAATATTTTTGCCACCGTCTCAATACAGGCTATAGCTTTTTTTTTTTTTTTTTTTTTTGTATGTATATAAAGATTATTTGTTGTTGCAGCTTCTTGCAGAATGGCCATTTACATTTACTGCAGGCCAGAGGATGGACATTAATGTTCCTTCTAATCCCTGATATTTACTTCAGCACTTTGTTCAAGGATGAAAAATGTATTAATTGAATGGATGCAATCTCATTTATCTTTACTACAACACTCTTTAAAGGAAAATGTCTTTGACATCCTCATAATAGTCCCCCATTAAAGCATAAAACACATGCCATTTGATTATTTAATGATTTTTTTCTTTTTTGCTAATTTCACTTCAGTTTTAATTTCACAATTCTTAGGAAAATAGGACTTATTTTTTAGATGAGAAGAACACTGCATTAATTTAACTTCAGTAATTCTAGGATTTTTACATTTACAGAAAAAGGGGGTCGGGGAGAGGAAGTTTTATCTCTCAGACAGTACTGTGGGGATTATGGTTGTTATGGGGAACTTGGGGGCTCCCAGAGATAAAAGATGGCACCTGTCTGAGATTAAAAGCAAAAAATGTAAACAGTAAAATGCGTCAGTCTGTCACCGAACATACTGTTTAAAAAAAAAAATGGGGGGGGGGGGGGGGGGGACTTTTCAACATCTTTTAAAAAGTTAAGTTGCGTAGCTTGTTTCAATTCTTGCCTAAATAGTAAGATGATAGACTCAAACAAATAAAATTTACAAAATAATAATAATGCAGTACTTGGTCCCAAAAAAAGATCAGCAGTGGTTAATAACTTGCAACAGTTTATTTAACCTTAACTGATGTACTAAAGTCCACCTGAAGTCTGAAACAACCATGTTGTAAAACACTTCCTGTGGCTGTGGAAATCACTCCGTTTCAGATTTCAAATGATTGAATAAATAAATAAAAAACTGAAGGGTATCCTTCAAGGAGCATTGGTGAAATGTTCTTTGAAGTAAAAAAATGCATGAGCATGAGAGAGTGTTCCCTCACGAGACCAACTTGAAGACATTTCTTTTCAACACGCTTGTCAAGACCAGTGAGGCTGCTGCAT
>NC_136620.1:18979769-19089652 GCF_933228915.1 Telmatherina bonti | reverse complement strand
TATGTATATATATATGTATATGTATATATATATGTATATGTATATGTGTATATATATATGTATATGTGTATATATATATGTATATATATGTATGTATATATATGTATGTATATATATATATATATGTGTATGTATATGTGTATATGTGTATGTATGTATGTATGTATGTATATATATGTGTATATGTATATATATGTATATATATATGTATATATATATATGAACAAAAGTGTAACTGTAGAATGATTTTGATGTCAACCTATCGAACGATTTGAAACTAAAAATCACCACTGTAGCAGCTTGAGATACTATTGGTTCAAGGAGTTTTTCTTTTTGTTGTCGTTTGTTTTGTGTTTTTTAAATAAAGTGTATGAGTTTGGGAATAGGCTAGTGGGTTAGCCCCGAAATGAAGAAAAATTATATCTTCCAGAGCTCCCTAAAAGTTTGGAAACTAACAAAAAATTTAGAAAATCTGGAGGGTTCACGTCTTTACTCACTCGTATCTTGAATCCAGATTTCTCTCCCTAGATTAAATGGACAGATCTTCTCCTGATGGGTCTCTAGGGATATTAAAACTAAGATATTTAATTGTGAATGGCTCGCTAATGTCTTTTATCTATCTCCGAAAAGAGCTATGGTCTCTCTGAGTTGGCTATTTGCATGTTTTATTACTTCTGGCATTATGTTGTGTCCTAGTGATTTTTTTCTCTTTCAGCGATAAAGACTCTCCCAAACTCTGACTCTAATAAAGTTGTTTGAAAGTTTAAGGGCCCCGTTAATTCCAAAAATTGTCTTCCCTGCTTGGGCGAGGTCCCTCTGAGTCATAGATTTTGCTGCAACCATTTCAGATCAGTGGAACGAAGTCTGGAGTTCTTATTGCAGCATAACTACTACCGGAGCTGAAGAATTACAGTTTAAGATTATTCATTAACTTCAAGTTACCCCTGTGAGGTGTGACAAGTTCAAGTCTTCACTTGCCAAATTTACTAAGCAATGTAAGTTCACAAAGGCTTTTTTGTCATCTTTTTGGCTTTTGGAATATACTTTTTTTTTTTTTTTTTTTTTTTTTTCATTTTAGGTATTCTGCCTACAACAGTGGATATGTTACCATCCTCACTGAAGTTGCTGGGCAATGTATCAAATATAATCGATGTATACTGAGAAGTATTATCCAAAAGAAGATATAAAAGAATGGCTATATTGTCAACATTAAGTGCAAACAGTTACAACAGGGTTTGAAGCATCTACATGTGTTTCTTCATGGTTTATTAGTCACGATGAGCATTGGGCTCACCACCCCACCAGGAAACTCCTGCACACGTGTGTAATTGTTTCATGACAGATTGTAAAGAGGCATGGAGACATACGAGCATGCAGCTCACTAGCAAGCTAGTTTGTGAGCTTTAATAGATGGAAACTGAAGACGTCCATAAAAAGAAATAATACATCTCAGAAATAATGACAATAATGAGGAGACGTTCGTTTAATGCTGTTTTCATCCATGCTCTTTTATAAAAATATTAATATCTGACAATAAGCTAGGACGGGATCAGGGTCAATTTCAGTCTGGTCATTCAGCACAAATGATCACCTGCTCGGAATGCAGTTAGATTCAGCAGAAGGACCAAGCCTCTTGTGGTTTTTCTAGACAGGGACGAGCTTACGCAGCTGCTGCTTCTGCTAATCAATAAGAGTAAACTGCACAGTCTTTCATGCTGCTCACCAAAAGTCTCTTATATCACCAGAAACTGTTGCTAGATTTGTTGATGATTGCCTTTTCTTAAAAACAAAACAAAACAAAAAAAAACCTCACTAGAGGGGTCTGAAAAGTGGCCATATTGAGGTCTAAATTTGCTAAGTTAATGCAGAGGTCTACTCTGTGCATCCTTGTAATTAATTAATCATACTTAATCATAATCAGCTCAATCTGTCCAAGACAGAGCTAATGGTCTGTCCAGCCAATCCTTCCTTACATCTGCGATTAAGAGTGAAGCTCAACTCTATCACACCTACTTCTGCTGCCCTGAATCTGTGCGTCATGGTGGATGACCAGTTGATCTTTAAGGTCCATGTTGCCTCGGTTCCCCATACTTGCCGATTTGCTCTCCAAAACATCAAGAGAATCAGACCGTACCTGACAGAACACACGACTCAGCTTTTGGATCAGGCTTTGGGCATCTCACACATCAAATACAGCAATTCCATATTGGCAGGTCAGTCTGCATGCTCTATTAAACTTCTGCAGATGATCCAGAACGCCACAGCACGTCTGATTTTCAACCAACCCAAAGGAGCTCATGTCACTCCGCTGCTAATTGCACTTCACTAGCTTCCGGCTGCAGCACGCATCAAATTTAAAGCTTTGCTTCTGGGTTATAAAAAAATAACTCAAACAACTCCTGTCTACCTTCCCTCCTTAATCCAGACCTACACTCCTTCTCAATAGCTACGTTCCACCAGTGAAAGACGCCTCATGTTGCCACCAGTACGTGGGACTATATCACTAGCCAGACTCTTTTCCTCTGTTGCACCACAATGGTGTCCCAAACTCTGTCTGCTCTGCAGAGTCCTTGTCTACTTTTATGAGCAAGCTGAAGACTCAGCTCTTCAAAGAGCACTTCCACCCTTAGTTTAGCTATATTTGTTGGATATATTTGTCTAGCACTTCATGAAAGGACCTGCGTCCAACTTGACAGTTCACTGGCACCTTCATACAATGTCCTCTACTGTTTGTTTTTGGGCTTGTGTTGTTCCCACTCACATGTAAGTCGCTTTGGATAAAAGTGTCTGCTAAATGACCATAGAATAGAATAGAATGTTAAAGTCCCACCCCTGCTGTATTTATAATTTGATGTATTATTTACTTATTTATTTATATTTTATTCCAGCTTTTCATTTGTTGTAAAATTATCTTGTGTTTGTGTGGGGACAAAATACTGAAAAAATGCTTATTGTTATATGTATTGCTTATATTAAAAAAATAAAAGAAAAAGAAAGAAAAATCTTGTTTTCGCGAGGATGTTATCTAATTATGTTGTAAAGATTGTACTGACCGAAAAGGTGCAGATTACTTAAGATACTTTAACTGGGTTAAAAAATGTTTACTATTAAACAATATTGAAAACTGCAAGTATTTTGGTGAATTACATTTGAGCAACTCTGGTTGAAAGAAAATCTTTAACGATGGTGATCTTTAATGTTGGTGAAATCAAATAAACCAAAATCAATCGTAGAACTCACAGCAGCAGCCCTGCGATGGACTGGCGAGCTGTCCAGGGTGTACCCTGCTTTTCGCCCTAAGATTGCTGAGATAGGTTCCATCTTCCCCGTGACCCTGAATTTGATTAAGCGGTTAGGAAAATGAATGAATGAATGAACTCACAGCAGTAGATGTAAAAAGTATTTCCACAACCACATTGCAAAGAGACCACAAAGTTTTGAGGACTAAATGGCTCTTTAAGGTAGCTTTAAGAAACCATTACGTGGAAAAATGCTTGCATTCACCAAGAACATTTAAAGATTGGACTCTGCAGCAACAGAAAAGTGTCATGTAGTGTGATGAGCCACATTCACGCTGCTCTAAACTGAATCGTGCCTGAGTAAGAAGACAGCAGAAGTGCTGCACACATGATGTCTAGTATCTACTGTACAAAGTAGTGTGACCTGGGTTTTGCTTTAATCGGTTAGGTCAGCAACATGACCCCCTCTCCCCCTCCTCCTCCTCCTCCTACTCCAAAAAGCATGATGGATCAACAG
Source organism: Telmatherina bonti (assembly GCF_933228915.1). NCBI lineage: Eukaryota > Metazoa > Chordata > Actinopteri > Atheriniformes > Telmatherinidae > Telmatherina > Telmatherina bonti. The sequence goes on along the minus strand of NC_136620.1, from coordinate 19,085,896 downwards.
ATTACTCTTCCCTGATGGCATAAGCATATTTCAAGAAGGCCATGACAGGATTCATCAGGCTAAAACTTTAGAAAGAAAAAAACAAGTATCAGACTTAATTTTTACACATGGATCAGTCATCACAGACTCAAGAACTTCCTGATTTCCTCATCATCTATACAAAATATTGGCAAAAATGTCACATCTGTTTCTGCTGTTGCAGTGGCCAGACACGTATGAATGGAAAAGATGGTCTTTATTAACCTTTTAAAGAGGTTAAAAAAAAAAAAAAAAAAAAAAAGCCCCCACGGAGACACGTCACATTTTAAAGTTACACTTTAAAGTATGTTTCTATTTTGATATTTTTGTTCAGTAAATGACTGAACAAGCTTATTTTTCTTATAGTAATTAAAGAGTATTACTTTTGTGTGTGCATACAGTTTCCTAACATATTGAATGTTTGCTTGTTCAAATATGACAAATGAGCCACCAGTTAAAGGAGGATGTACTGATGCAATCATGACCCACACTTGTTTGTCCGACTTATTAGATTTTGTGCTGGACAGATACAGAGACAAAGATGTATATTGTATATGCAGCATATATTGATTTTGCAGATCTGCAACCATCTTAATTGGAGTGATCTGAATGTTGGACAGTAGTTGAAGTTTTTACAAAACAAATTAGTGAATTGAATAGTCTTGGGCATATGTGCTCACCATACCTCAGTCATTTCCTTATTAAGATGGCTAAAACAGATGATCAGACATCATGATAGCAGTTGTATAACAACATGATCAGTGTACTTGCCCATCTTATCAGAGGGATATCTCTATCAGGCTGATTGAGTCAGAATAGGTGAAGATTACACTGTTGTGCAAGAGGGCAATGCCCTATTAGTAGCTGATACATAACATGGGATTTTTCTGTGGTAGACCAAACCCATCAGGCTGGTTTTAGATGCAAATTGAAAAGACATTGAGTCATTCTAACTCAATTTATTACAAGATAAATACTATAATATTGGTAATTTTTCATGTGAATTCCACACATTGATACACAAAATAAAAATTCAGTGAAAGGATTTGATATATTTTTGTTTTTCAAAAATGTTCCAGATTTTTTGTTTGTTTGTTTGTTTTTTTTTACATTATAAAGTAACGTCCCATTTACATTCCCTCATCTCATGTTCATGGTGTGTCTTGTTGGATATGTACAGCCAGAGAATCCAAATGCAGAATTGTACTGTTTGATGAAATGTTGATCAAAAAATGACCAATCTTCTTCCTACATAAATCATTGTGTAATAATTCTGCTTCTAAATCTCTTGACTTCCTGGTACGGGCTACCCATGTCTAACAGCTGCTTTAGGTGGGAGATGATACAACCTCAGAGTTCCCTTACAGTGAACCTCCCAGCAATGAAGTTCACTTTATAAAGCCAGTTACTATGGTAGCAGACTTACCTGGCTTCCTGAAACGGAATACCCAGCATTTCCCTCTAGTCAGGGTCAACATAACCCACTTTCTAGAAAGGGCCCCAGGTCAGCAGGAGTCCAAAACATAGAAAAACCTAAATCGAAAACCCCTCACACACTGCTGAGGGTTTGTTTTGTCTTTTTCAGGTGCAATTAGTGACTCACTCTCAGCTTTTATGTCCATCAACTCAGAGGTTGCAAGCTGTGTTAAGATGCAGCTTGTTAATAATTTGGAGTGCAAATCAGGTTATAATCAGATGTGGTTTTAAAATCAGTACTTTATACGATTGGTAGCAGGTGTCATGGAGCGAAATGAAGGGAAAATTCAAGCTTTTAGTTCTTGCCATTACCAACTTTGTGACTTGGTACCTGAAACCAGGTATATGTGTATATATACACCATATATGTGTATATATGTATGTATATGTATATATGTATGTATGTGTGTGTATATATATATATATATATATATATATATATATATATATGTATATGCGACGTGTTAACATTGTATTTTGTTTTTTTTAATGAGTTCATATTAGCCTAATCCTTCTGTTTATGAGATGTTACAATGGCGGCGAAAGCAGTTGCGGTGCGCGCTCCCGATACAGTGCAGTGGCGGGAGGCGGGGCTTAATGCGGAAGAGTGTCAATCCACTCATTTCGGCCACAGGCTGATCTGACAGCCTATGGAGAGGGTCGGTCTGAAGTAAATAAAGCGATTTGTGACAATAACTCGATCAATCCCAGCCCTTCTGGTCTCAGAAATAAAAATAAATTAGCCTGAAATGCACATAATAGTTCCACTTTAAATCTTATTCCAGCTATGACAACTTCTTCCTGCTCTGTGCATAGCTTGCCAAATAACATTGAAACTTTTCTGTCCCCTTGCAGATTTGACAACCCAGCAGCAGTCAGTCCCACTCCCACCAGACAGCTGACTTTCAACTACCTACTTCCTGTGAATGCATGGCTGCTGCTGAATCCCTCGGAGCTGTGCTGTGACTGGACTATGGGCACCATCCCCCTGGTGGAGTCTCTTATAGATCTTCGTAACCTGGCCACACTGGCATTCTACATATTTCTCGGACTGCTCGCCCACCACAGCCTGCGCAACAGACACAGCTCGGCCAAGACTGTCATCATGGTAAGAAGAAGTTGGCTGAAATTATTCGTTAGCAATCTTATCATAACAGAGACATTGGTCATCTGACTGAAGTTTAATCTTAGTTTTTCTTTAAGCAAATAAGTGGGTGGTCCTTGCCTGGGGTCATTTGCCACCACCATGATTCATTGGAATTAATACACTGTTTTGTCTAGCACTGCCTATGATGGTTTTAAACTCACCGAAAATCTTTCCTGTCATGCACTTTGAAATGCTGGTGCTTCACAGCTCATCGCAACCATTTGGCTGTTTTTATCCCTCTGACAGCCTTCTTTTGACAAGGCAGATTTCATATCTGTGTTGAGATTGTATTTATATCTAATCTGTAAATTGTGTCAGTCCTTTGAGTACAACTAATCCAGTTTAGCTGTGAGTTGATGCTGAGAAGTTTCTCTCTATTCTTAGAATAGCAACCTCATTTCTGACACCTTTAGCTTAAATTTGATGTTATTTAGCCCATCATAGTAATTCCAAAAAATTTTTTACCCAAAGATGCCCCGACACACACACCTGGCTAAATTGGCCCTCCACATCTGCTGTCCAAGAACTCAACATAACACAGTCCTGAAAATGAGCCAAAATGCTCCAGAACAGGGCTCGTTGCTATAGCAATGGCTGGTAGCCAATGAGTTAAAAAATGGAAAATAGAACTATATCTCCCCACCCGCTCACTGCAATGAAATATAAACTCATTATTATTATTACTGATGAATAATAAAAAAAACAAAACAAAAAACAGTGGACCACTTTAATCGACACTTTGCCACAGTTAGTTATGGTTAAAGGACAACTATCTGCTCTCCTGTCAGCCAGGCCGCCCGTACCCACCCACCTGATTAAGCTTTCCCTAAGCTTTTCTGATTTGTTTCACAGTGGGACACAGCCAGGTAAATCATGAACAGTTTGAGTTAGCAAAAGTATTAGTTTTAGTAGTGGTAGTAGCAGCTGTAGTTATTCTGTGGTTAAAAAAATTTAAAGCAAGATCTTTGCGCTATTATCATTTTTTTCTTTTTTCTTCCTCAGGCCTTGTCTTTCATCGTCCTGCCTTTTATTCCGGCATCCAACCTCTTCTTCCCTGTGGGTTTTGTTGTGGCAGAGAGAGTACTTTATGTTCCCAGTATGGGATTCTGTGTTCTTGTAGCACATGGATTCAAGATTGTTTCGCATAAAGGGTGAGTTTTTGTTGAGTAAACATGTCGTCTTTCTTTTAAATGAATGAATCAATCAGTCAAGCCTTTACTTGAGCCCCTCTTTTTCTAGATAATTTGGACAATGGAAGACACTATCTATAAGCACAGTTGTCTCCCCCATTGCCAGAAGCAAAATGGTTACCCTCAGAGCACTGGTATCATGCTGCAATATATTTTTCTTCATAGCTCTCAGGGACAACCAGACGGCATCCGACTAGCCTAAAGGTTGCGGTGACCGCAATCCCTGACGGAAGTCAGATTCAGATAACAGAGAAAACACTTGTATTTTGAGAACAAATGCTCTCTGCTATGTTTTTGGCTTGTGATGCACAAAATGTATGTCTTTTAAAGTCTTCTCTAAAAGCCTATAAATGTTGAATTTAACGTTATGATTCATAAAAATTGACCATCAGGATTTAGGTAAAGTAGAGAAATCACAAAGTTGAATTTACCAAAGTGTATCATTTGAATCTGTGGCCTGCCCTCATAAATTTGACATGTCACATTCAGCCTCCATCTCATCTCAGAAACTCGCTCAGAGCAAGCACTCTATATAGCTCCATATGCTTCTCACCCGTGTCACGAAACAACATGCGTGCTTGCAGTTTTCTCAATAGACTCAATAGTGTGTGGTTTGTCTGCTGGGAGTGATATAAGCTAACTAGTAAGAAAAATCACTGTAAATAGCCTAAAACATTGCTCTAATTGTTTCTACACAATATCCATGACATAGATTATTCATAATGCACCTAGAAAAAACTAAAGATACGTAGAGTATATTCAGTATATTGCCTACTCCTACCCTACTGTTCAGATCATTCAGGGTGGGAATTACTCTGCCGATGAGCGCTGTATCATGACACTTATCTCACCACTACCTGTATGATACATATATTACTATTAACATGAGTATAGATGAGACGAAAGGCAGGCTAAGGCCTCCAAAATAATCAACCATCTGACGAGCAGACAGAAAGATCAAAGGTGGGATATTTCTTATATCTCGTGTGGGCATGGCCAACCAAGTGCAAAGGAACACTGAAACTTCATCAGATGGCTGTGAACTCTGTTATAGATGTGTTTTGATGAAAATAGACTCTCATAGTGTCCAGATATAAGAAATTGGGCCTTGATATAAAAATGGAGTCTCACTGTGCTTCTGTCCATTCTGCTTGAATGTTTGGTTGCTGCTATCAACACGAAAACGAGCAGTGTCTGAAGAATGAATTCTGTTGCTTTAACCAAGCGATGCAGGAGACTCAAGTCAAAAAAGGTTTTTGTTTTATCAGAGAGGGGAGCAGGGAGGGATTGTCTCCCATTGGAAAGGTCAATAAGAGCAAGTTTCCAGCCGACTTTCAGCCCAGTTAACAAACTTACAATACAGTTTTGTTTAAGCTTGTACTCATTTGGTACTGTGTCAAGTTTGGCAACACGGAGTGAAACATGCCTAACAAAATTAGCATCCATACAGAAGTCAATTTTCCAACGGTGCTAATCAAAGCTCCAACCAAGTTTGTGAAGTCGGTGTGTTTTTTACAGAGAGGGTTTTTTCGGTGAAGTATGAGAAGTTTACATTTCTTTTTTTTCTTTGTTTCATTCTTTATTTCTTCCATCCTTAGAAAGGGAACAATTAGTGAGTGGAAATCCACAAATTGTTACTTTCTTTCAATACATTGATAGTGACCATATATTTTCTGAAAAAACTCTTTTTATTATTGTTTCCACATATTTTCGCTAAAACAGTCCGAGCCTGTCATGACACTAGTCATGGATTATACACATTTAACATGTTTGAAATGTGTGTTTTTATTTAAATACTTGATATTTTAAATTATTTCTTTAGGTACGTGTTGTTTGCCTCTTGTTTCCAACCAAGAAAATATATTTGTTATGGAGTACTTGGCTGAAATATTATTCTACACAGAGTGCAGATCTGAATAAATGTTTGAGAAACACTTGACTGAAGTGACAAGTTGAATCATTTCCTCTATGATCTTTTCTGCTCTATTTCAATCCTGCAGAAATGTGTCTGTTTTCTGTAACGTTACCCCCACTGTGCATTTACGACAGTGCTAGAGTTGGCTCTGGATTCTGTTGTAAATGGAGAGCCAGCTTCAGCATCATTTATCAACAGAGCCTTAGCCTGTGTTAGCCAAGTTTTTTTTTTATGATCAAATTGATAATATTGACCAGATAACTGTCATTACCGCTTCCTTTATGTGGAAGACTAAAATATTTGTCACGAGAAGCAACTGTTGGACTCCACTTATACATATTTCCATATGACGGATATGTCGGCATGGTTTTGCAACAACTCTGAAGTACAGATGGGTTACGGCACGGCTAACAGATCAGAACTAGTGTTTACTCTATAGCCCTGATACCTATGAACTCTGATCCAACAGGCTTAAATCATTCCTGCTGCAAAATTGGTATAGAAGTTATAAAAATTGGCAATGAATCTGAATATAATACAGCACAAGGTCAAAAGGAAAGAGAAAAAGCATCAGGAAACATCATTTGGTGTTAACGCTGAGTAGGTGAGGCCATGAACGTTAGAACTTTGTTACTTGGTACGAAGTTTGAGAAAGCTACATCTGTCCTGTAGTTACATCTCTGCACATCTTTAACTCTATCATTTTAGACATCTGAAGAAGATTTCCTGGTTGATGATTGGAGTTCTGCTAACTACACACGCAGTGAAGACTTTCCACAGGAACTGGGACTGGGAGTCAGAGTACACTCTGTTCACATCTGCCCTGAAGGTAAGATGTAGGTGGGCAATGCTGCCAGTGTTTTGGCAGTTGTCCAGTTTTCTAACAAATGATTAAAAATCTCAAGATAAAAGTCTTTATTTATTTAGTCTTATATTTAATTGAAAAGCCTTAAACAAATAGAAAAACAGGTGGTTATTATCTTTAATAACCATTTGTCATTACAGGTTAATAAGAACAACGCAAAGTTGTGGAACAACGTTGGCCACGCTTTAGAGAATCAGAGCAATTACGCGAAAGCGCTGCAGTATTTTCTCCAAGCCACTCGTGTCCAAACAGGTAAGACGTTTCAATCAGACATCCTATCATTGGTAAAATGACAGACGTGTGCTGTCACATTTTTGTTGTGAAGTGTACATGCAGATCAGTTTCACTAACTGAGAAGAAGTGTCATTTAGTCTGTCAGTGTCAGCTCATGTGACAGCATTTAATAAGTTCTGAGAGCAAAACTGATAGCGCTGGTATTTTTTCATGATGAAAGGTTAGGGATTCACGAGGCTCAGATTGTTCAAAAGGAATTCAGGTGAAGAAGACATCATTTTCAACCAGTTCAGACAAGGGATGTGTACAATTATTCAATTAGTCAATCAGCCAGAACACCACACACAGTTAACTACTATTTATAAGAGTCTTACAGTGTTCCATCTGCTTCAGTGCATTTTTTTTAAAGTCTGTCTCACTTTGATCCCATAAAAGACAAATGAAATACAACATGACCATTCAGACTGAGGTCATGTTGAAAAAAGACTGGGTCTGTATCAGATGTCTCACGTAAAAGTTGCCTGGGTCAGGTTGGAAAAAATTTGATTGTGCTGGTCAGACTGCAATAAAAAGATCAGATATACATCTAATAGTCTGATTTGAGTCAGTTTGTCTGCACTGTGAATGGAGGGTTAGAGGAATGGAAAGACGCAGCGCTGAGTGTATAACCAATTAACCATGTCTGAATAAGATCAGAGAAGGAAGTTAGCTGAAAGAAACTACGTCCTGTTTTTGCTATAAGCTTCTGTAATAAATTCTCTGGCTCCTCTGGTTACAAGCTCCTGTGTGTGCTTTCACAACTTTGTGTAAAGTGATGAGGTTAGCTCTGAAGCTAGCTGCAGGTTTGGCCCTGGTGGATTCACCTTCCCTGTGTCATTTTAAAGGCAACTAATCGATTTTAGAGTCTTTACTGTGTGGCATTTCCATGTTCTCCCATTGTACGCATGACTTTTCTGTGGATACTCCCAGCTTTCTCCCACCATCCAAAACGTTGGGTTACTTAACGTAAACCCTGGTTCTTTGATAACAGAGTGAGGTGTTTCACTATGGGAATCGCTTATGCGTGACCAACTATGGAAGCTCCAATGACACCACGTCTGTCTGTGACAGACAGGTTGAGCCGTACACAGGGCTCCGCCCCCACATACAGATGCGGCCAACCAACCCCCTCCTACTCATTCTGGACAGGTTTCTTTCCATGTCCGTGCAAGAAGGGATGTGAAGGTGAAACACCTCACTCTGTTATCAAAGAACCAGGGTTTACGTTAAGTAACCCAACGTTCTTTTTCTAACTTCGCTCGGTGTTTCACTGGGAGATATAGCCCACTCCCGGATTACATGAACAATGCCGAAGCGCGAGGAATAGCTACTGACAGGTAAAAGTCAGACCTAACTCCCCACTTCCAGTACTGCGTGAGCCAGAGATGGCTGAGCAACATCCAGCCTGTAAAACCGCACAAATGTGTGTGGTGCGGCCCAACTAGCGGCAGCACAGATGTCTTGAATAGACACCCCTTTAAACAAAGCCTATGATGTGGCCATGCTCCTTGTAGAATGAGCCCTTATCCCTGTGGGTGGCTGCGCCCCTTTACATCTGTAAGACAGATGTATAGCCTCAGCGATCCAGTGTGATAACCTTTGAAGAGACACAGGTTTGCCCTTGTGGGAAGCAACCCAGGAAACAAACAGCTGGTCAGACCTTCTGAAGCAAACTGTTCTGTTCACATAAACCCTCAGTGCTCGCACAGGGCACAATGTATTTAGCCTCTGCTCCTCCACCGAGGCGAATGGAGGAGGATGGAATGCCTGCAGTTCCACCGAAGAGCACCTGTATAATGGTTCCATAAACTTAGGCACAAAAGCCGGATTGGGCTGCAGACACACCCTGGTGATCCCTGGATTCCACTGTAAGCAAGAAGGGTGGATTGAAAAGGCATGCAGATCACTGACTCGTTTGGCTGTGGTCAAAGCCAAAAGCAGTGCTGTTTTAAATCAGAGAAACTTCAGTCCCACCCACTCAATCGGTTCGAAAGGATGTTGAGAGAGGACTTCCAAAACAAGCGACAAATCCCATAATAGGATGAGTGGTTTGGAGACATGTAGTTTACGGTGTGCACCCCTCATGAAACGACACACCAGGGGGTGCTGACCCGCTGGTTTGTCACCAAATCCGACATGGCAGGCTGAAATTGCTGCTAAATAAACTTTGAGGGTGGAAAAGGCCTTCCCTTTTTCCAACAAATCCTGAAAAAAACAGTAAATCTGCAACAGAACACTGGAACGGTACATGTTGCCGTTCTTCACACCACTTCTTAAACACTCGCCATTTGAAGCTGTAAAGAGAGCGCGTAGAGGCGGCACATGCATTCTGGATAGTATCAATTACTCCTGGAGAGAGACCAGTAGCATTTAAAATCCACCTTTCAGGGGCCAGGCCCAGAGTGCAACCCGGTCTGGGTGAGGGTGGTAAATCTCTCCCCCTGCCTGAGACAAAAGGTCCCTGCGGATGGGGAGAGACCATGGTTCCGCAGTTAGCATTTGAATTATCTCTGCTACCCAGGGTTTGGATGGCCACCAAGGAGCCACCAGGATCAGTGCCAAACCCTGCTCCCTCACTCTGGTTAAGGTGAGGGGGATCAGGCTGAGAGGTGGGAATGCATACAGCAGCACGTTTGGCCATGGGTGGGCTAAAGCATCCATCCCAAGTGGCGCGTCTGGCTCGGATAGGGAAAAAAACAGTGGGCAGTGGGTGTTTTCCCACGAGGCGAAGAGATCTACGGCGGCTCGGCCGTACCTCTGCCAAATCTGCTCCTCCACTTGAGGATGGAGTCTCAATTCCCCGTACAGGGGGTTCCCCCTCGACAATAAATCTGCACCCCTGTTCAAGACTCCTGGTATGTGAGTTGCTCGAACGGACAGCAGTCTGGAGCTACACCACACTATAATCTTCCTGGCCAGCTTGTGCAGGTGTAGTGAGCGGGTCCCACTCTGACGGTTTATGTAGGCTACCACCGTGGAGTTGTCCATCTTCACCAGGACATGATGGCCCTCAAGGTGGGGTAGAAAGTGTCTCAGAGCCAGGAATACTGCCTGTAGCTCCAACATATTTATGTGAAGGCGGGCCATCTTCTGTGACCAAACGCCATTCACCACTCTGCCCATCATGGTTGCGCCCCAACCTTTCGAGTGAAGCATCCGTTGTCAGGGTAACCCTGGACAACACTGCGCCGAGCAGCACTCCCGCAGTGAGAGTTGTTTGCTCTCTCCATGGCAAAAGAGCAGCCATACACGCCGGTGTGATCTTCACACCGCGGCAGAGATGACGGCGGGTGCACATCCGCAAAGACGCGACCCACTGCTGAAAATCTCTCATCATCAAAAGCCCAAGCTGTACCACCAAAATGACCGACGGCATTAGACCGAGCAGACGCAGGCAAAGTCTGAACGTCACGACTTTCCCCAGCCGAAAGTGAGTCATGAATTGGGTGAAAGATGTGATTCGCCCCTCTGCCAGAGTGACCCGAAATGAGATGGAGTTTATTTTGAGCCCCAAATATTCCGTACACTGGGCCGGAATTAGAAGGCTCTTTTCCCAGCTTATTTTGAAACCAAGATCGATTAAATGACTTATCACAGCCTTGGAATCCCTGATCACCTGTGTCTGTGACTGGGAGCAGACCAGGTAGTCGTCAATGTAGGAGAAGATCCTGATGCTGCTGTTCCTCAGTGGAGCCAGCCCTGCATCCACACACTTGCTGAATACCTGTGGGGCTAATGACAGCCCGAACGGCATGGCTTGAAACTCGTAGGCTGTGCCCTGATAAGCAAACCTGAGAAACTTTCTGTGTGGAGGATATATGACGATGTGGAAATACGCATCTGAGAGATTGATTGTCACAAACCAATCTCCTGGGCGGATAGAGCGGCACAGTGTTTTGTGTGTCAACATTCTGAACATATACTTTCTTAAGTGTCTGTTTAACACACGTCGATCTAAAATAGGTCGGGGCGATCTCCCGTCCTTTTTTGGGATGAGGAAATACCGTGAGTAGAAACCCTGACGACTTTCTTCGTCTGGGACTACTCTGACCGCTCTTTTGTTCAGCAGAGCAGCTATTTCGTCCTGTAGGACGTGAGCTGAATCGCCGCTGGTCGCTGATGCTAACACACCGTTGAATCTGGGTGGTTTGATTGCGAATTGAAGTCTGTATCCCTGGCAAATAGTCCCCCTGACCCAGGGATGCACTGCACATGCGCGCCACTTCTCTGCCCGGGCAGCCAAAGTGTCGCACTCTTGTGACGTCACGCTGGCGATGCTGTCGGTCCTGTTGCGAAGGGCCGGAGAGCCCTCTGTTGGCGACAACAGGGACCAACTGCCTTTTTCTCTTATTTTGTTTTTAATTTTTTGTGGGGGGCATTCTGCCCTTGGCAAAATGCCTGGCTGCAGAAATACATGCTTTATTTTGTTTGTCACCCCCTGTCTGGAACAAACTGAACTGGGACACTGTGTCGTGCTTGGTGACACTGACAAAGTGTTTTTGCAGGCATGAAGATCTGAACTTTGTTTCACCTGCATCTGAGTCTCTGCTCTCTGCTGTGGAGACTGAAAAAGGGCTCCTGATGAACTGGTCTCCCTCATTTTCTTCAAAGCTGGTCCAAAAAGCCCTTTGGTTGGATCATAGGTTGCATCCATGACCTCAGCTTTTTGGGAATCACCCAGACCCGACAGGTTTAACCACAGGGCCCTTTCACCAGAGACTGCTAGTCCCATAACCCAACCAGAGCCCTGGGCTGCTCCCCTGGAGGAGCAGAGGATGAGATCATTTACCACACAAATTTCATCCCACAGAACTGGATTAGGTGATCCAGAGTCCAGTTGACGGCCCATCTCCTCAAGGATCTCAGCCTGATATGCAGACAGCAGTGTGACTGTGTTAAGGGAGCACACTGACTGTGCAGCATACTTGTACATCCTCTGATTAAATGGATGCTGTGAGGTGATCCATCTTACTGGGGAGAGAGACACTTGAGGATGCTGAGAGTGACTTGTGGTTTGGATGAAGGTGATAAGCCACTGAAGGCTCCACTGCTGGGGGCTTGGCCAACCCCAGCTCAACCATACCTTGCACTTCCAGCTTAGAGCAGCCTTTGGTGGGAAGCTTGCTCTTGTAAGGGCTTGACCAGTAACGGCTCATTTCCTTCATGCAAGCAGGAACTGCTGGTAGCTGTTGCTTGGCTGGTGGCAGGGCTGGTGGAAGTCCCTTGCCATCATACAGATCCCGTTCTGTCCCTTCAGCATCCTGAGCTGTGGGCCATGGGATTCCGAGCCTCGCAAATGCACGTTTACATACATCGTATAAACTGCTGTCTGCTGCAGGGGGCATTTCTGCCCCGCTGGCTGGCTGTGAAGGCTGGGCTGAGAAGGTGGAGTCATCCTCCTCTTCCTCCATGTCATTCATCTCGAGGAGGCCAGAGTTAGCATCGCACTCTGCTTCCTCGTTAACCGGGTCGAGCCCTCCATCGTCGAGAATTCCCTCGAAAAGTGGGGGCATGACCGGAGACTCCTCTTCCATCATGTCCGCCCAGCTCGTGGTGGCTGTGATGGATGTCACCTGGAGCCACGGCTGTGGTCCTGGCAAGAGAGGGGTCCTGGTTGTTCGCTACTGCCACCCTCAGTCTCCTTTCGAGGATCTTTTAGGGCATGGCGGAGCAGTGGGAGCATTCCTGCGGGTTAGCTAGCGAGTTCTGGGCGTGTTTAATGCCCATGCAAACTATGCACATCGGATGAGGGTCCCTGCCCGAGATTTAGGCCCCGCACGACGCAGGGCATAGGATGCAGCCTCCTTAGTTTTTGGTTCCGACCCTTTGGCGGGGGTGGCAGCCGCAGCCATAGCAGAAATGCGGGGAAGAAACAGGCTCGTCGTAACACGTGAGCACCAGTCGGATGGTTATTTCCGAGCTTACCGCTTAATGTCCGAATCAGCTCGCCGTGACACATTAGCTGAAGCAGACGGTCTTGCTAACAAGTTAATGTCAGACCAACAACAGAATCACCTTGACGCGTTAGCCCGAGTCACACGGGAGACAGTAGACCGCTTGTTAAAGACGGTTGGACACAGCTTGCTTTACGCAGTTGCCTATCCGACGACTGTGCAACTAACGTCTTACTCAACACGGTTGCAGACCAGAGCCAGGAACTGCGTTCGGCGACGTGCTCCTTGACGGGACGCCTGCGAACAGTTAAACAGTAGACCAAGCTAGTCCGACCGCGCTGAGGGAGCTTCGCTGTAGTTCCACACGGGAAGAAAGCGAGAATGAGTAGGAGGGGGTTCGGTTGGCCGTATCTGTATGTGGGGGCGGAGCCCTGGGTACGGCTCAACCTGTCTGTCACAGACAGACGTGGTGTCATTGGAGCTTCCATAGTTGGTCACGCATAAGCGATTCCCATAGTGAAACACCGAGCGAAGTTAGAAAAAGAACAATGCATGCTAGGTTAACTGGTCACTTTAAAATTTTCCTAGGAGTGAGTGTGAGCAGTCGTCTCTTTGAGTTGGCCCTGTAATAGAAATGGTCCGATTAGTTGAACTTGAAAATCACTTACTTTACCCTTTTGTAGTCCAGACCTTAATCCCAGTGACAGTATTTGGGATTATGCCGTTTGACTAACCCTACACAACCCAAGGTGTTAGAATGTTGTGTAAGCCGTGGTGAATTCTTGCCATAAACAAAGCTAAAAGTGACCCATTAAAAATGTTATTACCCCAAAATTGCATGGATGGATTGTTTTAACAACAGACTGTTCTCCTCCTGCAGTTGTTAGTCTCCATCATCAACAAGGAAAAATAAAGATATAATGAAAAAACTGCAAAATGTGTGTTTTGCAGGGCCAAAAAGAAGTTAAAAAAAGAAACAAGCAGTATAAATATAAACTGTGAAAAATGTGGTGCAGCTTAACGTAAGAGGGTGATTTATGCAATGAGGGTAAAACTGAATGGGTTCATTCTGGAGGTGATGAAAAGGGTATCTGTTGAAGCATTGAATGCTTCCATAGTGGTTCTTGATCTTCTCTCCACACATGGTTAAAAGCCCAGTCTGTTGTTTTTGAGACCATCCATTTATGTTTCATAATCTCATGACTGCAGTTAAACAAACCTTAACTGACTTTTTTTCTTTAGTTCATTTTATTTGAGAAAATGTGCTCTTACAACAACTGGCTTCTCCCACCTTTTTCCAGATTCTTTTCATTCATTAGTTCTCAGGAAACTTGTCATCAGATGAGGCATCAGCGCTTTTGTCGGTTCGCCACCCAGGAGTTTTTCCCTTAGATTAACAACGTAAACGCATTCACCCAGTGAGAATTTCCTGCAGTACTAATCAGGCATCAGTTCTGCTTCTCCAAATGGACCCAGTCGGAATTTTGGGGGTTTTAGCCTCCTTGAAATAAATTGGCATTATTCTCAGAAATATACATAAAAATAATATATATTTTTAATATCACAGGGAATAGGATGGAGTTGTAAGTAGTAAATGTCTTAGTGAAGATTAGCATGCGATAATTGTAAACTTGTTCTTTCTCTCCTTATTTGTATACTTACACTGCAGATGACATCGGGGCTCACATGAACGTTGGAAGAACCTACAAGAACTTGAACCGGTCCAAAGAGGCAGAGGATGCTTACTTGGTTGCCAAATCTATGATGCCACAGGTATTACATCAACTTGCTGCCAGATACAAGCTGAAGTTATGTCAACACCATAGACAGTATATAAAAAGATGGACACAACCTCCGTGATGTCACCCATAGCTTTCTGAAGAGCTGAATTGAAGCTCGGTGGGTGGTTCCTACCATCGCCATCTTGGCACCGTCATGCGTGTCGTCTCGCCCGGAAAATACAACTATGGGTAAAGGTAGAGCTGAGAGGGGGGCTGTGAGTGTCATGGTGGATGATTGACATCTAGTGAACTCCGAGCTTTCTGTAGCTAAGAGCTAACCCAGAGATAACAGGAGCTAGCCAGCTAACAGAGGTAAGCGGGCTAAAGCTAAGTCACGCTGTTAACTGGCTAAAAACCGCAGTTGTTCTACATTCTTCTTACTTGAAGCGGGAGATTGGGTACCTGTCAATCAAAAGGACATGCCCCTAAATATGCCAAATTTTGAGATTAAATTACTTTTAAACGAACGAGTTAGGGAAATATTCACTGCCCCCACAGTTGTCATGAAGGTAAACCTGATCTATTAAACCTAAAATGGACTTTTGAACCAGGCTGTAAACATGTTTATTTCTGCTGTGAAGTTGGCCTTTTTAACATGGGAGTGTATGGGGATTCGCTCTGTTTTGCAGCCAGCCCCTAGTGGATGAAAGGGGAACTGCAGTTTTACCCACTTCCTCATAGGCTTCACTTTTAACCTCCACTTTTAAGGCTCCGTCGATCTTTCTTATACGGTCTATGGTCAACACAGCACTGAAGCTGGTTCAGGTGTGAAAATGGTGACGTAAACTAAGAGAAAAGTTTCATCATCACCACAAAATTGCAGTAGTTCATACTGCAAGGCTGTGGAGGGCGCTATGATGAAGAACAAGACTTAGTGCATGCTCAGATAAAGGTTCACTACTTGTAGGAAGTTCATAAAACATTTATGTAACATAAACTGTTCTCTGTATCTGCTTTCGCTACTGTTAATTGTATAGTATCACAAAACTGTTTTAAAAGTTGTAAACAAGCAGGACTGTCTGAAGTAGCACCACAACGCAGCTGGCCACCGGCACCATTATTGTTGTGTTTGATGCGTGTTCGTCCCATTGTCATCATATCCTCCAGTTGTGCGGTTATGCAGTCTTGACAGAACACAGATGATGGACGTTTCAAACCGATCCATCTTGGTACCTGGTTTCAGACATGATCGGTTTCGTGGAGGCTAATCGCCAGTTTCGTGTGGATGATAGATCTGATTGCTAAAACACTTTGGCGGTTTTATTGCAATATGTCGTAGTTTTACTTATATAAAACTTAAACTTATACTCATAGGCACACTTATACAGCCTGATGGCGGCAGATTGGGTGGTCCATTCAGACAAAAAAAATGTAAATTGTTCTTATTTGTATCCATTTTTTGGTTAATGCCTTTGTTTTTCCTGGAAGTGTAGCATAACCTTTGGTCTCCAGGATGAGACCTCAGTCTTTATTATGTTTAAGCTTTTAGTGTGTGGGTTTTATTTTATTTTATAATCTTTTAAAATATATGTTTGGTTTATTTTATTTTTAATGTGTTCTCTTTCATTATTTTGGTTTTCTTTTCAGAAAAGAAGTTAAAAAATATTTTAATTTAAAATATTTTTTGGTGTTTTTTTTTTTTTTTAATTATTATTTTTTTTTATTGTTATTTCTTTCCTTTTTCCCCCCACACACAATCTGCTTCACCTTCATCTGCCTGTTTACCAGTGTGAACAGATGAGTCTGACGTCAGTGTCCAGCTGTCACCAGATGCCACAACTACCGAGACTGCATCTAGATTTAGATCCATGATTGTCAGGAAAATAAGCTACAGTCTCAAAGTATCCATTACGCTGAGTCAAAACATCATCACAGTTTCCTCCTAGGAAAAAATGCGGACGTATTTTCGTCCTCTACATTTTAGTTAAATGTCTCAGATGTTACAAAAGCACTCAAGACTGATTATTCATCTTTTGAATCGTCTTCAGGTTATTCCGGGTAAGAAGTATGCAACGCGCGTGGCCCCTAATCATCTCAATGTCTACATAAACCTAGCAAATCTGATTCGGGCCAATGACTCGCGACTGGAGGAAGCCGACCAGCTCTACAGACAAGCCATCAGCATGAGGCCAGACTTCAAACAAGCCTACATCAGCAGGCAAGATGCTCTGAACTTTGCAGCAATCTGATTCCAGTCTGTTTTTAAAATGCCACATAGCACACAGATTCCTCTAATTCAATTCCTTCCTTACCAAGATGACCTTTAAATGATAACCATAATTTGTGCTGCAAAGCATTTCAGTAAATGAGGCTCATCTTTTGTTTGTCCATTTCAGTCTATCGTTCCAGTTTTGTAATCTGTGCTTCTTTTTCTACATTTTAGTTATTTGGTGCATGCAGGCATCTTGAAATATGTGGCATTATGGGATTTGTTTGATCTGTGTTTACAAAAAAAGAAGTTGGATTTATTGTTATATTCCATGTTTAAGACATCCACTACAATTAATGTTGCTTTTTCTTACATAGAGGCGAGCTACTGCTGAAGATGAACAAGCTGACAGAAGCCCGCGACGCTTACCTCCGAGCCCTGGAGCTCGATCGCTCCAACGCTGACCTGTGGTACAACTTAGCCATTGTTAACATTGAGATGAAAGACCCATCAGAGGCCCTGAAGAACTTCAACCATGCTCTGGAGCTCAATCCACGCCACAAGCTGGCACTGTTCAACTCAGCACTCCTCATGCAGGAATCAGGTGAGTTATATAGAAATGTAAAGCTCTGCAGACACAGTTTATGCATCTTTAAGTTCCCTTTTAGGTCAGCTGGGACATGCACATGCTTGCCATTAACAGGTCAAATATTTTCTGCATTCTCTTCTCAAAACAACAATCATCTGCTTTCCTTATTCAAGTAAGTTGTTTTCAGAGATGCACATGCATGTAATTGGTAAAGAAGGTGTAATTTATGCCACAAAAACTTACTGCCCAAGTGGACATACAGTGTAAATTGTTGTATTCCTTCTGTGCAAAAATCAGCTTTAACCATGTCTCCATTTTCTTATGAGAAGTAAGAGTTCTACCTTTTTAAGACCTTGTCAAGTCAGCAAGGAAAAACAAAGGAAACTGCCCTTATATTACTTTTAGGGTGTGACTTGGTTCTAAAGAATTGCCCGTTACGTTTGAAGGAAACCTGCATGCACTAACTCAGTCTTGGTCGCCAGGTTTCTGTCAGATCATGCTTGAGCAACTTGGTGACAAAAATAACATTTAAGGAACAGTTTTACTTGCAGCAGGTTTGACTGGATGTTAAGCACTTTATGTTAGTTTTTCCTGCATGTGGAAACCTGCAGGTCAGCCTGAGTTCTCTGTACAATGTATTTATTTGATTTTATCTTTGTAGATTTACAGAACAATAACAAAATTATGTGGAGTTAAGGTGGCAGCAGGGTGTGCTTCTGTTTGTTTAATTCTGATGCATCTTGGGATGGTTTTTTTTTTTGTCTTAATGCTACTCTGTCATCTAGTTCTATGTACGAAGGACAAATTTATCTGCAAAGTTGCAGGAAAACTTCACATCTAAAATTTCCCATTTGTAGTCACTCTTTGCTTCAGCTGGATTATTTAGTCAGCTTTCTCAGAAGGCAGCACTATTCAACAGTATCCTAGAGTCAGACTGAACAAACTTGACTTGCCCAGAAATGCCATACAGAAAGTCTGAGTTGAGTTTCTTGTCACCTCATGATTGATTTAGTACAGTAAGGTTCAAATGGCAGCAGCGCTCCGAGCATGCCAGTTATTTTACATTCTTCCTTTGGTTAGTTTCTGTTGTTGCTCGTAAACACTTAATTTGCTCCTTTCATTCAGGAGGCAGTCAGCTTCATATTTGAGGTCTGGTGAATATTAAATCAGATACTTGTTTGGATCTCCTTTCCAGGTTTTTTTTTAATGGGGTTGATCAGGTTTTACTCTTCTATTTTCTTCAGAAGATCCTTTCCCCCTTTAATCTCTAAGATTTTACATAGTTTGTGTTGCTTCATTAAAGATGGCTTTGAATCCCAAATATTTACTGCTGCAAAGATGCCAAACACTTCAGATGACAAGGAAAATGTTAATTAATACCTATTAAACACCAACCAAACAAATCCTATCATATGGCCATCCATTCGTTCATTTTCTATTGACCAGTTCAGGGTTGTGTGGGGCTTCAGTCTTTCCTAGCAGTATTAGCAGGTAAGAGACTGGGTTTACCCAGGACAAATCACCAGTCTGTAGCAGGGTTGATGGTGTTTCATATAATATGACATAAATATTATGTTGTGATATGGTTATTTTAGATTCCATAAACCATTTGAAATATATTGTAGGACTGTAAATGACTAATTTTAATCAGCAGCTAAAGTGGCAAACAGATCCTAAAGTTTCCAAAATAATTACTACCAGTAAAACTTTTGCAAAGGGCACAATTAAGCCTGAATTAAGTGCAACTGGACACATTTAATGTTACATATTTATTTAACCCCTTTAATGTAGTGCAGTGTAGCGTTCTAAGCTTAAAAATATGTTTCTCTGACTCATTTTGATGGTACCGACATTGTACATTCCTGGAGCCATTGTTATCCTGCAGTACCTCAAGGCTGAGGAACTGCACTACTTCTTAAACTCATTTTACAGCTGAGTTCTCTTGCAAACTTCACTCGGTATCCCTCTATGGGAAGCAAAGCTTCTGCAAAAGGATGTTTTTGGGGAGGCTGTCACCAATGAAGAAACAGGGAAAGGTTTTTGAATTCTGCCCTCCTTGCAAAGCCGCACCTTGCCAGCCACAACAGCAATAAATATTAGGGTTTTGCAGCTATGGCTGCCAGAGGTGTGCAAAGTGCAAGGCAGCCTGTTTCCAGCCAGGAGCATGGCTTCTCCAAGTTTGATATTCAACCCCCAGGTTCTTTTGCTTTCAGAGCTGGGGAATGATGTGAATGCGCAGTTCATTTATGGGTGTGAACCACCGTTGCCACAATGACACTGAGTTTCAGTGGAGTTTTTTGGTCTGTAGTTGCGGGGTCTGCTGTGATAACTTTAGAGAAGCAAATTCATATAGCAGTAGAGGCATCTAATAACTGCTTTTACTTCTGATATTTCCTCATTCCAATGAAGACAGAATCATTACACCCCCTCTTGTATTTATGTTTACTCAACTTCCCCCTCTGCAAATTCTTTCAGAAGGCTGGCATGCAACGTTCTGTTCCGGTTGAGGTGACAGACTGATGCTGATATATTTGCAGGATGCCTATTCTTTATTTAGGCATTTGTCCTTCTCAAACAAAAATTCTCAGATTTGTATATCGAAGGGTGGCATACAAATGTCAGACACTCCCACCCAGGCTCATCACTTGTCCCAAGGGTGTTTAGCAAGTGTGTCAAAACTCCTCTGAACCTCTCGCACAACTAACCTCAGAGTGCTGTCATATTTGGATATTTTGGTTTTCTAATATATGCCGGCACGGAACGATGCTTTGACTTTGTTATGCAGCCTGACAGGCCTGGGTCTCGGTGTCAAGAGCATTTTTTTCCAAATCAGAAATGAGAGTATTTTAGCCCCGAAATAAAGCTTTGACACAGGAGAAAATTTTCACCAACACCCAGCTCTGTTTCACGGAAGGAACTCGCTCTCATTGAAAGCCTTTAAGTGGGATTAGGCTGATGGCTTTTGTAATATCAGTCATTTCTCAGGGATTGGTGCCACCTTGCTAAACATGCGATTGGTAATAATTGAGCTTCTGTGATTGGTTACACCAAAGGGCACTTCCTACAGTGAGATACCTCGCTCAGTTCTCAGAGAACCAGGGTTAAAATAGTGACCTAATGTTTGGTTTTCCTGCACTACTTCACATGTTAGCAGCTGGACTAACACAACCACGCATGTAGACAAGCAGCATTAATGGTCATGGGAAATGTAATCATTTGCTTTTCTCAAAAATAGTAATGTTCCCCCCAGAGAGTCTGGTGCAATGCAGGATGGGTTGGTAAGCAGTTTTTTTTAGTTTTCACTAGCAAAAGCCAGGTAGGGTCCCAGATTATCCAATTCAAACCATGTTACATTTTTTAGGGACCACTCTGTTGGGTTCCAGTCTTGAACAATCTGGTATTAAAGTCTGGAGCTAAACAAGCTGCAACTGATTTATTGGATAAAATAATCATTAGGACTTTGTGACCTGGTAGGTGGCATTTTTAAATATACACATTCTTCTTTGTTATAATAAAGAAAAGGCATTGCACTGCTAAGACATTATGTCTTAACATAGCCAACTCATTCATGACTATCTGGCTTATACCCAACCTGCCAGGTTAGGGTACATTTGCGTGCAGCAGAGATAAGGGTTTAACAAATCAAACCACATCAAACCCTTTCGAGCTGGAACCCCTTGGTGGAATCGGGGCTTATGACTTTAAGGAATATTGAAGTTCATCCTCTGTACATCTGGACCATTCTGATGCAATTTTTGCACAAAGTATCACCTAAAGTCCATCAAAAAATTTAAAGTGAAACACTTTCTAAGTCTGTTTCCAGTATACTTGGTCTCATGCAGCTTGCATGGACTGAGCTTGTCCATCAAAGCTAAATGGGTTTTCTTTAATTATTTTCTGTTTTGTGCTTACATGCTATCTCTACCTCCAGGTGAGCCAAAGTTCTGGCCTGAAGCCAACCGCCGTTTGCTCACCTATGTGAAGGAGGAGCCAGATGACGCCAATGGCTACTTTAACCTTGGCATGCTGGCCATGGATGCCAGCCAAAACTTGGCCGCTGAGCGCTGGATGCGAAAAGCCATTGGTTTACAGACCGGCTTCCGGAGCGCCCTGTTCAATCTGGCACTGCTGTACTCTCAGTCCAAACGTGAGACGGATGCACTGCCTGTACTGGACGAGCTTCTGCACCACCACCCAGAGCACATTAAAGGCCTCATCTTGAAGGGCGACATCCTAATGAACCACAAGAAGGACACCCGGGGTGCTAAAGCTTGTTTTAAAAGAATTCTACACATGGACCCCACCAACGTCCAAGGCAAACATAACTTGTGCGTGGTCTACTTTGAAGAGCGGGACCTGCCGCGAGCAGAGCGCTGCCTCGAAGAAACACTGGCACTGGCACCAAACGAGGAGTATGTGCAACGCCACTTGAGTATCGTGCGTAATAAAATGGCTGCCATGAGTGCAGCGGGACAACCACTTTCTGCACGACAGGCAGCCACCACCTCAGCTAAAGAGGAAAAGTCACAGGGAGTAAAGGAAGGAGAAGACGCTGCTGTGGGTGAGAAGGAAGGGAGGGGTGCTGAAGCTGTTGCAGAGAGGGCTGGCAGGGAGAAGAATGTGCGGAAATCCTCTGCAGAAAGCCTTGGAGGTAGAGGGGAAGACCACTCTGAATCATTAGACAGTAGCCAGTTTGGCAAGCGGACTAAGGGGAAGTCCACTAAAGAGATGAAAGATATAGAAGAAAAAAGGGCAGCTGCTCTAAAGAGACTTGAGGAGATTGAGCGTATACTAAGTGGTGATTAACACTGTTATCATTTTATAGCTGAACTACTTTTGTTCGAGCTCTTCAGTGCTCAGAGGAAGACTGCAGCTCCCTCCTTCTCCTCTAGAAATTTGTATTCTTAACCAATTCACCATTTTTGTGTCTGGTCTTTCACATTTAACAGTGTTCAGTGAGCTCCTTTTATTCTTTGACTAATCATGTAAAGAAGGGAAATGTTCTGCACATGAAATTGATGTAACAATAAGCACAAAGCCAATTTGCGATAATCTATTTAAATCTCATGGTATTGTGTGTATGTACGTGTGTCTGAGAGCTTAATCTGAATGCAATTTTTCATCGATTTTTGTTTTCCATGTATAGTCATTGTTTATCACTGGATTTCTTTTTTATTTTTTTTATTTTTTTATTTTTTTGTCAAAGATGTAAGTCACTCATCTGTTATTGTTTTTAAAAACACAATGATTGTATCATGGACAATTAAAGGAAACGACAACTTCCCTTTATTTCCTCAAGCCTGAGTAATATCGGCTCACTGTGAGGCTTAAAATAAACCACACAGTGAACAAACTAGCCACAGCCGCCCCCAGTCTTCAGCATCAACAAGCTTGTGATCCACTGCAGCAGCTAAACTTTATTGATCTCACTTGGCACTTCCTACCGTTACATCATCATGCTCACTTTCGCAGCTGTCTTCCCCTCAATATTTGATCGTGAACCTATCTAGAGAGCATTATCTCATTATTTTTTGTCTCATTACCCCATACCACAACCCCCCTCACACACACACAATTCCATGACTGTCTCCTGTAAACACTACAGTCTCATTTGAGGTGGATGTTTTTCTTGGTAAAGTACCCCATGGATATCGCTTTGACATGGACAAAACCCATTTTATATGACGGACAACAGTGACGCATGGTCTTCCGCAGCGCCATGTGTTTTCATTTTCCAAAGTGGCTTCCAGCTCATGGAGGGGAGGGTGGGGTGGGAATTTTTTTTTTAGCATAGTCGCAGAACTTAATCTCCTACATCCTCCTCCACAGTTATGATGATGATGAAATAATTCATTGCAGAAAAACCCTGGTTTTAGTAGCTGAATTTATATACTTTTAACATTTGTCACAAAACTTAACCTGTAGTCAAAATATGCAAATATTAGTCCAGTTCCTGTTTTTCTCAGGGAAAAAAAAGCAGCACCTGATTGGCTGCATTCCAAGAGGTCTGATGATTCGTCCAATTTGCTGCTCCAACAGCGAATAAGCAAGACGACCAAAAACAATTGAGCCTCATAACCGTCAATAGAAGCCCTGTTAGCCACAACCTTAACATGAGCTGCCATGTAATTATGGCTGCAAGGCAGTGGGGTCACTAAATTCATTGCATTCTTCAAGGTAAATTAGGCAAATCTGTATTTTTTTTTTTTTTTTTTCCCCCCCTTTTCTAGCTAGTCGTGTCTTTGCATCCCTCATGATGTTCCTGTTTTTTCCTCCACGGTTCAATTACATTACACAGAGAGAGACTGATTAGGCTGGGCTGACCTGAAATATCTCTGTACAATCATTTTCAAGGTTCCGTAACCAGTTTTATTTATTCCTTTTATATGCACTATTAATTGTCTGGCTATTTTTTCATGGTGCTTTAGTTTGTTACCACTAATGTTCAGTGTCATATGTTTAAGTCATTTTAGTTTTTCACAGATTCCCATGCCAGTGTTATACACTAACAAAATAATCAACAGCCTGCCCCAACTAAAGAAGGTAAAGCTTTGAATATGGAAGCAGCTGTTTCTGTAAGTAATGTTTGAGAAAATGTTCTTTTTGTCTGTTTTGTTCTTTTTGTACGTTTTGTGTTTTTTATGCAATAGCCATTGGTGATGGGAGGTCTTTGTTACTAAATAAAGTAAAATAAAAAAAAATAAAAAAACAGCTAAATGACTAACCTGTCTGCTGCAGACTTACACCTGGTGAAAGATATACTGACTCACTGGTCATTTTATTAAGTACACTTGTTTAGTTGGTTGGTTAAACACATTTTGTGAATACATGGCAGCAACTCTGTGTATTTACCATATAGACTGTAAAAGATGGAGGGAGTGTCTGTGATGTCACCTGCAGGTTTCTGAAAAGCTGAAGTGAATCTCATTGGTTGGTTCCCACTGTTGCTATCTTGGCAGCATCACAGAGAGAGGTGCTGTAAGCTTCGGGGTGGATGATTGACATCTATCAAATGCCTACTGGCTTGTAGCTAAGAGCTAACCTGGAGCTAATGGGAGGTAACCCGCTAACGAAGGTAGACGGGTTAAAGTTAAGTCATGCTGTTAGCTGGCTAAAAACCATGGTTGTGCTACACACTTCCGTCTTGCAACCGGACATTCGGTACCTGTCAATCAAAAGGACTCACCCTCAGTTATTATGAATTTCAAGATTAAAAGGTTTATGTACTATGTATTAGAGCCAACTGTTTTTTATTTGGGAGCTACGTGGTGGCCCTCGCTTCAAAACCATAACAGGCAACAGGAAGAAATCCCAAAGACAGCTATTCTGGACGCAACAAGAATTTTTTTTAGACTTCACGATATAACACAGATAATTTGTAGGTTGAAATAAAATCATATATAAAACTCATCAAATAAGAACACAGAAAACACAAAATGTTAAACAGATGACATTTGGATGGATTCAAATGGTTCAAAATAAGGCTGAAAAAGCAAGTGCTACTCAAAAGGCTGGACTAGCATATTTAAGATAACCATGTAAACTAGCAATACCTCAGTAATATTAAAAGAGCACACAGCGGCAGAGTCTCTCTGTATGGAACCCAAAAGTAGTCATGTTTGAACATCTTTTTAACATCACTATCTTGAGTTTACATGTGAGCTCTTTCCTTAACTGATAACTAAAATGAGAAATGAAACATCTTTACATGATCTGGACGACCAGGTGGAGATATTTTCAACTAGTTAAAATGGTCATAGAAATAAATTTGGTTGTTTTATTTACCTTTTTATGGTACGTTTTTATGGTTTACCTTTTTATTGGTTCCACTTAGCTAGCATCTTTGCTAGTCCTCCTGTTTAAATTAAGATGAATTTTGTAGCTCTAGCTTTGTCAGTGTTGAGTAAATTGGATACTGAGGGACTGTAAGCATCTTTATAGTAATTGTCAGCATCAGTGGGAAAATCTTGATCAAATTAGTTGATGGGTTGTCCCTAAATACATTGTTCCCCCACATTATCTTAAAATTAATCTGGTGCTAGCATATGACTTGATTAGCGGCTAAGTAGCTTCAGGCTCACATTAGGTTTACATTACATTAGTATTTGTACTTGCATGGGACAAAATTTCTTCTAAAAAGCGTAATGCCACCTTGATCATCTTTAATTTTTAAGAAAAAGATGGTTTTTCAAGACAATGATTAAAGTTCATTCAAAGGAACGGTCGCTCATGGCTTCCTTATCTCAAAATCAAAGATGGGCAAAGTTTGGCAAACTGCAAAAAACAAATTAATCATCAGTCAATTTCATAATATTTCTCAATAAACACATTCCATCATCTACAGTGTGTAACTTCATCAGATGTTCTGAGGAAAATTTTCTGCAAGCAAAGAACAAAGATTATGTAGAAACTGAATGTGGTCTTTGGTTCCTCAGCCCATGTCACAGTAGGAACAGGCAAGATGGTGTCATAGACTCAAAAATTTGTTAATGCAAAGTTGTAATCATTTGTGAGAATGATTATGTCTTTATATGATCAAATGTTTGGGCCAAACATAATTTGAGATGGACTGAGTACAACATTGTTCTGTGGTTAAAGGATATTTTGCATGCAGGTTTGCATGGTGGGAATCATGTAAAACTGAAAAATGTTAACACGAATTCCACCATCCTGTATGTCTGCATGTACACTATAAAAAGATGACTAACATCAAATCTCATATGTGAACTCTTCTGTCAAGAGCTGCAGTCAATATAAGTAGTGGAAGCATCATGAATAGCAACTTTCTCCTGGATGTCCAGGATATTTTTGACCCCTCCGAAGCTTACAAAGCCAGAAGAACCACAGCCATTCAATAGATCTAATAACAATTTTTTAACTGATAAGTCAATCTTTTCCTGAACTCAGTGCTTTTCACTGCTTTGTTTACTTCATTTATCTTTGTATTTTTCTTGTAAAAGTTTTGATTGTCATCATTTTGGTAAGTGCAATTCATTTTTATTGCACTATTAGTCTTGAATCTTAGAGTTAGAACTGATAGGGTGGCTTTTTTTTTTTTATTATTATTATACTTTGTATTTTTTACATTTGATTGTGGTGCTGACAAGGTTTATTTTTTAACATACAGAGATGAGAGTGAATATTAGCTGTGCTGTACAAGCACAGTTGTGGGAATGTAAGATGGAAAGAAAACAATCAACACTGTGTTGATGTTAAGCTTTATTTGTTAACTTGACTAGAACATAATATTACTGTCATGGTGTCAGTCATAATGTGGCTTTTGTGTACTGTGATGTGCTGTTGAGCCCCAAAGCTTTATGCTCACACACCTGCCCTTTCAATCACAATTCCATATGGCTCACTAAGATGTGGCGAATGATGCTTTCAGTTACAGCTTTGACGTCCCAGAGAGGTAGTTGTACTAGGAACTTGACTTTTAGGAAGGATTAAAGTAGACAGAAAAAAGTAAAGTTTTCTTAGTTTTTCTTTGCAAGGTAAAATTATAAATAAGGGACACTTTGATCTCTGAAAGAGCAGGGGATTCCTATTTCTCAGGTGGTCTGGGCCAATAAGCTAAGAAGTGTGGACTTTTAAAAAAAAAAATTCATAATAAACTGGCAAAAGTTTTTTTTTTTTCCATGTTCACAAAAAATTTCCATAAGCATATGTCAAGTTTCAGCTATTTATTCTATAAAATAAGCTGTAGCTGTACTTTTAAAAAGAGACACTCTAAATCTGAGGTCTGGTGGGTGTATCTGATTGTCTTTGTGGATTATTTCAAGATGATGACAAACATTTCACTCCCGCACACAGTAACTAAATGTAGTTTGTATAGCATGCCAGTATACACTGAGACCATATGTTTAACCCTACCTACAGAGCAGCATCTCAGTGGAACATGCTCTGATTCGCAAGGCTTTGTGCTATATACGGCACATATTTTCAGTGCGATGCATTGTTTGAATAAGCATGAAAATGCTGCAAACAGACCTCTGATTACGTTACGATGAAAATATCTTCCTTTGGAATAAAAAAAGAGTGGAATTTTACATGCATTCTTCTACATTGAGAGAATTTCCACAGTCTCAATTTACCCACTTTTGCACCGTGTAGCCATCAGACCACACATCAATTTTTTTATCTGGTCCAAAATATATACATTTGAATGATGCAATACTTTTAAAAAGAACAGAAGACCATAAAGAACCAAGACCAATTCTTTAATTTGCCACATCAGTGTCAGAAAATCAAGCTAAAACCCTTTTTAGCTGAATTTTTTAAAAGGAATAAGCTTTGCCAGTTTACACATTTTACATGTTGTCTGGTCACTGTTGACTTTAAAACAGTAAATAATTTTACAGTAAAAAGATTAAGACATATAAAGGTAGTATGAATATAAATATCTCTCTTACATCATATCTTTTCTCTAGGTAAATCTCTAGTTTATTTGGAGTTCTGACAGAATAAGTTTTTAATGTTTGAGCCGTGTAACCACCAGTCCTCCCACCTCCTTACAGCTTATAGGTTTTGGTATCTCATTTTGATAAGCTTGCAGCATTTGTCTCTAATGTTTATTAGGATCTTACCCTTCCCAACCAGAAGTTTCCTGTACTACACTTTAATTTACTGCTCAGGGCCACTGCTTTGTTACTTAAATCTAGAAGTAAAACATTACTACATAAGGAGGGGAAGAATAAGTCAAATCTAATTACATTCAGTTGGAAGGAAGCGGGTGAATGAATCTGGGGTGGAGCTGCAAAAATGGTCAAATGGTCACCTAAATATTATGACATAACCTTACATGTCCAATTAACTTAAACATAAACCAGTCTACAAACAGTGGAAGCCGCTTTAGACAGCTTTGGTCTACCACACATAATCTACAGTTCCTCAGGGACTAAATCAGGGCTGAAGGTCGTTGCGGCTTAAATTTGGAACAGCTTCTTGTAAAAGCTCTAAATGTCCAAATACCAGAATTTTCACTCCTTGATTGTTGTTTGCTTGTTTTATAGTTTACTGTAAATAACAATTTTGGGCAAAGTCCAGGAAAAAATACAGCTATAAAGCATAACATGACATCCGCTTGTAGAAAAATACAATAAAGAGTTTAATGAAACATAGTAACATATTCATTTCTCAAAAGGATCATAGTGATAGAATCATACATCATTTTACTGGACATGATAGTACATGTTCTGGTGCAGTGGGTGTTGGTGGTCCCTTGACAATATAACACATTGGTATATCTAAGTATATCTAAGCCAAGTAAAACCTGAAGCCATTTTAAGTGCTTTAGAAAGAGCACCATCATGACATCAAAAACTTGTATTTTTCACACTCCACTTCTCTTTTCACTATACACCTCTTTACTTAGTGCAGTTATTGCAGATAAATGCAGATGAAATTCATCTTTTCCTTTTCTTACCACCTGATGATACAACCATCTCAGTGAGAATATTTCCTGCACAATTTCCTGACAGCGTTTTTTTAATCCATATCACCAGGACCTGCTTCGTAGAATAGGACTCTTAAATTGTTGAGAATATATACAGATCAGAGAGTATCAAAGAGGACAAGAAGACCCCATAACAGGGAACCCTCAGTTACTTTCAGTGGAAGATGAGCACATTTCATGGCCTTTTGTGTTGCTGCTGGTGTGAATCGGCGAATGAGAAACACATTGTAAAGTGCTCTGTGCTGGCTAAGGTTAAAAGGCGTTATATTGATGCAGACCTTGCACCCACCAGCCTGTGTCTTAGGTACATCTGTTCATTGTTAACGTAAATATCTAATCAGCCTATCACATGGCAGCAACACAATACATGTTAATGTATACATGGTTAAGACAACTTGCAGAAGTTCAAACTGAGAATCAGATTGATGAAGAAAATGAATTTATATTAATTTTACCATGGCTTGGTTGTTGATCTGAGTATTTTAGGGACTACTAATCAGATGGGATTTTCACAAAAAAAAAAAAAAAAAAAAAAACATCTCCGGGGGTTACATAGACAAAGAGAAATTATCCAATGAGCTGCAGTTTTCTGGACTAAAATCTCTTGTTGATGTCAGAGGAGAATGGGCAGACTGGTTGACGATGATAGACAGGCAACAGGAACTCCAATAAGCACCAGTACTAATGGAGAATATCATCTCTGCACACAACACGTCCAACTTTCTAGCAGATGGGCTACAGGAGCAGAAGACCACACCGGGTTCATCTCCACACAGCTAAGAACAGGAAACTGATGCAACAATTCACACAGTCACACTCAATAAAACTGGACAATAAAAGATGGACATACATTGCCTCTTACAATGAGTCATGGTGGATGTGCAGCCAACAGTTCTGCACAAGAAAAGTCTAAGTATAAATAAACATGACATATTTCGGACTAAATGATGGGTGTAAGAAATCAGCTCAACTCCCGGCAGAATAAAGAATCAAACTAAAATCTGTTCTCTGCTGAAAGTCTTGTGTTCAGTCTCCTGGCAACCATCAAACATCAGTTTTGCCTGAATGGTGAAAGGCTGCTCCTGTCACCGCTGTTTTATTTACTCACTCTGGATCCACTGACCCTTACACATTAGTCGCTCATTGATGAGGTGTATGGCAAAAAGAGCAGAAGTCGTTCCAGTGTCAGAAAACTGGTTCTAACTAAGAGGACTTTTAAGTCCTTGAGCAAATGTGACCCTTCACCTTGACTTCTTTAAAAGCCCAGTTTGCCACCTGGGTGCTCAAATATATCTCACCCAATGTGGTAAACCTCACACCACAATGCAAAGATCTCCAAACAAACTGGATGAAACCTGGCGGCTTCTTCTTGTCTTCTTGTTATAATATATATATATATATATATATATATATATATATATATTTATATATATATATATATATATATATATATATATATATATATTAATACATATACATATATATATATATATATATATATATATATATATATATATATATAAATACATATATACATATATATATATATAAATATATAAATGTATATATATATATATATATACATATATATACATATATATATATATATATATATACATATATATACATATATATATATATATATATATATATATATATATATATACATATATATATGTATATATACATATATATATATATATATATATATATATATATATATATATATATATATATATATATATATATATATATATATATATATCCACAGCTTTGCATGTGGATGATTAGGTTTAGAGAGAAGGAAAGGCACTTTGAAACTTCCTTTAAAGAGATTTTGAATCTTGTAAGAACCATCTGCAACAGTCCATTTGTTCTACTCAGAAGAAGACTATTGGAACTGGTTCGGACTATTTGCTGGGAAGTAGCATTTTAACTACTTTATGTTAACCCCTATAAAACCCAGTGATTTGATTCATACAGTTTCTGAGACATTTTGCTTCACTTTATGGTAAAATTATCTTGGACTGAGTTTCCGCTCATGTCGCATTCCTAAAACTAATCAGACCTTTTAAAAAAACATATTCCACTCTCCCTCAGAAGCATCAAAATATTGATCTGCATCAGATCCTTATGGTCTGGATTGATCAAATTTTGATTGTCCCACGCACAAGCCTGAATTCGTTGTCTTTTGCACTGATCTGTGTGCTGAACCCATAATGCACTGTGTCAGTCCGCTTCCTGCATTTGGTCCGCTTCAAACAGACGGAGACCTGCATTGGCAGACTAACATGCTTCTTTGATCTGAATAGGAATTTGTTTGCATATTCACACAATACCTCAAACAAAATGGACGTTCAGAGCAAACGGACAAGTGTTTGAATCAAAAAGGCTGATGTGAAAGTGACCTAAGCCTCTGTGAAGAACCAGTAATGGAAAACTCAATTATATCATACTGATTTGAGTTTGTATGAGTCTTTCACAGAAGAAAATCAGGTTCTTGAGGGTCACTGAAACAGTCACTCAGCGTTAGTCTAAATCCCTTCTATTAACTTTGCAGTAGCAGGGAATAGTCAGTGGACAGGTGAATAGAATCTAGAAATCATGACTCATGAGTCAGTAAAATCACTCTCACATTTTGATCGAATCCTTGAAGATTCACTCATTATGATATATCACACAAGCATGTTAAACTGCAACAGAATGGAGGAAAAAAATGGTGTTAACAAGCCAGTCGGTTTAGAGAACCATTTCTTTGTAGTCAGAAAGAATCAAGCCCAATCTCCAGCTGTTCCTGGTTGTTGTGCTCAAAATTCATGGATATGAGAGACTTTATTTTGCTTTAGAAAACAAGACCACTAACATAACTGGACAAACTAGGGTCATCTTTGAAGACAAGTGTTGTGCTCGCATTTACCAGTCAAGTTTCTTTTTGTAATTAAAAAAGCAAAAAGGTTTTTATAAAAACACTGTTAAAAAAAAACCCCAAACAGTTAGGATATGCTACTTATAATTATAAACATTCGCACTGTTAAGAACATTTGAGCTGTAAATGAGTAAGACTTGTACCTACAACACAACAAGGCAGTTAACTTCAGTCCGTTGGTGCACCCTGGAGAAAGAATCTTAATTAGTTACCTTTTTAACCATAATTTCTGATTCCTTCAGCCATCTGATGACAGAAATGGAAAAAAAACCATACAACATGGCCAAACAAAAAAAAAGAAAAAGCACATTCGCTGTAGTATTGTGTTGATAAGCTTCTGCAATGTCACAAAACCTATTTCGATCCAGGGCTGTATTCATTTTCAACATCTGTATAGATGATGGGAGAGTCTGACCACTGCAGCCTTTCTTCAGCACGTTCTAGAGATTTTCAATTGCAGTTTAGGTCTGGAGTCTATGGTGGCAAATCCATGTATGAAAATGATGTTTCATGCTCCCTGAACCACTCTGTCACAATATAAGCCTGATGAATCCTAGCACTATCATCTTGGCATATGCCTGTACCATTAGTAAAGAAAAAAAATCCATTGTTGGAACAATCTGCTCATTCAGTATATTCAGGTATCAGCTGACTTCATTCTTTTAATGTTGTTGAACCTTGTGATCTACTGCATCAATCCAAGATGCTACCACTTCCCCCACAGGCTTGTACAGTGGGCACGAGGCATGATGGCTACATGATATCTGCCTCTCTTCTCACCCTGGTGCACCCATCACGATGAAACATGGTAAATCCGGGCACATTAGACAACATGACCTTCTGCAATTTCTCCAGAGTCAAATCTTTGTACTCTCTCATAAACTAAAGCATATCTCTCCACTTAAAGTCTCAGTGATTAGTGGTTTTCTTGTTGCTACACAGCTGTTCAGTTCCAGTCCCTTGATTTTCCTTCATACTGTTCATGTGAACCTGCCTGAGTTCTACTGCTGTTTTTCTTCTCTTTGATCTCACCAGATGTATAAATGGTAGATGATCACCATCGTTAACCATTTTTCCTCATTAACTACATTTCTTCCATTAAATTAATGGTTTCCCACTAACCTCATAGATTTTAATAATGTGTTGAGTAGTTCTGAACATATAAAGTTAAACAGTCTCTGCAATCTCCTTTGATGTTTTTTCTGCTTGGTGCATGTCTATGATTTGACCCTTCTAAAAGATTTATTTTCCCATGAATGCAGAATCCACATGGTTGTTTAAGAAATAAGAAGCTCATCATTGCATCAGTTGTGGTTAAGTAACTTGTCTCCAGCAGAGCGATAATTATCCAATAGAAGACTGGTACCTATTTGCTTAGTTAAATCCAGGTGGTGTTTCCTTTTTGGCCAGGCAGTGTATAATTCAATTGCTACACACACAACTCTGCCCATTTCACATGATCACCAACATATCCAGAGTCAAAAACTCTGGTTTTACTGATGGGTTTTAGTAAATTGCATCATCTTACTGCCAAAGCGAGGTTGGGCAACTCTGGTCCTCGGGGGCCGCAGTCCTGCAATTGTTGCTGCAACACATCACTCAAATCAATGTGTAATTAGGAGACTTGTGCAGAGTCTGATGTCAAGCTCTGCATAAGTCTGCTAATTAAGTCTGTGACCCCCAAGGACTGGAGATAGCCACCGCTGACTTAAAGGGTGCTCCACTGTTTGGTTGGTTAAACCAGGTCATGTTTCATCTGCTTCGTCGAATAGGGCTCTTAAACTATTGAGAGTATAAGCAATGGATCAGAGGAAAGTTCATAAAATCTTGGGACACATTGATGTATGTATCACAGAGGATAGGAAGATCCCGTAACGAGACCCTCACACAGGGAACCCTCAGTTACTTCCAGTCGGGGATGAGCACATTTCATGGCCTTTTGTATTGCTGCTGGTGTGAATGAGAAACACAATAGCTACGTTTACATGGGAATTTTAATTCCTCTTTAATTCAGAATAAAAGGTAGTTCTGCTTTAAACGGATGAAAAACAACCATGTAAACACTTAATTCCTGATGCAAATTTCTATTGGGAATCAAACTTAATTCCAATGACAGTGACTGGTTTATTTGCATTTAATTACAAGCTATTTAATTCCTTTGTCATGTAAACCTTAATTCCACTCTAAGTTAATTCTGGTCGTTCTGTGCATGCTCGTTACCTTGTGCTGTCCCGATGACGCTCATTGTTTTGCCTCCTCTGTTTGGTGGTCTATCTATTTTTTCCTTCTCAGTTGCTGCAAAGAGTGAAGAGGTATGTTCGTGTTGAGCTTGTACTTTAAAGGGGTGCTATTTAAGGGGTGAGTTTTCTGAGCTTTCTATAGTGTTACACTGTTGAATCCTCATCAGCCATGTGAACGGCACTGATTTTTTTTATCACCTAAACGCATGTTTATGTTTGAGTTTGAGTTCCAGCACTCTCTCGGTTTGGTTTCCATGCCGACGAAAAACACATTTTTTTAAGAGAGTTGTTTCTACTTCGAAATCCTTGTGACGTCCTCGGGGATAAGGTTCGGTGATTGGTTACCTTCTACTGGTTAACAAGGGCATGTACAAATACATCAGGCGGGTGGAAAATGTCAGATAAAGTTATTTCCAACGATGGCTGGTGAGTTTACCAAAGAGAGACATCCTGCGGCATTCGTTGCTGTGGGTTGCTGTTTTCCACTTCGTTTTCAGGGTCTGATTCAGGTTCCAACATGTAGGGCTGTATGCTATGTGTTGACATTGTATTTTTTTTTTTTTTATTGAGTTTATATTAGTCTAATCCTTCTGTTTATGAGATATCTTACAATGACGCAGAAGCAGTTGCGGTGCGAGCTCCCGATGTAGTGCATCGGCAGCTGACCAATCAGTGGCAATTTATATCTGGTGGGAGGCGGGGCTTAATGCGGAAGAGTCTCAATCCACTCGTTTTGCCCACAGGCTGATCTGACAGCCTACGGAGAGGGTCGGTCTGAAGTAAATAAAGCGTGTGTGACAATAACTCGATCAATCCCAGCCCTTCTGGTCTCAGAAATAAAAATAAATTAGCCTGAAATACACATAATAGTTCCACTTTCAAATTATAATAAAAATAGTGGCAAAACTGGTACTTTTTATGTAGTTTTTACAAGTTACGACTGAAAAGACCAGACGCAGGGAGCAAACTTTGTTTATTTCTGGTATACATCATACATCACATGCAACCTCTGTCCAATCAGAACCCTTCCCAACCCGCCACTCTAAAGAGGAATTAAGTGAGGACATGTTTCATGTAAACCTCCATTCGGAATTCTTATTTTCATGTAAACTCGTAAGAGAATATGTTAATTCCGAATTATTTAATTCCAAATGATTAATTCCAAATTAAAAAACATCATGTAACCGTACCCATTGTAAAGTACTCAGTGCTGGCTGAGTTTAAAAGGCATTATATTGATGCAGACCTTTCTTCCAATCTATTTTAAACCAACCACTGCACTTCCTTTTTAACGCACTCGCCAGCCTGTTCTTAGGTAGATCTGTTCATTATTAACATAAATATCTAATCAGCCAATCACAAGGCAGCAGCCCAATACATGTTGTGATGTAGACATGGTCAAGACAACTTGCAGAAGTTCAAACTGATCATCAAACTGAAGAAGAAAAGGGATTTACGTGCAATGTCTCGGCGTATTTGAGCGCAGTTAAACAAGTGCATGTGTTAGTGATTAGTCTGATTTGAGAGCTTCCAATATTAGTTGTACTAACACATCATATAAGCTTGCTCATTGTCCAATTATAAATAAATTACATTTGTAATTGTTTCTGTTGATATTATCAAACTTATTTATTTTTTAAATTTTTTTGCTTGAAATCACATATCTATCATGACATACACAGTGATTGAGCCTCACCGTCCAAGTTGTGAGTCCCAAGCGAAATTTATCACAGGCCTTCAGGTTTGTTACGTGAAGTCTCATCCTGCCCATTTAAATCACGGGGGACAGAATGAGGCCAACACGCAGGCTTGTCTGGACCATCGAAAAACCACCAGGGAAGCTTATTCTTTCAGACAGGTGAGCACCTGAAAGAAATATTTCATGTTTACTTTTGTATGTCTGAGAAAAAAAGAATGAAGGAAGTCTCAATAGACAATTTTTTTTTTTGCCTTCACAGCTACATGCACATATAACACTGATGCCTGTAATGCTTACTTTGCTGTAATGAAGCAATATCTAAACTAAACAGATGGAAAATAGACTTCGTAGTTTGCGCCCTTGTGATAAACAGATGATTTCCTCAGACAAAATTAAATTCAATAAAGACCGTTCACATGACGTGAATGAAGCAATTAATGATGGTTTTGCTTCATAAAAGGGGCTGAATGCTTCCATTTTTTCCCTCCCATTGGCAGAAATAGGCGGGCTGTGGTATTGAGAGAAAAGTCTATGAGAAAACTATGAAGATTCATGACGATAGTGAAAACGTCTTAGAGCTTTATTGGGATTAGTGCTTTCAGTGTGTACAGTTTATACAGAGTACAAAACCAAACTGAACTCCGTGGCTGAAGGCAAAAGTGAACAACCAGAATACACATCTATGTCTGCAGAAAATGTTGTCTCTTTGGAATAATGCCCTCTTTACCGCTTTTGCAGTGCGTCAGTTTATTAAAAGTACATAAATAAATCTATTCAAGTAGCATCAATGACGTGCACAAACCATAGTTTTGCATGTTTCTGACTCATTTCTAAGTATACTGATGCTGATTGTGTATTTTCCTGGACTACAAATGTCCTGAAGCCCTCAGTGGCTGAGACACCACACATCATAGCTTTCATTTCCAGGCCAATCACAATTTCATGAGGATCGTGTTTTGCTTTACAATACTGCAGCTCACAACATCACGAGATGCTTTGCCAAAACACAAAACACAAAAAAACGCTTTCATCATAATGTACACAAACCATGCCTGATTAGGTTTAAATACCCAAGACGACAACTTTGGAGAAAGTGAAAAAAACAAAAAAAAAAAACATTTTAACAGATAAAATAAGACTGGCTTTTACTCACTGGAAAGAACTCAAAGGAAAAAAACAAACAAGAAGCACTCGGACAACTCAGATCTCTACCAGTTCATTGTAAACCTTTTGGTACATACATACATACACACGTACATACATACATACGTATTTTGTAAAACCCTAAATCTGTCCTTTAACTTAAAGTGTACCAGTGAGATTGAGCACAGCGATAAAACCAGGACTTCTTTGGGATCAATGTCCTGCAGATTTTCAGTGCTACCTGGCTTCAACTCACCTGACACAAATTAATGGGTAATTGTTCAGAACCTGCAGGACCGGAGTTCAATAGCCTCGTTATGTGGTGTATGGACAAAACAAAAAAAAAGTACTAACAGTAAGCAGACAAGCCTGCACTGATGTTTGCATGGTAGCTGGCAATTTAATTTTAATTTCATGCTAACCTTAATATAACAGAAACCAGGCCCAATTATGTGCCTATATTGCAAGAAACAGGTCTGTCTCCATCTTCCTTCCAACACCAGGTCAGTAGCAGTGACACTTATGATGCACAATGGTTCCAAAGTAACTTGCAGACATTGTAGCAAAGGTAGGAAGGCTGTAGCATTTTCAAACAGAACACTCTGAATGCGATTTAAAAATCAAATTGGTAGACAGGAAAAGCAGCTGATTAATCAGTTGAAGCAGGCCGGTGTAGAGATCAGCTGGTGTACCAAGATGTGGGCTGAACTGATTCCAAGGCTTGTTTGAAATAACACTGTGCTCAATTCTTCCACCATGTGACACCTATGGTTTTGCAGTCCATAACTGCAGATTTGTAAAACACGTTTGCAGAACGACAAGTGACTTCAGCTTTCAGAGAATCGGGGCAGAGAAAAGGCACGAGTTTAATAAGCACACGGGTTGGAGGATGAAGGGCAGGAGTAGCTTTTGGTAGCTTAAAAAAACAAAACACAAACAAACAACTCAATTTCTACAATGAACACTTAAATGCAACTCTAAACTAATAAAGCGAGACTAATGCTCAATCATAACCAACATTCTACGTTGTGAAGAAGGCCGCTGTTGAGTGAGGAAAAAAAAGAGAATATAAAAAGAAGCCCATGAAAAGAAAGAGAAACTGATCTTCAGCATGAATAAAACAACTCAAATGCATGTTTGTTTTTCTCATTGGACAATCAGTATGTATTGTCTTGTTATAAATGTGAAAACGAATGAGTTCACTTTGAAACCACACTGATTTCTTTATTTGATTTGTGGCCCTGGGACTTCCTGCTGGTCGCGTTGGTGCGAATGGGAGATTTGACTCACCTGCTGCAGACAAACCTTCTTAAACTCCAGTCTACAGTCTGTTCATCACCAGAGTGTTGCCTTACCACATGACACAATATCAGCTATACACGGAGCTTGTTCTAAAGTATCAGCTTTAATTGGTAATGTTCTTGTATTTTGTGAATCTCTTCTTCCAGAAGAATTCTGTCCTGGAATAACCCTTCATGATCCCGGTTTCCCTGCTGCACCACCATCAGCCCTGCCTGATCTACTTCACCAAATAAACCCTGTTTTCTCCTTACCCACCGGCTCCTTCCTCGGTCTGACCCGTAACATTCCTAGTGTCAGTTTTCATCCAGTAGTTTAACAGCAGGAGTTGAGACACTGTTAAACATCATGGGTTTTAATGAAACAAAATATCTTATTAATGCCTCCTCCCCAGCAGGTGTCCTGCCTCTGTCAGCTGCAGGGATAGACTTCAGTACCTGACCCTGTGTTGGACATGAAAGGGGTAAGTAAGGGATAATGCCCAACGAGGTGTCCATGGTCAGAAATTAATGGACGACGTGGAGGCGTGAACCATCCTCCGCAAACTTTTTTTAACTGGTGTCCATTATCACTTTTTAACGGACACCCTGCAACCAATCAGAATTGAGTATTCACCTAGACCATGGTATAAATATAGATAATGGATATTAATCATGTAGGGAGTTTGTAAAACAGGCGTTTTTGTTGAAAGAAATCCAATCTTTCAAGGCATGTTTTAAATTTGTAAACAAATCCCATATATGTATATTTCTGGGAGTTAAATAATGCATACATTTGCCAAGTAGTTTAATACACATTCACACCCTCCAGACTTATGTAATAAAAATAAAATACAAATAGTTTTCCTTTGGATTTTAAATTTTTTCACAGTTCATAAGGTCAACATCCAATTTCATTTATGGAGGTCACACATCACATTTCACCAAACAATTGACCAAATAATGAGCCTACCTGAAGGATACACAGACTGAGAATCTCCCTGAAGGACAGCACACTGCATCTGAATGAATTTCTCCCAGGAAAACTAAAGAACTTTAATACATCATTGTGTTAGGGTACCGTTTTTGGACAGAGACATCATCTGAGGACAATGAAAATCAGTGACTTGGAGGTCAACCTCGAGCCAAAGAACTGAAAATGCACGCATGCTTGAAAATGGAAACAAATCCTCCCTCACCACAATCAAATGTGAAAACCGATACACTGAAGCAGACAAAGTGGATTATTTTTTACAAGTAGTCATAGCAGAAATAGTTTTGTCTCTAGTATTCTAACCCACATCTTAAAAACCGGAGTTGCAGAAAGTGATTTATGGTTTTACATGTTGGAAGCATGCACAAACGCACGATGTGCAGTGTGTCTAATGAAACTTTGAACAGTCTTGGTATTCTACTAAATCGGTGCAAGAAAAAAAACTTTATTTGTGAGATTTCCCTGAAGATCTGCTTTATGTCCTACTGACAGCAACACATCATCCTGCTAAACAGTTCAGTTCACTTTCCACTGTCAGTTCATTTCTCTTTGCTTTATTTCATTACCATAGCTAACACACCAGAGAAGTTTGTAACCTTAAAGCAGTGAGTTTCTGACTAATTTGGAAATGCATTAATCTTTCTTGCACTCTTTCCTGGCATGGAATCTGCAGGGGGACGTCTTAAGGACTCTAATACTGCAATTCA
The DNA here is from genome assembly GCF_933228915.1 of Telmatherina bonti. Taxonomy (NCBI): domain Eukaryota; kingdom Metazoa; phylum Chordata; class Actinopteri; order Atheriniformes; family Telmatherinidae; genus Telmatherina; species Telmatherina bonti. Next base: position 19,046,158 of record NC_136620.1, on the reverse strand, counting down.
CAATGTTGGTTTTCAGAATATGAGGACTAAATTGATAAAGTGTACAAGCCAAACACGAGACAGGAATAAAAATCTAATTGAATTTTACTGCTGGAGGGAGCGCAGAGAGCAAACAGGATGACTGTTGGAGGCAAAGTTAGCTTTGTTGGTACTATTGGTAATAGTGGATCAGCTCTATTGATCTGTTGTTTTCTTCACCTGACTCAATCAGCAAAGCTGCTGATGTGCAGTTTTATAAGTATAAAAATGTATACAATCACAATCTCTTCTTCTTCGACTATGCAAGTTGTAAATGAGCTTGAAGGTGTGTTGTGATCAGTTTTAGATACATCTTCTCGAGACATTTACATTTGCGTTTACAGATTAAGTAAGTTATTAAAATATCAGCACGTTTATTCCTGTTATTTATCACAAACTGCACTGAATTGTAAGATATAACCTATGTTAATCTCTCTACAAGTAGAGCCTCAGTCAGCAACCTCAGTCCCATTTTTAAGGAGGAAATAAGTCTTGTGTCAACTAGTTCATCCAGTGAAAGCATTTGTAAGGTATGTGTGTGCTTGCTTTTTACAGATTTTACATGATCAAATATGCAGTGTTATTATACACTTGTATTATATCCTGTTCTTATTTTTGATGGTTCCAGTCAGGGGTTTACCTTGGTCTCTTCACTACATCAGTTAATCACATGTCTGGCTGCCCATGGGCGGGGAACAGGCCAGTGCTATTTTTTTCCATTTGATTTTTATCACACAATATGTATGGTGAAAGAATGAGACAGAAGCACATGAAAGAAGTTTGCTTTAGATAATGGCTGGGCTTTGCCTTAGACTGAGTAAGGAGCTTGAAAATCCATACCATGCTCCACCTCCATACCAAAGGGAGTCAGCTGAGGAAGTAAGAACATCAGCAGAAGTTGCTTCCTGCCTGCCTACCTGTGTACGTTTTTCAGGCAACTTGAACTGGGAGGAGATAGTAGGGCAGGAAGGCCTAAGAATCCCCCAGGAGGAACTTAATACTGTTGCAAAGGCTCAGATTTCCTCCGGAACTGTTGAAACTGCGAAATAAGATGAGTTAACTGGAAGTGAATGAATGAATGGTTTATGTTAGCTGGCTTGATTTAAATTTATATAGCAAGTCAGCATGCATTTTTGCCTTTGAGGAAATTGTAGCTCTAGAAATACTTAACAGTTAAGTGGTATTGCAGCTTCTCTTTTGGCAAACGGAATAACTAGCATAGTGATCGGATCCTCATGTGAAATCAGAGCTTTTCTGTTATTGTAGTGCAATTAAAGTCCTCATCGTGAGTACAATAGCGCCGGCTGTTCAGCAAGCTAAAGAAATCTAGAAAAGTGGTTAAACTTTCTGCTTTCCAGTGCTGCTTTATTTTATTATGAATTGCTATGACATGAGAAAACTGTGACCCTGTATAGAACATTATATTACACTTACCTTCATGAACTGTTCAGTCTTGCACATATGGCAAAAATCATGCATGCGTCACAGATCTGTCAATTCAATATTCACATCTGAATAGAGAATGACAAACATTAGCAGAAATGTGACCATGAGCTAAATGTTTTCAGTTTAACAGACCGATCAAGCTATTTGTTTATGAATATGGGACTAAAGAAACCCAACAGATTTCTTCTCCAACTAAGAATTCCTCGTATAAGAGAGAAAACAACAAATAAAGTTTCACTATTTAATATAAATTTATTTACAGACCAACATTCGATGACTCATTGACTGTACTGTATTGGTCCATCACGGACCATCCAAGATGAACAAAGTCAAAGCTTACATATTTCCTATCCCTCTGGTTAAGTTTGGCCCTGTGATAGACTGGCGTCCTGTCCAGGATGCAGCCTACTTCTTGCCCATGTGGGTACACGTGGGTACAAGTTGGAAATAATGGAGCCGTGCGCTCTGCTAAGACCTGAAGAGATGGTCCAGTTAGACATAGTTCATAATCTGCTTTAGCATTTCTTGCTTGTGGTAGCCAAGCAGCTTTTCATCTTTCTGCTCACAAGATTCATCCTACAAAGCATTAATTATTACTGTCTCTTGTGGTTCCCTCTGTTAGAGAATCACTGCATTACAGGTGTCAGCCTCTTTTCCAAATGTCATGTCTTTACAGTCCACAGCATTAATGGGGTTACCCACTAGACTGTTTTATGTGCTCATGTTGGCTTCAGAAATCTTGGAAAGGGCACCTTCCCAACACGTCCATGTAACAGTTCAGTGTTACAGGGAGTTAGCGGAAAAATCCCAACTTTGAAGCATGTTATACTGTAAATCACATTCTTTTCCATATCCCAGACAGGTGAACTGTCACGCTCAGAGTCACTGATTTAATTTGACACATTTCTCCACCTTGACCTTTCTCAAGCTGTTGCTGTTTGACAGTCATTCTCTAATCAATTCCCCTGCCCTGCTAGTACAAAGGAGCAGCTGTTGAATGGGTGTCTCTCACTTTTACCACCTGGAGCAACAAAACATTCTGGGTTTTTTTTTTTTTTTTTTTTTTTTTTTTTTTTACTCTTAGGTATGAGTCAGTCAGTGAGTCAGAATGAACCGGCAAACACAACATGACACACAAAGATCAGGAGACCAGGGTGTAGCCAGCAAGCTGGAACTCTAAATCCATCACCAACTGGTAGCAAATGCTTTAATCTGCAGTTAAACATTTCCCTGGAAGAAGCTCCTTCAATTACTGGTATGTAAAATGTTTCAGGTTGTGATTGATTTGATAAAGCTCAACACCTCTCACTGACAGGTAGGCGATTTACAAACTTCAGTCAGAGTTCAGGTTTCAATGTCACGTTCAGCCAGTTGATCAGTCAGCGAATCGATGCATGAGAAAAAATATTCTCCAATAAAGATTGAGAGAAAAAAAATCAACTAAGCAAGTGAAAAGAGCTCCCCCTTCTGTGTTTCTTTTTAAAATGTTTTTATTTTCCTCTTACTTTCCTTATGAGTCACTCTTCTTGCTTGATTTGAAACATTTGTTTACTTAATCTTGGATTTATGTTTTCTAAAAGTACAGGTTGTGGTGTTCACTATGAGATTCACCTGCAGGCTGTTCTCATAAAATTCTTAATATGAGTTTTTTCATACAATTAAAGTTGCTTTTTTTTAAAATTCTATCTTTATTTTCAAATTTTATCACATGTTTTTAACAACTACCTGTCCAGGCACTGCAGGTGGAAAAGAACAGCATTGTTTAAGTCTGACACCAAACATTTTCCCCTGATTCACCCGCAGGCCGTTCTCATAAAATGCTTAATATGAGTCTTTTCATACAATTAAAGTTGCTTTTTTTTTTTTTTTTTTTAATTCTACCTTTATTTTCAAATTTTATCACATGTTTTTAACAACTACCTGTCCAGGCACTGCAGGTGGAAAAGAACAGCATTGTTTAAGTCTGACACCAAACATTTTCCCCTGATTCACCCGCAGGCCGTTCTCATAAAATGCTTAATATGAGTCTTTTCATACAATTAAAGTTGCTTTTTTTTTTTTTTTTTTTTAATTCTACCTTTATTTTCAAATTTTATCACATGTTTTTAACAACTACCTGTCCAGGCACTGCAGGTGGAAAAGAACAGCATTGTTTAAGTCTGACACCAAACATTTTCCCCTGATTCACCCGCAGGCCGTTCTCATAAAATGCTTAATATGAGTCTTTTCATACAATTAAAGTTGCTTTTTTTTTTTTTTTTTTAATTCTACCTTTATTTTCAAATTTTATCACATGTTTTTAACAACTACCTGTCCAGGCACTGCAGGTGGAAAAGAACAGCATTGTTTAAGCCTGACACCAAACATTTTCCCCTTTGACGTCAATGGATTGTCCTGCATCTCTCCGTCAAATAAATAAATTTCAATTCTATCATCAATTCTAACTGATTTTCTTCTTTCCTTTCTTGGCATTTCATCTTGAAAGACACAGCTTATTACTAGCCTCCATGATCATAACTCTGAAGTGGTAAAATTTCAGTGATGCTGGCTGGAGACCGCAAGTTGGATGTGACTCAACTTATTCTACCTCATCTACATCCAACTCACCTGCACTGCCTGGGGAATGGCAGTCAGCTGGTACAAATACTCACATGTGTGGCATGTCCCATTTTCACACCAAAGAAACATTTACAGAATAAGATCCAGGATTTGGCATGATCCTAAAAGAATGACCAGCCTATAAGGCAGACATATGACCGCCTCAATGTAGTGTGATTACTTCCTCAATATGCTGCATCAATGCTTTGCACAGCCAAAAACAAAACAACAAAAACAAGAATATCACTGGTGTCTTCTGTAAACAAGAGTAGTGAAGGGGACAAGGCTTGTTAATAGATGCACAATAAGTCGGTCTAAAGAATCTCCATGTGGACAGCACAAAGTCTTGTTATCCTACAGTGTTTAAATTGTTTCAGTTCAAAGAGCCACAAAAAGGACTGTTATATGCATGTTTATGTAAAAGTAAAAGTGTGTGAAATGCTTCAGTTTTAATGTCACTAAGTGTGTTCCCGTTTACAGCAAAGTGAAGCAGTTTTATGGTCTGCCAAGGAACCAAACAGGCCAGAGCTGATGGGCTTCACGATCATGGTGGGAATAGTAAATCTCACATAGCACCTGGGAGAGAAGATCCCTGTGAACAGGGAGAAACCATAGTATGTCTGACAAGACGTAAATTATCTCCACCTCCTTGTACTTTAATATGACCAAAGAATCTACAAAGTAAAAAAAACAGACACCACTCTGCAGTTGGGGAGATCAGGCAAGGTGAGATGTGAGAGGTTAGAAAGAAAAAAAAAAAAAAAAAAGGAGAACACAAACGGAGTGAGACTCATTGCAGCTAACCCTTGTGCAAGCAACATTCTTCCTCTTTGGTTACAGGATGCCCAGTTTATCTGTGGTCAAACATTTCAAAGGTTGACTTTTCGTGTGATCTGTACTTTTGTGCTTGGAAACTGGGAAAATATGCCCAGGACATGGTGGAGTGGTCTCTGGATCTTTTTCACCGAGTTTGTCTTCTACACGGATAAAACAAACAAACAAACAAAAAAAAACCCCAATAGATCTGCCTCTTTAAGCCTGTAGTAGAAGCAAGATGCTTCTGCATTTTATATGTAACAAGCTTAAGCGAGAAGTTGGTTCTATTCTATTCTATTCTATTCTATTCTATTCTATTCTATTCTATTCTATTCTATTCTATTCTATTCTATTCCATTCTATTCTATTCCATTCTACAGTCATTTAGCAGACGCTTTTATCCAAAGCGACTTACATATGAGTGAGAACAACACAAGCACGAAATCAAACAGTAGAGGACATCGTAGGAAGATGCTAGTGGACTGTCCACTTGGATGCAGATCTTTGCATGAAGTGCTACAGGCTTTTTTCTTTTCTTTTTTTTTTGTTTACTCCCTTCCCACCACATAATATCATCTATGTTGGAAAGTTCTCAAACTTTCCAATAAATACAGCTATACTAAGTGTTGAAGTGCTCCTTGAAGAGCTGAGTCTTCAGCTTGCTCTTAAAAGTAGACAGGGACTCTGCAGAGCGGACAGAGTTTGGGAGATCATTCAACCATTGTGGCACAACAGAGGAAAAGAGTCTAGCTTGTTATTTAGTCCCACGTTGTGGTGGTTCTTGCTCTCAAGGCAGCAAAAACAAGAAAAGAAAAAAAAACCTACCTAATCCTCAAAACTACCAAGCTTATACCGTGGCTAACCCAATGTGCTAATGGTCAGTTGGCTGTGTTAAGACGAAAGGATTGACTCGTTTGGTCTATCACACACAGATATAACATTTGAGCTTTTGTCGGTCATGCCGAGCTGACTCCTTTTGTAAAACACTGAGTTAAATTAGAAAAAGAACTAAATAATCCTGTATGTTCTCAGTAAGTCTCAGAAAATTACCTAAGTGCACAGACCTGTTAAAATACACGAAAATAAAAACATAACTCTATTTTCAGTTTCCTTATTTTCCAAGAAATTAGCTGGAGTGTGAAGCAGATTCATGGTCATAAACTGAAGGTCAAACTATGTGAGGGACATAAAAATGACCTAGTCTGCATCACAGCAGTCAGTTTCAAGATGACTGATGGATTTACTACAAATCACAATCTGAGCCAGCAGAAACGGAGAAGTTCAACAGGCAGAATATTCAGCAGCAGGAAGAAATGTGACAAAACAGATTAACTTTAGTTTTTATCACTTAGTGCATCAAGGCCGTTCTGGCTTACCAGATGAATTTAAGCTGTTTACGGAAAGAAAATCCAGTTTCAGTTTTGTAATAAAAAATTAAAAAACAGGTTTTCAGCTTGAATTGTTTTTACATTTCAAGCTGAGGGGGGGGGGCATGAGATGCCCTTCATGTTTCTGTACAGGGGTAGCTGATGGAGTAGAATCTGTGATTGGATTGCGGTGTTTCCTATGTTACATATTTCTCCCCCCTCTTGGTACTTGGTTTATTTTCCTCTCTGTTTTGCTTTCTGTTCTTATTTTGTCTTCTTCTCCAGTCAGGTCCAGCAGTACTTTGTACACTTAGTAAAACAAACATTTATGCAAAAAAATAAACAAACAAATAAAAACTTAAGTTTTTAAGACGATTTTTATGTATATAAATTTCCTCTTGAAAAAGCCAATTTGCTCAGCACAACACAACAATGGGACCATCATTCTGGACAAGTAAAAAGAAAAAAAAGATACAATTCAGATACTGATTGAGGACTTAAAGGCATTTTGGGGTTATTTTAAAGAGGGGATTTGTGACAAATTAATTAGTAATAATGTACCTGCAGTTGAAAAAAATAAAGGTGCTCCCGACTGTGGAATTAAATGATTTCTCTTTGCAAGAGATAAACCTAAAAACTGCTAAGAATGAGATTTCTGGAGATCAGAGTGTCTGGCTTCTTAAAACATCTTGAACCTTAAAATGCTTGCCATCATAAAAAGATAGATTGTGATTTTAACACCATATAACCAGTTTCTCAACAGAGAAAGAACTGACCTGAAATATCTCTTTAAGCTACTTCAGCTGCAGGCTTAATATTTTGTGCACACTTTATTTAGCCAAAAACAAAACAAAAAAAACTGCTAAAGCCATCTATCCCGTGTGTTGACAAATGAAGGAAGACAAACTTATAAGGGAATCAAGAAGATTTCCACATTGCTTCCTCTCTTCGTATTACATGTCCCTTTCCTGTCTGCCAAGCCCCCTGCCGGCTTCTGTCACTCAATCAATCAATCCAACTTTATTTTTACAGGCTTCTCATGCAAACAAAAAGTAACAGAAAGAGCTCTCCTGCTGCTTTGCTGAAAAGCTCTCCCAGCCAGTCCTTTACAATCCGCCAGGACCCACACCAGCAGCCCGTCTTCCTTCATTTCAGGTCAAACATTCTCCACTCTGGCTCATCCACTGACACTCAACAAATGCAATATGACATGAAAACGTCCCCACACTTAGTCAAAGTCCAAAGTGTTGTTGCTACCATGAAATAAGAGTATTGTTTGTCTTCATGTGTGAGTTTTAGAAAGCTGGGATTGTTATTGCAGCTGCTTCAAAAAACAATCAATCTCCTGAGGTGTTTAAAAAGAACTAATAAAATAAATCGGTACTGAATTAGCTCTTGTTTGACTAACTAATCACTCCCTACAGAGAGACCAGATTCCAGCTCAAATAACAGTTCTGGAGTTCAGATAAACCTTTTAAACTGTAGACTAGCTCTGACACAAAAAGACACCATGGGGTGATAGTGGAGACATCAGGTGTTGGATTCAGCACATCCACAAAATACTGAACTTTTATGAGAACACTTTGAATGAATAAATAAACTAATTGTTTATATTTCCATTTTTTTAACCATTAGCAGAGGCAGTGTCTTGAGCTCTTCATTAAACATCTGTGAATGTTTTGGTTCAAATACCATGGGATTTCAGAACCACAGGTCCTTTCAACATCATGGCTTTTCACCTCTGTTCCTAACAGCAGGGTTTTAATGGTGGGATCAGACACTCACATACAACCACTCCTCTCTTCCACTTGGTCTGGCTTATTTTAGCCAGGTGTAGGGCTTTACAACAATGCGAATAAAAGCAGAGCATCCCTCAGAGCTAACACTGGCATATAAAACAAGCTGAGCTCATACAATTTCACATCAAAGTGGTGAAAACACTTGATTGGCAGTTTTACTCTCAAATACTTATATTTTAGTTGTTTGAAGTCAGCCATTGAGAGTTGGTTCTGGTTCCCCTTTCATGCCTAATTCAGTTGGGAGTCCAATGTTTAATCTGGATGAGGTTGCTAGAACAGCACAGCAGGTAGGCTCCTACAAAGTAATGTAACAGCCGTCAGCTCAAATTCACACAATTCTTCCAGCCCATTAAAGCTCCACAAAGGCTTTGTTTACTTTTCATCCAGTCCTTCACATTTAGTTCAAGTTTTCAAATGCTAAGTGAGGTTGTTCTTATCAAATCAAAAAAAGATTTTATCTATAAAGAACTTTTTGTACCAAACAGCAAAACAATGTGCTTTACAGTTAAAAAAAATATATATATGAATATCTGCATGATAAAATTAACTTGTGGCCTTTTCACAAAATTACACAAATACACACACACCTACACACACAAACAGAACCCAACTCAGCCATCCTATTCCCCCATTTCTCCCTCCCTTCATATTCTACCCAAACATCTGAATGGCTCAGTTGCAGCTTTGGGCGGAAGTTTACAAGTTTGTAGGTTTTTGGTGATTATTCTTTTTCCAGCTTTTTAGTTGGGTTAATTTTACACACTCAAGTTCAATGAAGCCACATTCATCAAACAATGGTTTGTGGTTTACTCTGTTTTCTTTCCAACATCAACAAACACACTTATTTGGTTAATTCAAGATTCTTAATTCACCCTGAGAGTAAATGTAAGTCACATAAATCCCTGCTTATCTGTGTACTGCATTGTGTATCCCCACCCCTTATATCCACCCACGGCCACTACACCCTTCACCTAATAGGAGCTGGGAAAAGCATCATTTCCCCCACAACCCTGAATGTGGAATAACAGTTATAAAAGAAACGAATGGATGGATTTTAATACAATATAAAAGCAGGAGTCATAAAGTGAAACATGAGAACCAAGTCAGATTGACTGTAAATTACTGTTGTCGTTGGCATGAACTTGTAAATGCAGAGCATGAGCCCCTCATCTGGTACAATAAGGATCATATTTACCACTCCATTTTAAAAGCTTATACATTTGAAAGTTTACATTTATAAGAGCTTCAGAATGAAATGCTGGCTGAAATAAGGAATTGTCTACAGATCATTCTCATTAGCAAACTTGAGCAAAACTCATTGACTTTCATTACATATAAGAATACCAAAGCATTAAAAGTAACTCATTTAGTTAAAATTTTTAAACCATGTTGCAGTAATGACAGAGTATTGGGAAATAGCTCATACCTGGATGTAGTTGGTGCTAATGGTGGCAGACTTCATGCCTTTGGGACTAAATCTAGAACATTTCCTGATGTACTGGTCTTACTAGTTGAAAGCACCTTTAGTCAGAGTGGTGTGTTTTCACCTGATTTTCCAGTGAAGAGCCCAAGAACAGATGTCAAACCCTCTGTAATGCTGAGCTTCAGAAAGGTATCGTTTGCATCACATGTAAACCGGTAAGCCTCAGGCAAAAGTCTGTGCTGAGTGGCTCTGCTGAATGTTTGCATTTGTTACAGGAATCAGAATCCCCTAAAGACATTTCTGAGGCACCATCCAACATGCAAAAGCAAATCTAAAACTTACTCAATACTTTCTTTTGAGCATAAAGGAAAGTTCATCATGAGAGACTATTCCATTTAAAAAAAAAACAAAAAAACAGGAAACAGTAGAAGCTGATATTCTGACTTATTCAAAGTGCAGGCAGCCGTAATTTAAACAGAACTTTCAATTTTCAGGATGTATTATGACTGTAAATAATCATAGTCAGATGAGGCATGTGATGTGCATCTGCATCTGCAGTGCCTCTCTTTTCATTGCACTTACCGTCTTCGAGTCGGCCTGCACTGGTGTTCCCGTCTAGTTATGCTGGACTTTGCAGCTCATTGTGGATAATGTGGAAAGACAAGAATCTGGCAACAAACAAAGTATTTAATTTGAGGTGGAATGCTGTAAACTAACAACATGTGTGGCAATATGTAACTGAATATACAATGACACCGTGACATTTATTCTGTACATTTCTGTAACCGTTTCTGCAACCCAAGGCTATGCACCGTGTCACAAGCGAGCAAGCAGACATTAACCAGCTGTTTTGAACACACACAGTGGCTGATTCAGCAAAAACATGCAAGAGGACATTATTGTGGGAAGAGAGGAAGACAAAAGGGGGAAAAGGACAGAGCAAGAGATCATATGAAAGAGTCAACATAGGACAGTTTTACTGAGATAGAAAAGGATTCAAGACAAACGTAAATTAAACTGGGCTCACACCAGAAGACTTTGAAAAGATTTGGAAAAGACTCTTGGAAAACTATTACCTCACGTCTGCTCACATCTAAAGATGAGTGTTTCGAGTATTTAGTGTCAGGCTCGACTCCACTGAGATTTTTACAAAGACTGTGAATCTTGTAGGGTCACTATTTACAAGACTTCAAGTAGATTCTGTCAACATTTTTCCCACCGTGTAATTTTCCCCACCATGCTGAACTGACAGACAGACAGACAGACAGACAGACAGACAGACAGACAGACAGACAGACAGATAGATAGATACATCAGTCCTGGAGTCTGCCATACAGATATGATACACAGAATCACAAAATAGCAGACTTAACATAAACATACTTGCATCAACAGAAATACTAACAGATTAAAAGTTTGATATTAATGTGATAAAAAATATAAATTATATCAAGTGGTGGGATGGATATTTGTTTAAAATCCATCAATTTTTTTTTTTTTTGCCTGTTGTTTGTGTAGACACAGTCTGCAGACAGTGATCAAATTATCTCCAGAGGAGTTGGAACATCCAGTATGTGGCTTGGACTACTAATCTTCCCTATTATAAACGCTGGTTTTCTGAGGTCATAGTACCTTAAAATTGTCTTCAGTCCAATTCTATGTTCCTTTGTGTGCTTCACTGAACTGAAAGTGTCATTCGTTGCTATAAAGTTGTATTAGTTTAAGAAAAAATACACAAGGTGAATAAAATGGGCTTTAATGTGTATGGAAATTCTTTTTAATAATTTGAGCATTTCTGCTACATTATCAATCAAATGTATTTATATTGGGTTATTTTTATTGTAAAAAATGTGTTCAACTCATAAAACACTAATGTGTGGGTGGTTTTCATTCTTCCATAATGGGACGAGTTCACGATGAGGCAAAGCACATTTTCAAAACGTAAAATGCAGAGGCAGCGAGAAAGCTTCGACAACTCTACTTTAGAAGTGATGGAAAAGTAATGAGAGTTGAAAATAATGCGAAACAATAAAGTAAACAGTCAACTACAAAACACAAGCTGTATGGTTGGATGGTTAAATAATCTGCCATAAAAGTTTGCAGTATTATTTCTTTTGTTTGTTTTTGCTGAGCCAGTAAAAATGGCTGGAAATACGTTTGACTTGACTCACAACATCCACTAAACTTTGCAGTTTGCAAGTTGTAGTGAATGTTGGTTTGTCTTTCCTGTCCTCTCCATCCCAACCGGTTGAGGCAACCGCCCTCCCTGAACTGGGTTCTATTTGAGGTTCTTCCTTCTTGTTAATCAGGAGTTTTTTCCTTTCCACTGTCGCCTTGTGCATGCTCTGAATGAAGGATGGGATCAAAAGCAGGATTTGATCTGTTCATTTCCCTTCTCTAGATTATGATGAATATAGCTTGAATTAATGTGTCTGTAAAATGCCCTAGGATGACATTGCTGTTACTTGGTGGTATACAAATAAAGTTGAATTGGATTGAAGTGAAAGTTAGTTATTCCTTCATCTTTTGTCCTCTTTGGATGGTTGAATCAGTCCGCATAATCACATTCACTTCATAAGGCCCACTTTGCCATTACCAGTTTGGATCCCTTTTTTCCTTTAGAAATGCCTTAAAGAGCTCATGACAGGATTTTGAGATGTTTGCCATCTTTTAATGACAAAAAAGTCATTCCCAGTGATCTATATAGTACTTACAATGACACATGTCTGAAATGTCGTAACCAAAGAAAAAGAAAACACACCGCCATTCAAGCAAATTGTAACAAACTATGGCACATCTCATCTAATGAGGAAGGAGGCAGAAATTATGTCAGGGTGAGGACGCCTGCCAGCTTTGTTGACAGGAAGACCACAAGACACAATGTAAATGATAAAGTACTGTTTGGTATTTTCTGCTTCACCTTTTCCTGCTCCTGACAGTATATACTCTCCTCCCCTGTTGTCATGCTCACAGAGACCAAGTTCGCTCCATTTTTACACAAGATGTAGCAGTAATGGTGGCCACTGCATTTTCTATTATAAGTTTATAGCATATTTTTAAAATAATGTAATGAATAAATAAATAATATAATAATTAATAAATAAATAATTAATTAATAATTAAATAATATAATAAAATAATGTTTTACAAAACACAATAAAGCAACAATCGCAGCCTAGTTTTCTACACGTATGAAGTATGAAGGTAAATCGCCCTGTTTTCAATTTCTACAAGGACATTTTCAAGGCATCCAGTTGTTGTTTGTCCTTTTCGTGTCATTTTTTTGTTTCTGTGATTTTCTTGTGTTTTCTATGCTGACTTATATCTTTTTTTTTTTCTTTTTTTTTTTTGGTGGTGGTGGTGATGGTGGGGGGGCGTCTCATCAAATTCATCCTCCTGTCGTTGATTGTTTTCCATGTTCAGTCACCTCCTTACTTTTCACTTGTTCCATTTAGTTCTCATTATAGTCTCACTCCTCATCTTCCAGACAGCTTATATGTGACTGATTCTTGTATTGTTGCCCATGTTCCAGTGCTTGGGATTTAGCTCTTTGGAATAGCTTTTTCCTTCCATGGAACCCAACCTCGCCCGCCCCTGAATGTAATTTTACTGCAGTTGTTTTTAACGCTTTGGCAAATGCATTCATTTTCCTCCTAAGAAGTAGGTAAATAACAAGGCTGACTGCATTTTTCTTTCTTTTAAAACTGTACAGCTACTTCCTGCAGATCAGTTTCCTCTAATGTGTGTATAATGTTTCATTATTGTTTTCAGTCATCCCCAAAGCTTTTCCTGCACTGCTGAGGAGTTTATTATACCTTTATTTTTGCCAAACACGGAGGCTGTTCTAATGGTCTTTCTGGTTTCTATCTGTTCACTGCAGATTTATGTTTAATACTGTCATTGCTGTAACATATATCGTTAACATTTTAGCCTCTTGAAAGATGTCTGAAATGCAAAGAGGGACCAATGGCACAAGATGCACGACAATACCCACATGTGAAGTTAGGTTTTGTTCTGTTTCTGTAGTGGAAAGCTTGGCGTTGGAAGGCAGAGATGGCTGTGAATCTGTAAGTAATAAACAGATGGCTGGTCAAAATGACTATTGAGACTCTTGAAAAAGCCAGGAACAGGCCTTAAACGATAAAAACTCTTACTCTGAACATATTTTGACACATTTCAGATGTTTTATTCTTCCATATGTCATGCAAAGAAGAAACAGCAGAGTTTTCACATACCCAGCATTTAGTTGTGATGAAAACAATGCATGTGACTCACCTCAAAATGGTCTTAGTTAGATGTTGTTTTGATCAAAACAAGTTTGGTGTTTAGAGGGAGGCATGTCATGTGCATTTCTGAAGTTTTATCTGGAGGATTAGGAATAGATATTCAACCTGTGGATTACTCACCCTCTGGACTGGTGTTAATCTTCCAGAATGTAGCGGATTTCATCTGCTTCCGCAATGCAGAATCATGTAGAAATTTAAGTAATACTTACCATCACCAAGGCTGCAGACTTATCTGGCTAAAGTAAAAAAAAAAATTCAAGATGTTGCTCCAAAGAAGAAGTAAGTAACATGAAGTACTCATCATTAAATAATAGTGTGATCCATAAAGCTGCCTTACTTGTGAGCGTAAAGTCATGAATCTTATTTGAAAAGTTTTTTTTTTTTTTTTTTTTTTTAAATTTCCATTGACTTCAGGGCAGAGGACTTTCTAGAAACAGCTCAAAATTAGAAACTGGCATTCATCTAAAATCTTGAGACAATAGATTTGTCATACCCATAAAACATAGAGCATTCATTTGTCACATATTTTCTACAATACTGTAGAACAGGAGTTTAGTGCTTTCAACTTCACATTCATTCAAGCATTTTCTATTCAGGTTTTCTTCTTTTTTGCATGGTAGCGTGGGGGTCAGCACTGTGGAGTGAAACTCTGCTGCAACGTCACTTGGCACCTCGGATGAAGAGGTTGCGCTGTTTCTCAGCCTCGGGGCCCTGCTGGACAGCAACAGCTCCAGAAAAGCACAATAGACGTCTCTGTGTCATTAAACAAAACCAAAACACAGAATTTTAAGGTCAGAAAGTTAAGTAATGCATCTTTTAAGTGCTCATTTTGCAATACAGTAAGATAACACTATGAAATTGGTGGTCCTGTGTGGTTATATGTGAAATACATGATTGAAACAGTTAAAAAAAAACCTGATGTTTTCTGGTCGACCTTTTTGTGGTGGAATCATCAGTCAGTTCCAGTTCAGGAAAGTCTGCTGATACTGTGGAATATAAAGGAGAATTGAACCGCTTAGCAGACTTCTTGCCTATTAAGTCTAAAAAAGGACAGTGGAGAGGTGAACATGCCTGTTGCAGCAGCAGTGGCAAGCACATGGCAGGGAAACACAGATCAGCATGCCGTTGTCACAGATGTTACAAAGAAGTGATTTTTTCATGAATCCTAAAGTAAAACCGTAGCAGTGTCTCTTTGATAAAAACAACATATTTACCTGAGAGACAGTGATAAGGATACTGTATGTAATTTGCAATGTTTTATTTTTATTTGCTCATGTTCTGGATCAAATAATGTAGAAATATTATCTAAGGGGTAGCATGCAGCGATAGAATCATGCTGTATTTTACATAATAAATTCAAATGCTGTAAATAAATCAGACAATGCTGAATTTAATCTAAGCGGCAACCTCAGGCAGTTAAAAGTGAAGCCTAAAACTGCATTTTCGACCCTCATCCACAAGGGGCTGCCTCCAAAGAGGAGTCAATTCCCATATATTCCCATAATTATAAAGGCCAACATCACAGCAGAAATAAACATGTTCACAGCCAGTTACATTTCCCCCCCCCCCCGATTTAAGAAGTTCATCTTCACAATAATTCACCCTTTTAGAAGTAATTTAATCATGGAATTTGGCATAATTGTGGAATGTCTTTTTGATGGACAGGTAACCAATATCCCGTTGCAAGAAGGCAGAGCGTAGTTAGCTAATGGATGACTTAGCTTTAGCCGTCCCATTTGCTGATTAGCTCAGTAAGCTCCTGCTACAGACAGGATGGAGTTTGATATGCTCACAACCCACCTCTCAGCTCTACCTCTTTGCCCATTTTTATATTTTTTGGGAACAATGGCACGTGTGACGCAACCAAGCTGGAAATGGTGGGAGCCGCTCAGTGAGCTTCAATTCAACTTTTGAGAAACCTACGGGGGACATCTCGGAGGTTCAGACCATCTTTTATACAGCGTCGTAAAAAAGGTTTTCTTAACCTTTAAAGAATTGGATGTTATTGTTCTTCTATTTAAAATCCAGGTAAAGTATTGTTAATTTTTAAAAAAAATATCTTTTATATTTTGGATTTTATGAATTTTGTCTCCCACGATTTGTTGCATTATTAAGGGTAACAAACAGAGTGAACATTTAATTTGAAGAAAAAAAGTTAGACATTTTTAGATAGTGGAATGTTCTTTGAGTATTAAATGCACTTTCCTCTTCAAATAAAAAGAGGGCCCCTTTTTTTTTTTTTTTTACTCTATCCGCTCCTGTACAATAAGCAGAGATCAATATCTTTGGAGCCTGCACAGAACATTTAACTGTTACAACTGATCTACCATGAACAGAACACCACTAATGAACTAAATTGCCTTTATTTCTATAGCCTTCGTCTTTCCTCTTACATTCCCTTGTTGAACAGTAAAAACAGGTTAAGCTTTTCTCAGTGATGACGCAAATATGAGAATCATATTTACTGCAGTAGATTGTTGTCTATCTGTCTAGACAGTATCTGCACTCTTCCTTCTCAGGAAACACTTGGAAATGATCCAATTCATCTTAGCGGACATCAGCCTCAGTCTTACATCCGCATCTCCACCATTGGAGAGACTCCCCTTCTTCTTATCATGGGTAAATGCATTT
The DNA here is from genome assembly GCF_933228915.1 of Telmatherina bonti. NCBI lineage: Eukaryota > Metazoa > Chordata > Actinopteri > Atheriniformes > Telmatherinidae > Telmatherina > Telmatherina bonti. The sequence continues at coordinate 19,029,774 of NC_136620.1, read as the reverse complement.
ACAACCTCCAGCTTGACTCCCTTGAGCTTTTTGTGCTTTTGTACAATGCTCTTGTCATCTCTGTGATACCACCGCCATCCATTGTTGACTGCTGTATCAGTCATTCAGGCTAAGAGGCACAGGTATCAGTGAAACTATTACCGGTGTGATATAAGACCACCATCATGTCAGCGAGATCAGCTCCTCCCATGAAGACACTGTATTGAGACACAATGTTTGGACATGAACAGCAACTCTGTTTTCCTCATCTCTGTGTCTTACTTCTTTGACAGGACTTATTGACGCACAGAAGCCAGCTAAGGCTTCGAAAGCTTCTTGTCGACCCATTTGTGTCTCACTATCCACTCTGTAGCCATTCCTTGCCTCAGCAGTGTACAGTCATGCTGTACATCCTTTTAGCCTGTTCTTGCAGATGGATCCTAGACTTGGCAAGCCAAACGATGCCAAATGAGTGACAGAGAAGTAAAAAAATAGTCAAAGTAGACAACACACTCCGATAGGTTCCTGACAGCCTTGCAAAGTTAAAAAGCCACATAGGCCGCAAGTCCAAGTCCTTTCACAGGAACATGGTCTATCCTGAATGTGCTCTTGCCACTGTATATCAGGAAATCACTTCCAGACACTTTGTCATGAGCTCCAGCACTGGTGTGATCTTGCAGAGCTGGTCCTTGGTAGGGTCTGATGTCTCGTTATTTGAAAAAGTGTACAAACCTTTATGGACATTTGAATCATTTTACTGGTGTCACATTGGCTACTATGGGAAAACATGTGTCTTCTGACCAGTAATCATTCATTTTCACCACTGTCATGTTTAGCATGTTACCAACAATTGATCTGAGATTGTCTACAGTGGTGTTAATGTTGGCGCCTATCAGCTGACAGCTGAAGATATGCGTGTTCTCCAAGATGCTAAAAGATTTCATCGTCACAGAATCATGTAAAAAAGATACAAGGAGTAGACAACGTTTCAGGCACTCTGAAATTGCCGGCTGCTTCTATTGACTTGTGGTCAAATCTTTTCTTGTGGTAGCTGTAAACAAAACAAAACAAAAAAAAAAAAAAAAAAAAAAAAAAAAAAAAAAAAAAGGGACGTAAAATGAGTAAATAAGCCATATAACAATCTGACATCTATGTTTACTCACAAACATTCATTTTATTAATCCAAAATACCAACATCAACACATTTGCACCTTTTATCCATCTCCTCATCATCCTCATTTTCTCCTCATCAGAGGTTTTGTCAATCTCTGTCTCTGTCTTTAGCACAATGGGAGAAAGGTTGACTTTCTCATTTTCATCACTGGCTGAGTCAGAATCTGAAGAGCTAGCAGGAATACCCTTTACCACCCTATTCCCCTCTTCCATTTCTGTACTGGCCTTGCTTCCCCATAAAAAGAGCTTGCCAACATACCCCGTACAATCATAAACATTCTACTGAAACATTTAAGTATGAAATACAGATGGGTTGTTGTGCATGACAGTATAAAATTCAGAAGTAAATATTAAAGAAGTGCACTGAAACCCAGACAGCTGGAAGAAGTTTCTGCAGCAGCTGCAAAGGAAAGTCTAGCTGCGTTCATGAAGGCAACAGCCAGCAGGGCAGATCAAACAATATGAACTGCAGCACAATCCAAATCTGCAGCAGACTGTTGTGTTTGTTTGTTCTCTGTCACTTCAGGTTTTTAATAATCATGCATTTTATATTTTTAGCGCTTTTTCAACAACTCAGACACTTTACAGAGTAAAACACAAGGCAAAAAGAAGGCAAATATTACAATAAGCATGTAAAAGAATGTAAAGAGACAAAATACACGGCACAAGAATAAAATGTTTGAATGAAACAGGTGAGTTTTTAGTTTGGATTTGAAGGTAGCAGGATATGTGGTTTCTAATGTATTGAAGAGAGGAGTGCCAGAGACCTATAGGGCAGCAACAGGAAAGACCACATCCCCTTCCCCTGACCTCTGCTTGGTGTTTTACAAATATTTTATAAATATTGTGGTTGTGCAAATTGAATTGTAAATATTTTTTCTTTCTGTGGCAAAACAGGCTATGATCATTGTTTTATACTTTGTTTTGCAAAACATTTGTCTATTGGATTATAATCAGCACCATGTAATGGAATGGTGTGACCTGTCCAGGGTGTAACCCGCCTCTGGGACAGGCACCAGCTTCCCTGCAACCCTTAATTGGACTAAGCGGTTAAGAAAACGAATGAAGTATTATAATTAGCCTAATCCCAGTTTGCATGGAATTGACCACATAGTGTGTCCATAAAAAAAAAAAAAGAAAAAGTCCCAACTTCTGTAAAGATTTGGCTTTCTTAGACAGGAATTGAGTCTTATTTTTCACTTCGAAGAGTCAGGTCTTAGAGCCTCTTTGTTCATGAACAATTCATCGCTACATCAGATTAAGAGAATATTTGCGGTCAGGAGCTCGACAAGAGGAATCAAGAAATTCCAGGTGGTGCCGTATAACTGGAAAATAGGGCTGTGATGATAGGCTTTTGTCCCGATTCAATTCGATTACGATTTTCTGGGTGCCGATTTGATTTAAATTCTCTTCTCACAATTCTTCAATATTACTGATTATTGAAGACTAACAACAAACAAACAAACAAAAAAAAAAGTACAAAACTTTTTTTTTTTTTGCTAGTCATTTTTCTTAATTTCAACTAGGATGAATGAAGGTAAAGCCAGAACTGTTTTTTAGCCAAACAAACACATAAACAAAACCAAATAGAAAAAAATAAAAGCAAAATAAACTTGAAACTGTCTGCTACAAAGCTGCTGGCCTTTCTGGTAAGCGTTCTGGCTCTAATGTCACTTCTGCCTCCTTCGCAGAGCAGAAACACAGTTCAGTCAAATTTTTCTAAACAGCCACAGTCAAAAGACAATCCTGCTGCTACTCTACTACTTCTACTCCTTTTTAATTTTGTTAGAAGCAGAGGGCATCTGGTGAAATAAAAGAAATACTTTATTCATTTGTTTTTTAAATGTATTTCTTTTTTCCTCAAATTTCAGAGAAAGACTTAAGCAGAATATATTGCAAAGTAACATTTATGACAGGCTATTCAAATAAATACATCTAAAATCTTACCAAATGAAACCTTTAAGAGGTAGCTATATGGAAAAAAGATGGAAATTTCTATGGAAATCTCCCTGAGGGATCAATAAAATTCTATTCTTTCTTCTTTGTGTTCGACTCATGAAGCTGTAGATATTTATGACTGTTCATATATATGTTTCCATTTGAAAAAGACTTTTTAAATATAGAATTTAAAATGGGAGTCAGTGATTGTTAGATCATATCCAACCTAATTCATCTGTACTTCAAAAAATTGGCCAAAGTGTTGTACACTGAAAAAGTGGAAAAAAACTAGAAATTTACAAAACAAATGATAACAGCAAGAAAAAATTAAGCTAACACTTGAAATCAATTTAATAACCAGTGAGGTACAAAAAAAAAGGAATTTTAATTGAAGAGTTTAGAGCAAAGAAACTGAATTCACAGTTTTGGGGTAACAACAAGAAATACACCAGCTTTTATGAATTGTCATGAATGTTTGGAGTGAAATCTCAAAATGATCCAGAGAGATTATATAAGGGTTTGGCCAGTTGCGTTAGTTGGAAAAGCTGGATTTGAAGACTAAGAATCAGTGTGTCTACCACATTTAAAAATTGTAGACACAAACCCCACTTTCTAAGATGCTATTGAGTACGCTGAATATGGTGCCGAGGGGGAAAATCTTTTTAAAAAAGAAGGTGGACTTGGATCATTAGAAGACCCAGTTTGTTTCTTTTGGCTTATTAGTTTTTACTTGTCATAGTCAGAAAAAAACATATGAAGTATGACAGATATGGAGGGGAAAGACGGGGGGCTAATGAGGGCCTTAATGCTCTAAAACTTAATAAAAACAAGTTAAAGAATTTCTTCCACACCTGAGTTAAGGTCTTTATGCGGTCTCGTGCAGTGTTAAGGACAGAATGTTTCATTATTTAGATGCAATCAACTTGTTTTCAAGGCAATTACATTAATGGTCATTTTTTAAGAATGTTTTTAGTTTGGATGTTTGCTCAAATGATTTCTTGGTGGATCAAAGTCTGTTTTCATTACTTGTTACGATGAGTTTCCATGCAATGGAAGAGTTATTTAGAAGTGTGATCAACTGCTTTCCAAAGTCAAGATAATCAGGCTAATAATTCAAAAATAAGTTGAAAAGACTGAGGAAGATGGAGGGCATGTACGAGGCAGAGAGAAAAATGGAGCATTTTATACATATTGTGCGATATCATGTTCAAATGTTAAATCTACAGTTTGTGTGCTTCAATAGTTTATAGTTTTTAGAAGCTGTAACAAACAGATTGTTGATATGTATGTATTTGTCTGTATGAATGTGTACAATGTCTTTATTTTTCTTCAATTATTGTTCTATTTAATAATTTATATGGTTTCTCTTATTTAAGAGGTAGCTATATGGAAATTCCTATGGAAATCTCCCCGAGGGATCAATAAAATTCTATTCTTTCTTCTTTGTGTTCGACTCATGAATCTGTAGATATTTATGACTGTTCATATATATGTTTCCATCTGAAAAAGACTTTTTAAATATAGAATTTAAAATGGGAGTCAGTGATTGTTAGATCATATCCAACCTAATTCATCTGTACTTCAAAAAATTGGCCAAAGTGTTGTACACTGAAAAAGTGGAAAAAAACTAGAAATTTACAAAACAAATGATAACAGCAAGAAAAAATTAAGCTAACACTTGAAATCAATTTAACAACCACTGAGGTACAAAAAAAAAGGAATTTTAATTGAAGAGTTTAGAGCAAAGAAACTGAATTCACAGTTTTGGGGTAACAACAAGAAATACACCAGCTTTTATGAATTGTCATGAATGTTTGGAGTGAAATCTCAAAATGATCCAGAGAGATTATATAAGGGTTTGGCCAGTTGCGTTAGTTGGAAAAGCTGGATTTGAAGACTAAGCTTATCTGTGTATCAAATGTAATATTACATATTGTTCAAACATATTGTACATGTTGGCTGTAGGTTTGTTGTTACATGTGTCAACAACACTTAATAATCCCATGTCAATGTGAACTTTGCAGGTGTCATAGACCATAATGACATAAATCAAACCTTTTTTTTTTTTTATCATTAAAAGACATCATTGACATCCACATCTTAATTTCTGTAGTGATTCAAACAGTGAGATTTTCCTGCTTCAGAGGGACATAACTCTATCTTCAGCATAAAACTGGAAAGCAATGACACATATCTGGAGAAGTGATCCGAACAGATAAAAGGACAGAGAAAAAAGTTGTGGTCCTTGTGACAGTACCCACCTGAGGGGTGCTGAAGATCACTTAGCAGGTACCTCTCCCTGTTAAGTAGGACCTTGACTACTCTAAAATACCCCCATTAATAGTCATCTGACCCTCCTGGCAGGACTAGAGAATCTAACATCCCCCTGTATCAGAGGCGGCTGTTATTTCCAGCAGAACCAAAACAACACAGTGACCAGAGTTTGTGGCTAAAAACACATAGAACCCTAATGAGTATCAGCTTCGTACTGAGCATGGAATACTTTAAAGATGTTGTTGTTGTGCTCATATAAGAACAATTTCAAGTGGAAGTAAACTATTTTGTCCAAGACCTTAGAAAGGACGGGGACGATTAAAGATTAGCACAATATTGAAAGCTGAGAGGAGTCTAATTTGGACTGTTGAATCAGTGTGTCTACCACATTTAAAAATTGTAGACACAAACCCCACTTTCTAAGATGCTATTGAGTACGCTGAATATGGTGCCGAGGGGGAAAATCTTTTTAAAAAAGAAGGTGGACTTGGATCATTAGAAGACCCAGCAGGTTTCTTTTGGCTTATTAGTTTTTACTTGTCATAGTCAGAAAAAAACATATGAAGTATGACAGATATGGAGGGGAAAGACGGGGGGCTAATGAGGGCCTTAATGCTCTAAAACTTAATAAAAACAAGTTAAAGAATTTCTTCCACACCTGAGTTAAGGTCTTTATGCGGTCTCGTGCAGTGTTAAGGACAGAATGTTTCATTATTTAGATGCAATCAACTTGTTTTCAAGGCAATTACATTAATGGTCATTTTTTAAGAATGTTTTTAGTTTGGATGTTTGCTCAAATGATTTCTTGGTGGATCAAAGTCTGTTTTTATTACTTGTTACGATGAGTTTCCATGCAATGGAAGAGTTATTTAGAAGTGTGATCAACTGCTTTCCAAAGTCAAGATAATCAGGCTAATAATTCAAAAATAAGTTGAAAAGACTGAGGAAGATGGAGGGCATGTACGAGGCAGAGAGAAAAATGGAGCATTTTATACATATTGTGCGATATCATGTTCAAATGTTAAATCTACAGTTTGTGTGCTTCAATAGTTTATAGTTTTTAGAAGCTGTAACAAACAGATTGTTGATATGTATGTATTTGTCTGTATGAATGTGTACAATGTCTTTATTTTTCTTCAATTATTGTTCTATTTAATAATTTATATGGTTTCTCTTATTTAAGAGGTAGCTATATGGAAATTCCTATGGAAATCTCCCCGAGGGATCAATAAAATTCTATTCTTTCTTCTTTGTGTTCGACTCATGAATCTGTAGATATTTATGACTGTTCATATATATGTTTCCATCTGAAAAAGACTTTTTAAATATAGAATTTAAAATGGGAGTCAGTGATTATTAGATCATATCCAACCTAATTCATCTGTACTTCAAAAAATTGGCCAAAGTGTTGTACACTGAAAAAGTGGAAAAAAACTAGAAATTTACAAAACAAATGATAACAGCAAGAAAAAATTAAGCTAACACTTGAAATCAATTTAACAACCAGTGAGGTACAAAAAAAAAAGGAATTTTAATTGAAGAGTTTAGAGCAAAGAAACTGAATTCACAGTTTTGGGGTAACAACAAGAAATACACCAGCTTTTATGAATTGTCATGAATGTTTGGAGTGAAATCTCAAAATGATCCAGAGAGATTATATAAGGGTTTGGCCAGTTGCGTTAGTTGGAAAAGCTGGATTTGAAGACTAAGCTTATCTGTGTATCAAATGTAATATTACATATTGTTCAAACATATTGTACATGTTGGCTGTAGGTTTGTTGTTACATGTGTCAACAACACTTAATAATCCCATGTCAATGTGAACTTTGCAGGTGTCATAGACCATAATGACATAAATCAAACCTTTTTTTTTTTTTTATCATTAAAAGACATCATTGACATCCACATCTTAATTTCTGTAGTGATTCAAACAGTGAGATTTTCCTGCTTCAGAGGGACATAACTCTATCTTCAGCATAAAACTGGAAAGCAATGACACATATCTGGAGAAGTGATCCGAACAGATAAAAGGACAGAGAAAAAAGTTGTGGTCCTTGTGACAGTACCCACCTGAGGGGTGCTGAAGATCACTTAGCAGGTACCTCTCCCTGTTAAGTAGGACCTTGACTACTCTAAAATACCCCCATTAATAGTCATCTGACCCTCCTGGCAGGACTAGAGAATCTAACATCCCCCTGTATCAGAGGCGGCTGTTATTTCCAACAGAACCAAAACAACACAGTGACCAGAGTTTGTGGCTAAAAACACATAGAACCCTAATGAGTATCAGCTTCGTACTGAGCATGGAATACTTTAAAGATGTTGTTGTTGTGCTCATATAAGAACAATTTCAAGTGGAAGTAAACTATTTTGTCCAAGACCTTAGAAAGGACGGGGACGATTAAAGATTAGCACAATATTGAAAGCTGAGAGGAGTCTAATTTGGACTGTTGAATCAGTGTGTCTACCACATTTAAAAATTGTAGACACAAACCCCACTTTCTAAGATGCTATTGAGTACGCTGAATATGGTGCCGAGGGGGAAAATCTTTTTAAAAAAGAAGGTGGACTTGGATCATTAGAAGACCCAGCAGGTTTCTTTTGGCTTATTAGTTTTTACTTGTCATAGTCAGAAAAAAACATATGAAGTATGACAGATATGGAGGGGAAAGACGGGGGGCTAATGAGGGCCTTAATGCTCTAAAACTTAATAAAAACAAGTTAAAGAATTTCTTCCACACCTGAGTTAAGGTCTTTATGCGGTCTCGTGCAGTGTTAAGGACAGAATGTTTCATTATTTAGATGCAATCAACTTGTTTTCAAGGCAATTACATTAATGGTCATTTTTTAAGAATGTTTTTAGTTTGGATGTTTGCTCAAATGATTTCTTGGTGGATCAAAGTCTGTTTTTATTACTTGTTACGATGAGTTTCCATGCAATGGAAGAGTTATTTAGAAGTGTGATCAACTGCTTTCCAAAGTCAAGATAATCAGGCTAATAATTCAAAAATAAGTTGAAAAGACTGAGGAAGATGGAGGGCATGTACGAGGCAGAGAGAAAAATGGAGCATTTTATACATATTGTGCGATATCATGTTCAAATGTTAAATCTACAGTTTGTGTGCTTCAATAGTTTATAGTTTTTAGAAGCTGTAACAAACAGATTGTTGATATGTATGTATTTGTCTGTATGAATGTGTACAATGTCTTTATTTTTCTTCAATTATTGTTCTATTTAATAATTTATATGGTTTCTCTTATTTAAGAGGTAGCTATATGGAAATTCCTATGGAAATCTCCCCGAGGGATCAATAAAATTCTATTCTTTCTTCTTTGTGTTCGACTCATGAATCTGTAGATATTTATGACTGTTCATATATATGTTTCCATCTGAAAAAGACTTTTTAAATATAGAATTTAAAATGGGAGTCAGTGATTGTTAGATCATATCCAACCTAATTCATCTGTACTTCAAAAAATTGGCCAAAGTGTTGTACACTGAAAAAGTGGAAAAAAACTAGAAATTTACAAAACAAATGATAACAGCAAGAAAAAATTAAGCTAACACTTGAAATCAATTTAACAACCAGTGAGGTACAAAAAAAAAGGAATTTTAATTGAAGAGTTTAGAGCAAAGAAACTGAATTCACAGTTTTGGGGTAACAACAAGAAATACACCAGCTTTTATGAATTGTCATGAATGTTTGGAGTGAAATCTCAAAATGATCCAGAGAGATTATATAAGGGTTTGGCCAGTTGCGTTAGTTGGAAAAGCTGGATTTGAAGACTAAGCTTATCTGTGTATCAAATGTAATATTACATATTGTTCAAACATATTGTACATGTTGGCTGTAGGTTTGTTGTTACATGTGTCAACAACACTTAATAATCCCATGTCAATGTGAACTTTGCAGGTGTCATAGACCATAATGACATAAATCAAACCTTTTTTTTTTTTTTTTATCATTAAAAGACATCATTGACATCCACATCTTAATTTCTGTAGTGATTCAAACAGTGAGATTTTCCTGCTTCAGAGGGACATAACTCTATCTTCAGCATAAAACTGGAAAGCAATGACACATATCTGGAGAAGTGATCCGAACAGATAAAAGGACAGAGAAAAAAGTTGTGGTCCTTGTGACAGTACCCACCTGAGGGGTGCTGAAGATCACTTAGCAGGTACCTCTCCCTGTTAAGTAGGACCTTGACTACTCTAAAATACCCCCATTAATAGTCATCTGACCCTCCTGGCAGGACTAGAGAATCTAACATCCCCCTGTATCAGAGGCGGCTGTTATTTCCAACAGAACCAAAACAACACAGTGACCAGAGTTTGTGGCTAAAAACACATAGAACCCTAATGAGTATCAGCTTCGTACTGAGCATGGAATACTTTAAAGATGTTGTTGTTGTGCTCATATAAGAACAATTTCAAGTGGAAGTAAACTATTTTGTCCAAGACCTTAGAAAGGACGGGGACGATTAAAGATTAGCACAATATTGAAAGCTGAGAGGAGTCTAATTTGGACTGTTGAATCAGTGTGTCTACCACATTTAAAAATTGTAGACACAAACCCCACTTTCTAAGATGCTATTGAGTACGCTGAATATGGTGCCGAGGGGGAAAATCTTTTTAAAAAAGAAGGTGGACTTGGATCATTAGAAGACCCAGCAGGTTTCTTTTGGCTTATTAGTTTTTACTTGTCATAGTCAGAAAAAAACATATGAAGTATGACAGATATGGAGGGGAAAGACGGGGGGCTAATGAGGGCCTTAATGCTCTAAAACTTAATAAAAACAAGTTAAAGAATTTCTTCCACACCTGAGTTAAGGTCTTTATGCGGTCTCGTGCAGTGTTAAGGACAGAATGTTTCATTATTTAGATGCAATCAACTTGTTTTCAAGGCAATTACATTAATGGTCATTTTTTAAGAATGTTTTTAGTTTGGATGTTTGCTCAAATGATTTCTTGGTGGATCAAAGTCTGTTTTTATTACTTGTTACGATGAGTTTCCATGCAATGGAAGAGTTATTTAGAAGTGTGATCAACTGCTTTCCAAAGTCAAGATAATCAGGCTAATAATTCAAAAATAAGTTGAAAAGACTGAGGAAGATGGAGGGCATGTACGAGGCAGAGAGAAAAATGGAGCATTTTATACATATTGTGCGATATCATGTTCAAATGTTAAATCTACAGTTTGTGTGCTTCAATAGTTTATAGTTTTTAGAAGCTGTAACAAACAGATTGTTGATATGTATGTATTTGTCTGTATGAATGTGTACAATGTCTTTATTTTTCTTCAATTATTGTTCTATTTAATAATTTATATGGTTTCTCTTATTTAAGAGGTAGCTATATGGAAATTCCTATGGAAATCTCCCCGAGGGATCAATAAAATTCTATTCTTTCTTCTTTGTGTTCGACTCATGAATCTGTAGATATTTATGACTGTTCATATATATGTTTCCATCTGAAAAAGACTTTTTAAATATAGAATTTAAAATGGGAGTCAGTGATTGTTAGATCATATCCAACCTAATTCATCTGTACTTCAAAAAATTGGCCAAAGTGTTGTACACTGAAAAAGTGGAAAAAAACTAGAAATTTACAAAACAAATGATAACAGCAAGAAAAAATTAAGCTAACACTTGAAATCAATTTAACAACCAGTGAGGTACAAAAAAAAAGGAATTTTAATTGAAGAGTTTAGAGCAAAGAAACTGAATTCACAGTTTTGGGGTAACAACAAGAAATACACCAGCTTTTATGAATTGTCATGAATGTTTGGAGTGAAATCTCAAAATGATCCAGAGAGATTATATAAGGGTTTGGCCAGTTGCGTTAGTTGGAAAAGCTGGATTTGAAGACTAAGCTTATCTGTGTATCAAATGTAATATTACATATTGTTCAAACATATTGTACATGTTGGCTGTAGGTTTGTTGTTACATGTGTCAACAACACTTAATAATCCCATGTCAATGTGAACTTTGCAGGTGTCATAGACCATAATGACATAAATCAAACCTTTTTTTTTTTTTTTTATCATTAAAAGACATCATTGACATCCACATCTTAATTTCTGTAGTGATTCAAACAGTGAGATTTTCCTGCTTCAGAGGGACATAACTCTATCTTCAGCATAAAACTGGAAAGCAATGACACATATCTGGAGAAGTGATCCGAACAGATAAAAGGACAGAGAAAAAAGTTGTGGTCCTTGTGACAGTACCCACCTGAGGGGTGCTGAAGATCACTTAGCAGGTACCTCTCCCTGTTAAGTAGGACCTTGACTACTCTAAAATACCCCCATTAATAGTCATCTGACCCTCCTGGCAGGACTAGAGAATCTAACATCCCCCTGTATCAGAGGCGGCTGTTATTTCCAACAGAACCAAAACAACACAGTGACCAGAGTTTGTGGCTAAAAACACATAGAACCCTAATGAGTATCAGCTTCGTACTGAGCATGGAATACTTTAAAGATGTTGTTGTTGTGCTCATATAAGAACAATTTCAAGTGGAAGTAAACTATTTTGTCCAAGACCTTAGAAAGGACGGGGACGATTAAAGATTAGCACAATATTGAAAGCTGAGAGGAGTCTAATTTGGACTGTTGAATCAGTGTGTCTACCACATTTAAAAATTGTAGACACAAACCCCACTTTCTAAGATGCTATTGAGTACGCTGAATATGGTGCCGAGGGGGAAAATCTTTTTAAAAAAGAAGGTGGACTTGGATCATTAGAAGACCCAGCAGGTTTCTTTTGGCTTATTAGTTTTTACTTGTCATAGTCAGAAAAAAACATATGAAGTATGACAGATATGGAGGGGAAAGACGGGGGGCTAATGAGGGCCTTAATGCTCTAAAACTTAATAAAAACAAGTTAAAGAATTTCTTCCACACCTGAGTTAAGGTCTTTATGCGGTCTCGTGCAGTGTTAAGGACAGAATGTTTCATTATTTAGATGCAATCAACTTGTTTTCAAGGCAATTACATTAATGGTCATTTTTTAAGAATGTTTTTAGTTTGGATGTTTGCTCAAATGATTTCTTGGTGGATCAAAGTCTGTTTTTATTACTTGTTACGATGAGTTTCCATGCAATGGAAGAGTTATTTAGAAGTGTGATCAACTGCTTTCCAAAGTCAAGATAATCAGGCTAATAATTCAAAAATAAGTTGAAAAGACTGAGGAAGATGGAGGGCATGTACGAGGCAGAGAGAAAAATGGAGGAGATTCAAACTGTTTCTTTCAGCTGTTCTGATGGCTAACGTGAGATCACTAGCTAATAAAATGGACAAACTTGAGGTGCTAACAAGGTCTCAAAGGGATTACATGGAATGCAATATTATGTACCTTACATAAACATGGCTGCATAAACACATCCCTGCCTCCAATGTGTCTGTGTACAACTTCAAGACTGCGCACACTGACTGCAACAAGAAAATCAGGGAAAAGCTGAAGGGAATTGCAAAGCTTTTTTAACGGCCATTGCCACCATCCTGGATTGTAACTTAGTTATAAACACAACATCCAAACACTCTCATTGCAATCTCTGGTGATCTAAACACAGCCTCATCTCCTTTTACATCGGAACACATTGAGATGTTGTCCGCTTTCACCTCTAGCCTGTCTGTCTCCTGCGGTCACGTGAAGAAACAATTGGAGAAACTGAACCAGATAAGGCTGGTGGGGGTGAGGGATTAAGCTATTTGTTCCCAGTTAAAAGCCATTTTTGACTAACTGTAGGTAAGTAATGGAGATGTGGTGGACCCCAGCATACAGAGCATTACAGAAGTCCAATCAAGATGTAATAAAAGCACGAATCAAATCAAATCAAATCAAACTTTATTTGTATAGCCCTTTTTGGGCTTAAAAACAATACAAAGTGCTTTACATTATAAAACAATTTACATCAAAATAGATAAAACACTAACACACATACACATCCCCTTTCACCCACCCCCAACCACCCTCACCCATGCGCTATAAGCCCTATAACAGTTAAAAGAAGATGAATGGCCAGGTGCATTTGTACCAGATGTGCACCAGATAAGGAAATGATATTCTCAGGGAGCCTCTACACAAAGGGCCACCCCCAACCAAGACCACCCAGGGCATCACCATGGGGGCCACCCGGGTCCGGGCAGATAGGACCCACGCCACAACTGTAAAGCTGCAGCGCCGGATCCCGACCCAACAGACAGGGACAGCCCCCACAGCAACACCCATGCAGTCAGAGCAGGGGCAGCCCTTGGTAAAGAGGACCCCAATGAGGAGACGGCTGGAGTGATAACTAAACAAAAGTAAAATCCATTTAAAAAATAATAAAATAATAAAATTTATACTAATATGTAAATAATTATATAAAATAAATAAATCAAATTAACTAAAAAGATGTAAATCAATATATAAAATGTATAAATAATTCAAATTAACTAAAAAGAAGAATTAATATGGGTTAATATAAGAATGTTAAAACTTAGTTACAAGGTAAACTAAAAAGGTAGGTCTTAAGTGTTTTTTTTAAAAACATCAACAGTCTCTGCAGCCCTGAGGCCCTCCAGCAGGCTGTTCCATAGCCGAGGCCCGTAATACTGAATGTGGCCTCGCCATAGGTTTTGGTACGAACTTTAGGAAGAACTAAAAGGCCAGTATCTGAGGACCTCAGGGTCCGCGAGGGCTCATACTTTAAAAACAGGTCAGATAAATAAGAAGGCCCAAGACCATTAAGACATTCACATATATCAGACATATTAGATTTTTATAAGATAAAACGGGTTTGATCAATGATAAAAGCCATAATTGATTAAAACTGGATTTCACTCCTCTATTAATTTGCATGTCAAGTTTAAAATCACTGTCCATTTTCACAGGAAGGTTAGTAATGACTGTTAGGGAAACAGACACAGGTAAAAATAGAGGTTATAATAATTGAAAGATTATATTAATACACATTTCTTGCTGTGATCATACCCCACAAAATCTGCTGGAAGTTGCATATTAAGTTTGTTTAAACAAAAATAGCAAAAAATATTTCAGTGCTGCATAAATCTAAACATTTTCTGGATTAAAAATGACTTTATATTCTGTGCTGTTCACTTGTTTAGTCTTATTTTAATTATTGTAATGAGCAATTGGGAAGCAACCATCTGGCATACAACAACAAAAAATAGTAATACAGGTTGGGATATTGAGAACTTACAAATGTTAAAAGCACTAAAATTCAGTGATTTGGTGACATTACAACCAGCAATAATGCATAAAATTAGAATTAGTTCAGTGCCTGACTGCATACATAACTGTCATTTGATTGTCAGGAAATATAATCTAAGGGGGTAAAAAAAAATTCTGAACATGTTAAGCATAAGAACAAATATAAAGAGCATGTACATTACAGTATATGGCATAAACTAATGGATTTATCATACTTGGGCTGCAGTGTCCAAAACATAGCAGATCAACAGTATGAGGTTCGCAGTGTGCCAAGAAGCATTCCTCACACCATTAGTGCATTAAGAATCTGGACTGCTGACGCAAGGAAGGTTGAGTCAACATATAAATGAAGTTGGCAAAATTGACAGAACCACTATCTGCAGCCTTAGCAGAAATGTTGTTTCACGAGAACGGACTTTTCTAGTAATTTACTCTCCAGTTTCAGTCACATGTTGAGGCTGAGATCCTGTTATGCTATGCTCAGCATATTAGAGTTTTCATTGTTATCAATACTGTTCCATGTGCCTATGACTTGTGGTGTTGACTAAGATAAATTCACTGTATGCTATAGCTCATAAAACATTTTAAATATTACAACTTTTATGCATCATGTTTTTTTTTTTTTGTTTTCTCTATTTTTCTGTTTTTTAATAAAATACTTTTTGTGTAATGATAAAATTCAAATTGTGAGCGTTTACCATGTATCAGGGGAGAAATGTTTGCCACATCACTTCTATAACCTCCAGGGTTCTTGTCTTGTTTCCACATCTTTAATCTTCTTTGTTACTGCTACAGCTGCCAGCTTTTCCATGGAAATATTACTGCCTTGAATATGTAGATAATGATTTCCTTTTAGATTTGGAAGCCCACATTCAGGACTGGAGCAGTAGTATTGACTCTGATTTGACCTTCAGTTTTGCTTGAATCAACTGGAACTCATTTTAGCAGTTAAGAATAAAGCCACATTGCTAGATCAAAATATGATAATCGTATTTAGATATTCCAGCAACATTAAACTTCATGCACAGCAACAAACAACATTCTTGGTTTTTTTGGTAAAGGCCTTGGAAATGTGTCCTCTGCAGTCTTGGTGTTCTGTTTTTGAAAATCTCTACAAGCTGCCACAGTGAAACTTTAATTTTTTTTTCTTTTTAATCAATCTTAACAAAGTAAATTTGTTGGCACATTACAGCAGCCAACTCGTCATTCGTGTGATGCTAGACAGGATAGATTTAAAGGAAAAACAGAATATACTTCTTGTTGTTTTTTTTGTTTTTTCAAAACAGCCACAGCTCTGCATGTTTGAAGCCACTAATATGAAAAAACTTTGCTCCATTTCACTTACCTCGGGGGCTTAATATTTTACTTCAGGCCATGACTACTGAATGTTTAACAATGGATATTTTTCCACTATAGATATACTACAAGAAGAATCTGATTTTTCCCTCCTTTATACAAAATGCCAGTGACAGAGCTTCATCATCATTCCAGCATCTGACCTCACACTTGATGCCTGTCATGTGAAATGACTTCAGTTCATATTTCATCAAAGGTTAATGCAGTTAAGCAATGCATTCTTGGAATTGAATAATCTTCATAATTATTGGATTAAATGTTCAGTTGATGGTTTACTAAGCAGCATACCTTCCAAATAGGATAAATGAAATGATTGTCTGCAGTTGTCAGTTTGTAGTCCACATGCTGCAAGGCGATGCAAAAAGGCCCCTGCATGTGGTGGGCTGCATTTATCCATGAATAGTGAAAGTTTTGCACTTTAACTTTAAACAGTGCCTGACATCTTTGTCCCACATTTCACCACATGGACTTCATTACTGTATTGTTTATGCGGGAGGCCCCAGTATCATCACAACAAAGCTGGTGAAATTTATTGCTATAAGTCAATGAAGTTTTTATAATTACATGGTGACAAAGACACTCTAGAAAAGAGAGTTCCAAAAAAGTTGATAAAAAAGGGCTTCTTTTCTCAAAAAGGTTTATTTCTATAACGTAACTTGAATATGCATGTTCATAATGCATGTTCACAATACCCAGTGGTCCCCAAGTGTAACTATATACTGTTTTTAAATTTTCATAGCTCTGTAAGTATGACTTAGTCTCTTCGATGGTCTGATAGACATTTCCTGTGGCCTTTTTATTACTATAGTAAGCTATCATATAAAACAACATTTACATCTATTCACTGAACTCTAAGCTTAAATCAAGTTTAACAAATCAATCAAAACCCTTTTCTAATTTCGGAAGGCTTTTAGAGGTATTCAACATAAGTAAACATGCCTTGTTTTGGCCATGTTTGCGGTTTTTAAATGCAACCTTATAATCAAACAGGCCTAACTATGTTTTTCCTTTTACCATATTTTGATGAATATTTTATATTTTATTTGATCATTTTTCAAAAAAATTAATATCACTCTAGCAGGGTTAGTTTGGTCATTACAGAAACTGGCTGCTTCTGCTTGGAGAACACTCCCGTCTGGGCTGGTTTGGTTTGCTGCCTCACGCTAATTTGTCCTGCATAGTAAATGTGGCCCAAAAACACTAGAAGATTTAAGGCCATAAAGGATAAACATCTTCAGCATCTGTTTTAGGGTTGGTTTGGTCACAGAGTCAGTCAAGGATTGCGCTTATTGTTACTGATGAACTGAGAGAATTATGAAGTTCTAGCAGCAGGGTAGAGCATGTTTGTAGGATAGAAAACACTCATGTCATGTGTGGTAGAACATTTCCAGTTTTAACTCACGTCATTTGTGTTCCAGTCTGCTTAACTTGCTTAAGAGCATATGTTACTTCATTTAATCAAGGTGTAGAAAACAGAGTTGACATGGCTGTATTTCACTGCTTTGCAGTAAAATGTTCTTTTTTCCCATACAGTGAAAAAAGTATGACTCATCAGTGAGTCCAAAGCCAGCAGATGGTAAAAGTTATTAGCTGAGAATCTTTTAGTTGATACAAGACCATATATCACTGTTTTGCTCCTTTACATCATTCCACTCCAGTGACCAGGGACAAACCTAGCATCTTATTTGTATGGTTATGCTTCTGTGAACATGAAAAGGCTTGTAATTAAATCACATGACTCTCATGTCCATAGGATCGAAATTCTCATGAGGCAATATCTGTTGTTTTATCTTATCAATATGTTTCTGGATATTTACAGCTGCTGTTGGTGAGCACTAACAAAGTCATATCTTTTTGTTGTCATTTTAACAGATAGCCTAATGTTCTATAAAGCTTGGCACACTAATGGATTTGGAATCCAGACCGACTCGGAGCATGTGATTGATAAATTAATTCATTCTACTAATTAACATTTAACATAGCAGTGGAGGGTTCATTTCTGAAGTTGTCTCGCTGTTGCTCACATGTGCACATAATTTTGAGTTGTGTTCCTTTTGTTGTTGTTGTGGTTTTTGAAGTCATGTAGCTTTTGCAAATATCTGATCAAAGCAAAAAACAAAACAAAAAAACCCCAAAACAAAACAAAAAAACAATGTGTATGCATTTATTTTTATTATAGTCAGCATTTTTCAGCATGTTTTAGCATTTCACACATGAGAATGTTATGAAATATTTTGGAAATTGTAGGACTATTTAGACCACCAAAGTATTGTCCCCCATCTTGAAACTTTTCTCTGGAAATCTAAACAAAACACAGACATGGCAGATGCTAAATCAATAGTTTCCCTGCGCACATAGTTTCAGGTCAGTCATGGCAGTCGGCAGGTAAGCTGATTATTAAGTGAAACTTTTTATGTGATGTCATATGCAGTTTCTTGCCAAATGCAGACCATGACATTCACTTAATAGGCACAAACCTTTTGACTGACTTTATTTATACCTCCATGTTCAAGACTCCCGCCCTGCTGAATAGTTTTCACATAAAACGGGGTTTAAACATAATAGGAGTGCATTCAAGCTCATCTTTCCCAAGTACCGTCACAGCAGTTGGTTGTTTTCAATGGTTTGAACTTGACTAGCTACAGATGTCACGGGGAGGATTTGGGGATTCGGCTTTGTTGTATTGTTGTATTGCTGTGGACTCATTAGTAGCTGCAGCTGTGAACAATCAGACACTCAGGAGATCAACGGGAATATAAGGAGGACTCATCAGAGTTTAAGCAGGCTGGCAGAGGACTGGAGACCTGCCTAATCGCTGGGAGAACTGTTCTGAGCTCTGGAGGAGCGACTGAACCGACGCAGTGCTGGGACAAGGCCGGGTCGACCTGGGAGTCAGCAGGCGGAGGTATCGGAGGTGCCAGAGAGGAAATCACCGACGGACGGGTGGAACGGGGACCAACAGGAGTGTGACGGGCAACCTGAAAATCAAATAGATCAACGCCTGCTAAGTATTCCCTAAAGGGACGTGTGTCAACCTGAAGGCTGAATAGCAAGGTTGGCCATCGTTGTGTGCCTATGTTTAATTCCTCTTGCTTTACACCTTGCAGCTCCCTGCAAGCATCGGACAGTCAGCGGACGATGTGGACCAGCTTGCATTGGAGGACGATGGTGGGTGATGGAGCACCAGGACACCGTGGGGTATTCCCCTCTAGCAGTGACGTCATCCGAGGTTCCCGCAAGCAGAGTGGAGTCACCCTCGTGATTGGTGTAGACTTTTTTTATTCGTACTGGTCGGAGGGAGGCCGATTTGCGATTTGCCCCACACCGATTTGCTTGTGGTGTGGTCGTGCTGGTCACATGAAACGGGATTGTCCCTCTGGTCCAGCCCCACAGGATTTTTAACTACCTCAGCCACTGTGGGGCGGGTGGCTGAGGAGGTGGCGCAGGTTGACGCTTCGCTCAAGCCCGCTTTAATTGGTCAGTGTCCACAGGTTGAGGTAAAGATGCAAGGTTGTGCCTTACTTTGCATCCTGGACACTGGGTCGCAGGTGATTTTGTTCAGCCAGTCGCTGTTTCAGCAGCATATGAAGTCACTGCAGGTTCATGGTGCCGCAGAGATTCCGTGGCTGTCCTTGAGGGCAGCGAATGGCCTTAAATTGCCATATGTTGGTTATGCCCTGGTAGATTTTGAGGTTGGTGGGGTGGTGGTGGCTCAGAGGGGCGTAATCATTGTAGAGGATCAGAACGGCCCATCCAATTAGGGGATACTAGGGATGAACGTCATTGGGCATTGCTGGGAGGCATTATTCCAGAGTGGACATCCTGGGCTGGCAGCCTTCAAATCTGCCTTGCCCCATGTAGAAGGGGAAGTTTGGGAGTGGGCTTTTAGAGTGTGCCGGTATATACCAGTTGCAGGGCCTCCTCAGGACTTCCAAGGGATTGCCCAGTTGCGGTCCGGGGAGAAAGTGGTACTGGCTTCCCAGGCAGAAACCTTAATATGGGCCTGGGTTCCCCAAGCAGCGGGACGATCTGGCTGCTGGGGAATAGCTCCAGTGAATGGAGGGTTGGAAGGTCGGTGGTTCAGATGCAGGCCGGTCGGTGGTTCAGATGCAGGCCGGTCGGTTGCCTTTACGGGTTTGTAACCCGCATTCCTACCCAGTTGAACTACCGGTCTGTAGGTCACTGGCCAGGGTGTCGCAGATCGACCCATCTGAGATTTGTGGGCAGAAAGAGCTGGTATTACGACTTACAGATGGCAATGAGGTAGAAGTGGATATCCGGTCTGTGAAGGCTTCATCTGGCAGTGATCATCCTGCGCTCGCCCTCCAGGGTGATGGGCTGAGCCGAGAGCAGCAAGAGAGGTTGACAGCTCTGTTAACACTAGCAGGACTGAAGTTTTGGGTACTCCCTTTGGGGACTGAAAAGGGGTCATTTGATCCCCTGCCTTGGAATGTGGTGGCTGAGGAGCCCCTGTTGTGATTCAAATGTGCCACTAATGGCAGGACTAAAGTTTTGAGTACTATTGCCTTGGAATGTGGTGACTGATTAGTCACTATTGTTATACAAAGATTCACCACTGAGCAGTCTTTGCAAATGGTTCTGAATGAAACAAGCCTTTTTGACTCTGAAGCAGATGACATCGACCTTCAAGCAGAGTCTGACTCAGAGCAGTCTTCGGAGGAAGATGTTCCCCCTCCCCTGAAAAAGAATCCTCAGCTTGATACCACGGTAACATAGACCGCAAAAGATAGCACAGTTTGGCGTAAGGAACAGGTTGGACGATGTCTGGATTTCACTCCTATTGAACCTTACGCCGCAGATGGAGAGCCAACACATGAAGCCAGAAAAAGGATCAAAACTTGCCTTCAAAGCTTTCTCTGTTTTCTCACTCACCAGACGCTTCGCATCATTCAAGCATGCACAATTGAGCATGCAAGGGAGACAGAGACTGTGGATTGGTTCATGGCCGTTCCAGAATTGATGGCTTTCATTGCAGTCATCATCTGGCGCGGGGTGACAAAGGTTTCATCATTGTCTGACAACTGGTCTGAGATGTATGGAAACAAACAGATCATGGCAACAATGGCTAGAGACCGCTTCAAAGAAATCACGCGACACCTTCGCTTTGATAGGCAGAACACCCGGCCTGAGCGAATGCAGACAGACAGGCTTTCAGCAATTTCTGAATTATGGGAATCATTTCAAAAGAACTATGTCACATTCAACAGACCTGGGGCCTCATTTACAAAGCTGTCGCACTCTCAAAACCCGGCATACACCAATTATAGTCAACTTTTGGGATTTATCAAAACACGACTTGGTGGTAAAATGTCCCTACCTCCACGCCAACTCTGACCCTGGCGTACGCATCTGGAGAAACGGAAAATGGCAACAAGGCAGAAAAAAATCCAAAGAAATGTTGTGAAATTTGAGACATTTGTTCAAAATAAAATATAAACTTTTACGCAGAATGTTGGACATTAACAAAATTTGCAAAAAAAAAAAAAAGAAAAAGAAAAAGCGTATTTGATATTGTTCTTCCACCACGTAAAACGTCAAGCAGTAAATCTGCTCTGAAATGAAGCAGTTCTACATGTTATAAATGCCATTTCACACAGTAAATAAGTCACACAGAAGCTGCCATAATAATAAAAGTCTAAATGAATAATTGCATTAAAATGATGTGTCGCCCATCATCAGGCTGATCAGGTATTTCCTCCACCTGCAGATACAGAACATGAAGTGATGGTTGGATATTAAATGCTTGATTAATATTTATCAGGGGTGTTTACCTGACCTTTTATAGCCAACATGTGGGTGTTACAAGATGTTCCCTCACGTGCGCAAAATTTAGTGTTGATCCTGATTTATAAAGCGAAACAGGCGTGGAACATGCGTGCACATCGTTTTGTAAATCGGGAAGTTTTTTTGCGCCGCATTTCCTATTTTCCATACGTACGCCACCTGTAGTCAGCGTTGCTACGCACAGTTTGATAAATGAGGCCCCTGGTTGGCACATCACAATTGATGAACAGCTTTACCCATCAGAGACACGTTGCCCTTTTCTGCAATATATTGCTTCGAAACCAGACAAGTTTCGGATCAAATTTTGGGTGGCTTGCGACCTGAAATCAAAGTATATCTGCAATGTCTTTCAGTATGTAGGCAAAGACCCCAGTCGTCCCAAAGAGGAGAGACTGTCTGAGAGAGTGGTAATGAAGTTGATAGAAACCATGTCTGGACAAGGGCAGAACATGTTCACATCAATTTCACTTGCAAAGAAGCTGCACCATTATTGAAACATTCAACAAGATTAGCAGAGAAATTCCCCTTCAGCTCGAGAGAGAAACTGCAGTGAGTTCAGCACTCAGGTCTTTTCAACGACTGACGCCACAATGACAGTGTTCGCAGCCAGCCGGAAGAAGACGGTGCACGTTATGAGGAGTATGCACAGTGTCATTCAGACTCAAAATAAAGCCAAGCACCATCACCCAGTACAACTTAACCAAATGCGGTGTGGATACCATGGACCAGATGGTGTGGGAATACAGCGTACGGGCAGGAACAAGAAGATGGCCGGTCGCTGTCTTCTGTAACATGGTTGACATGGCAGCCCTGAACGGCCATGTTCTATATCAAGACTGCACAGGAAGGAAAGAAAGACGGCCAGATTTTCAGATGCGGCTTGCCAGTGAGTTGGCTGAGTCTCATGTAACGGTGAAAAAGATTGAAAAGGAAAACTGTCTTCGCAAACAGGCCGCCGCACCTGATGAACTCGGCAAAAGGAAGAAGTGGCAGGTCCAGCACTGGTGCAAAAAGAACCCTGCTACCAAACAGTGTGTTCATTGCTACAAGTTTACATGTGGCAAGAGCAACAAAGAAGTGCAATGGGAGTGCCAGGTCTGCTCAGACCAAGGACAGTTTTGAATAAGTTGTGTGATGTCAAACACACACACACACACACACTGTAAATATGTGTGAATATTGTTTGTGTTCTCTGCAATGTTGTTTCAAAAATATGAACAAACCATTCGAAATAAGCACAGTTTCTATTTTGTATGTTTTTAATTTTCTTACTTTCATGTCTCTTAATAAATTGAACTCAACAAAAAAGATAAATATGTGGCGATCCATTCTAAGCAATGCAAAAGGTTTACAAAAAAGCAGGAACATTCAAGCTGAAAAGAAGAAGATTGGAGTCAGAAGCAATGAAATTAGTTTCAGTTGCTGTAAAACCTAGTTCTTCCTTTTCTTTCTTCATTTCCTTTGTGCTGCTCTGACAATCTGCATATCAACTCACAGCAAGAGGCTGCCACATTATTAGCATACTGGTCAGACCACATTCCAAACAGGAGGATCAAATGATCCCTCCATAGTCTCCAAAGGTAGTCCTTCTAGTGTTAAAGAGATGAACTCATGTGTTCGCAGCTCATGATGAGGATTATGGGTGTACTCGGGCAGTGTTGCATTCTATACCCACAGGTGACGCCCCTCCAGTGAGGGAGTGTTACTAGCCTATTCCTCTCAGTCTCTACCCAGAGGTGTGAAAATTGTTGCAGGGGATACTAGCCCGTGGCACGGTGACTGAAATCTTGAGCCCATGGGCCGCACCAGTGGTGTTGGTCTGGAAAAAGGACGGATTGTGGCGGTTTTGTGTCGACTACTGCAAACTCAATGGTGTCACCCACAAGGTTGCGTTTCCACTTCCTTGGATAGAGGAGTCCCTGACGGGGCTGACGGGGCAGTCCAGATGGTATTCAACACTTGACCTGGCCAGTGGGTATTGGCAAGTTGAGGTTGACCCCTGTGACAAGGAAAAAACGTCTTTCACAACCCCCATGGGTCTTTATCAATGGGAGCGCATGCCCTTTGGTCTTTGCAATGCTCCAGCATCCTTCCAATGCCTGATGCAGAGATGTTTGGGTGAGCAGATTAATGACTTCCTGTTGATTTATCTGGACGATGTTATAGTCTATTTGGCCGATTTTGAAACACACTTGAAGCATCTGGAGCAGGTGTTTTCTCGGCTAGAACATCATGGGTTGAAATTGCACCCACAGAAGTGCAAGCTGTTCCAACAGGAAGTACGTTACCTTGGCCACATTGTGGGGCAGCACGATGTTGCAGTAGATCCAGAGAAGACAGCGGCAGTACGAGAGTGGGAGGTGCCCACTATGGTCCGTGAGGTTCTCTCATTTCTTGGGTTTGCAGGGTATTATCGATGGTTTGTCCCAGGGTTTTCTAAGATCACAGGGCCCTTGAACAATCTGTTAAAGGGGACAAAGGGAGCAAAGAAATCAAAGATAGTCTGGACTGCAGATTGCCAGACTGCTTTTGAGAAGCTCAAGGAGGCACTCTTGCAGGCTCCGATCTTGGCATATGCTGACTTTCAAGCCCCCTTCCGCCTTTATATTGATGCCAGCCTGCAAGGGTTAGGTGCTGTGTTGGCGCAGGTGCAGGAGGGGTGAGAGAGGGTCATTGCATATGCCAGCCGGAGCCTTCATCCAGCAGAACAGAACGATCAGAATTACAGCTCGTTCAAGCTTGAGTTGCTTGCCTTGAAGTGGACTGTCTTAGAAGTTTAAAGACTATCTCTGGGGGGCATCATTCACTGTGTACACAGATAACCGACCTTTGACCCACTTGCAGATGGCCAGCTTAGGTGCAACGGAGCAGAGGTGGGTGGCTCAACTCGCAAACTACACCTTCGAGCTGTGCCACAGACCTGAATGCAGATGCTCTCTCCACGTTGCCTGTGAGTGACAGTAGCAATATGGTTGAGGGTTTGATCGAGCCCACCCAAGGGGTAGAGCCAAAGGGCCTTGAGGTCTCTGAGGATGGAGGCCTAAGTGAGGGTTGGGGAAGGTCTCAAGAGGCTGATGCTGATCTGAGGCTGCTGAAGCAGTGGAAAGAGCAAGGCAAGTCCCTCCAACAGCTGGCCCTGACTAGCTTGACAGCCAGTGGCCGAAGACTGGCTCGAGAATGGGACCATTTAAATCTAAGGGATGGCATCTTGGTGCGAGAGAACAACGACCCACTGACTGGGCAGGTATTTTATCCAGTGGTAGTGCCAAGTGGGGAGTGTCAGAGGGCATGGACAGCCTACCACAAGGCATTTGGCCATGCACGAGGGCAGTGCATGGTGCAGGTTTTGAGGCCACAGGTATATTGGGTCGGCATGGCCGAGGACTCTCAGCAATGGGCTGCTGAGTGCCAGCCATGCGTTTTGGGGAGAGCCAGCCCAGAGATTCGTGCACCGTTGCAACATGTTGTGAGTCATTACCCTTTTGAGATCTTGACCCTAGATTATCTTTCTCTAGGGTGGGTTGGAGATACACACCAGGAACCAGTCAGCCATAACCACCATGAAGGCCATCTGCAGGCATGTCATTCAGGTGTTCGGGTGCCCTGAGCGGATCCTGACGGATCGTGGAGGTGCCTTTGAGTCCCAGGTCATGGAACAGCTTTGCCGGATGTATGGGTGTGTGAAGAGTCGGACAACTCCATACCACCCACAGGGAAATAGAGCATGTGAGCGGTTTAACCAAACCTTACTGGGGTTACTGAATACCTTGGAGCAAGAAGAGCAGACTGGTGGGCAGATCAGTTGCTCTATTTGTTGCAGGCATACAACAACACTCCAAATAGTTCAACAGACATTTCACCTCATTTTGTCTTATTCGGCAGGCACGCACGGCTACCTGTTGATATGGCGCATGGGGTGACTCCCCCTCAGGCTAGAGTTCCCCTGGACAGGTGGGTGGAGTACTTTCAGGAACAATTAATGGCAGCGTACAATCAGGTGATATGGCACAGTGGGCGCCGTCACAATTAGGACGGACACCATTATGACGCTAGGGCACGAGGCATCCCACTGGCCCCAGGTGAATGGGTTCTCTGCCGGAATTTCCGGAGGAGGGCCAGAGGGAAGCTGGCACCTTTTTGGGTCCCGGAGCTGTATGTGGTGGTGTCTCAGCTTGGCCCAGGTCAACCAGTATATGTGGTATGTCCAGAGGGTAGGTCTGGGCCAACCGTGGGGTATTCCCACTGGTATTCTAGCAGTGACGTCATCCGAGGTTCCCGCAAGCGGAGTGGAGTCACCCTCGTGATTGGTATAGACTTTTTTTTATATGTACTGTTTGGAGGGAGGCAGTCCGACCAGTACCAGTTTCCTCTTTTTTTGTGTGTGTGTTTTAACCTGCTGCCTGGGCTCAGGCTGCAGCCAAAGGACCAGCCACTCCTAAAGACTTCCACCTGCTGTAACATCTTGCCCTCCTGTAATATTGGATGTTTTAACAGTTTTTCTTGTGCATGTTGAGGGGGGTTTGTCTTGTAGTGGTTTGTTTTTTTTCTGTATGTCTTCCTACAAAGTGTTGTGCTTTTAACAGAGGGGGTGTTTACAGGGTGGAGGAAGTCTTCGGAGGAGTTGGCGCCCTCTGATGGCACCTTAGATCTCCGCCAGTCTCCGCATTATCTGTTGCCCTGGACAATCACGAACAGTGTTGGGTGGGGTCCTGGCTCCTGATTAGTTTCCGGGTCTTTACCTGACGCGACACAGATGTACTGCATGGATGGGAATCCCACAGTGGTCTATAATAAATGTTTAGTAATTATCTTTTAGTGTGCAGGGTCATTTCTATTGTTATTCTATCGTTTGCTAACTCTAAAATAACTCCTGATGTTTACCTTTCTTTTCTTTGCTTCTGACATTCTGACTGAAGACATGACCACCGTTCTCCAGCATTTGCTAAGGACGACATCAGGACTTGCCAGTCACATTAGCTATGGGTTGAATGGGTTTTGGTTCAGGACTTATGGCAGCAATATATTGTAAAGATAGTCCACAGAGCACTGATCTCTCAGCTGTCTGTGCAACAGAAAATGGTAGCGTTAACTCAGGACTCGCTGGAAGGAACATGTCCTTCCCTACCCAATTCTATACCCATAATTTTGTTGTATCTGGCAATAAACTACACAGATTTTTGTCAGACTGATACTGCAATCCTTTTCTAGGATAGGACGGGTATATACTCATCAGATTACAACACTGCGACTGTGATCAGTTGTTTTTATTTCCAGATAATGCTTTACATGTTTATGTTGTGGGCTGCACGGTGGCGCAGTGGTTAGCACTGTGGCCTCACAGCAAGAAGGTCACTGGGTCGATCCTTGGCTGGTTTGGTCAGTGGCCTTTCTGTGTGGAGTTTGCATGTTCTCCCCGTGTATGCGTGGGTTCTCTCCGGGTACTCCGGCTTCCTCCCACCATCCAAAGACATGCATGATAGGTTAATTGGTTACTCTAAATTGCCCCTAGGAGTGAGTGTGAGTGTGAGCGTGAGTGTGGTTGTTCGTCTCTCTGTGTGGCCCTGCGATGGACTGGCGAGCTGTCCAGGGTGTACCCTGCCTGTCGCCCAAAGCCAGCTGGGATAGGCTCCAGCTTCCCCGCGACCCTGAATTGGAATAAGCGGTTCGGAAAATGAATGAATGAATGTTTATGTTGTCATATCCCCAATACAATTCTGTATTTTGCTGAGATGATGTGATTTTGCCATCTGTTAGCTTGAGGGGATTGTAATGTGGTATGATATAATTTAATTAGAATGACTATATTGACTAGGGATGGGAAAATGAAATCGAAAAATTGAATATCAGAATTTTTGGCTTTACAATTTTAAAATAAATTTCTTAACAAAAAAGTTTTTTTTTTCAAATAAAAATAATCCATTATAAAATGTTTGTCATTTTGATTGTTTTTATTGATCTTTTTACTTGTCATCTTAGGCATTATAGCAGCATAATGATGGTCTGGCTAATGTGTTGTTTTTTCTTAATTGAAATAAAGAAAAATGACGAGCAAAAAAATGTTTTGTACATTTTTTTTATTTTTAATCTACAAAAATCAGCAATATTGAAGAATGGTGAGAATCACAAATAAAATCGAATCAAATCGGGACAAAAGCATATTGTCACTGCCCTAATATTAACACATAAAATCTTTCAAATCGTTTCTTTCTTTGTTTATCTCATGTAGCATCATTGCAGCAGATTGAAGGTCTGGCTTGGCTTCTGTGTTGTACCAAGCAAATTTGCTTTGCCAAGATGAACTTTGTGTATATGAAACTCTCCTCCATCCATCCATCCATCCATCCATCCATCTTTTATGCCCATTTATTCCAATGCAGGATGGTAAAGAAACTGGAGACCAATTAACATAACATGTATATCTTTGAACTGTGGAAAGATGCAAGAATACCCACAGAGAACCCACATATACCAGGGAGAACACGCAAACTACACACAGAAAGGCCCGGTTAGAACCCCTCCACCTGTGCAAAGGACAGAACTAAGAACCTTCTTGCAACCATACAGCCAAATATTATTTTTTATTTTATAAATGTCATTCTGTTGAAAAGCACTGACGCAAGCTAATAATAAAGCCAAGTAGCATAAAAGTAGCATGCACTGATATATTAACATGTATGTATTTATGTGTGAAATTTCTTTTGTATATGTCTACGTTTAGTTGGTAATTTAGAGTAACTAGTAATTTAAGTGGTTTCAAAGCTGAAAATTCTTATTAGAAGTAGTCTTACTATTATATTACATCTGATACTTAATATACAAAGTGTCTGCAATTGACCTTCACATAAAACTTTTCTTTGTTTAACATAAATGGACTTCAACTACATATATACATACATATATATATATATATATATATATATATATATATATATATATATATATATATATATATATATATATATATACATATATAATGATGTTTCATGTTTATAAGTAGCTACGCGAAAGAAGCAAGAAAAAAAAAAAAGAAAAGCAGCGAAAGCTGTTTTCATGGAGCCAAGTGATCTGGATCTCTAAGAAGAGCTGGAGCTCTTATTGCCATCGAGTCAGTTCTTAATTCTTATTTGTAAATGTTTTACTACAAGTTTATTTATTTACTTATCAGTAAATTCTTTATAGCTCAACTTTTATATTCTTCGTGTATGTGTGCTTATTCATTTGCCTTTAGTTGGAAAGTACAATAAAGCTGAGTTTATCGCACACTGCAGCAATTCCCACTAATAATCATGGATAATTGTCAGCCCAAATCTGTGTACCGTGTCTTTATCCAAAGCGTTTTATTGCTCTAAGAATGCCAAAAATTTTTGAAGTTCACTTTCCGTGTATTTAAATTTTATTTCACCACCCCAGATTTTATCTCACAAGTTTTTTTTAAATTTGTGCTCCTGATGCCATATTATGATCTTATTTGCGCTCTGTTTAAAAAAGAATTTCTTGCTATTTAGTCTTGCTAGAGTGACCTTGTTTATAGTGATTATTAGTGGTTGGACCACAGTCAACCCAATAAAGGCTATCTTAACACAAAATAATCAAATGCATGTTTATTCATTTAAATGCATTGTCACAGTAAGTGTTAGTAAGAATATTCAGTTAGAATATTCAGAACAACCAGTCATGCCTGCCACCAAGTCATTAAAATATTTATTTTATTTGGTGGTTTTGCAGCTTATTCCAACATGAGGAGGTAGTGTGTCTTAATGCCCCCATTTAATGGTTAAGTTCTGTCTCCCTGGAAGGGAAGCAGTTTTTTGGACAAACTGGGTCTTGTGAAGAGACAAAGTTGAAGGTTTTAAGCTGTGATCGCAGGAAGCAAAGAACATATCTGTTTTGTTAGGTTTGTGACCTGATGTGACTTGTCGAGCTATGCAGCAACAGTGATTTAATATTTATGACTGCAAATGCTGAACTTAAATGTATAAAGGCTCTTGTATAATGTATCCTTACATGAATCCATTTTTCTGGCAGATTCTAGGAATCAGAGCAGCTACAAACTCTTCTACCTGTTACATAGAAAATGCATTGATTACCTCATATGTGGAACATATGCACAAGCCACTTTCATTGGTTCCCATCGTGGAGCTGCCTTAAGCTTGTTACATACTCCACGAGAAGCAAGAACTGGGTTCTTGTTCTTGAGGCTGCAAGAACAAGAAAAAACGTCTTGTTTGTCAGGTCAATACATACTCCACGAAAAGGACGTCTGCAGCGGGGAGGGATCACTGCGGGGAGGGTGATGTCTGCTTTCATGTGCAATGAACCCGGTTGTTACCTCCACCAAGATTATGTTTTTCCCAGCGTCTTTTTGCTCAAGATAACTTAAAAGGTTACCTGGTGGATTTTTATAAAAAATTCAAGAGTTGTTGCAAAAAATGAAAAACTAATTAAATTTTGGTGGTGATCGACATCAACGTTTGGATCCAGGAATGTTTTAAAAGGACTCTTTAACACCGTGCTTGGCGGAAGTTTTCCACTTTCCGAGTGCTTTTCTAGTTTCATATTTAACAAGCAACTTCGTCCGCGGCAGGGTGGGTTGTGCACGCGGCTGGATCCGAGTGTTTTAATGCTACATGTAAAAATGTTTGTACTTTCTCACCAACTCGATCAATTGTTTTATCAAAACAATCCGTTTTGCCGGCAACAGTAAACACATGGAAGCGGCAACTCCGCGTCATGCTTTGTCCGTGTTAACCACGCCCACCTCAAATGTCCGACCAATCACATGATACTTCTCGCAGCCCCGCAAGAAAAAAGTTCTGCCAGCCCGGTGTGTCAAGAACTGTCTTCAAACGCGTCCGCGAGGACAAAATGACGTAATTTTCTTCTCAGAGCCTCGAGAACAAGAAAAAAGTTCTCGCTTCTTGTGGAGTATGTAACAGGCTTTATCTTCACATTGAGCTTCTACTGAACAGCTTAACTGCTCAAACTATTCCCAAAGAGAAGAACTGACACCTTCAGAAGAAGCTCATTTTGAAAGTTGTATTCATATTCCAGTTTATTTTTCATCTAACAGGCCACTGATGCAGCTGCCTTACTGCACACACTGCTCCAGATCACCTGTCTATGCCCCGTCTAGCTCTACCCTCACTCTGAAAGAAGACACTAAAACTGTCGCTTACCAGACTGGACAGTTTGTACTTTTGTTCTGTGCTTTCCCTGACTGCTAACCGACTGTTTATTCCCCAGTCTGTTCTCCCGTCGCTCTCCTCGTTCCCTCCTACATTGTATGGTTGCTGAGGGGGGAGATGCACTGGCATGGACTCAGAGTTTGCTGTTCTTTTTCTCTTCATATTTAGGTCCAGCTACATGTTACCAAAATAGCTGTTGCCTATGTGGCCGGAGGTCCTTTTCCCCCAGGCCACTACATGGCGCTGTGCTGCCGGAGTGTCACATGTTGGCAGATTGGCAGTACAGTGCAGGTATTTAAGCGCAGGTGGAACTCATGTTGTCATCTCCTCCTCTGGCTTTGTCTGGCTGCAGTGGGTTGACGGTGGCGTGGTCTGTCTCCAACAAAAAGTTGAGCTGGTCGCTCATGTGGGGCAGGACTGGCGCACCACAAGATTGTTCGCATTTGACGCTGCAGATCTGTGCTCCCTCTGTCCCCGCTGCGCTGATGCTGTGGCAGTGCTGGGCTGGGTACATGCAAACCCTCTTGGATTTCAAGTGATCCCGGCCCTGCTGTTTTGGCTCCACCTAATGTACTGGTTCGGCTGCCTTCCGGGCACTGGCTTAATGTCCTGGATCGTCCTACATTGTCTTTGAGTGCTGCGAGGGGCTTCTGACTGGATGCGGTTGGCCCTATTTTTTGGGCCCACCTTATAATTGTCTTTTTTTTTAACTCATTAGATTTTCTTTTGTGTATTTTGTTTATTGTATTTGGGTTTTTGTTTTGTTTTAATTAGTATTGTATTAACTTTTTATCCTGTGTGCAGGAGCTGTGGGCCGGAGGCAGCATTCCCTTCCCTGGTGGTGGGTTTTGGTTTCTTCACGATTGTTCACTTGGTGTGCAGTGCACAAGGGATTTGGTTTGTAAGTTTTCTCCTCTTTGTTTAAATGCTGCAATGGCCCATTTTTTTGTCTCCTCCATTTCAGCTGGCAGTCTGGCGAATCTAAATAAGATTTGGATTATTTTGTAATTTGTTCCAATAAACTTTGTTTTGTAACTTGAACGGTCTCTGCCGAGTGGTGACAAATTTGCGTGCCTAACCAGTGTGTTCTGGTTAGCAGTTTCCCAGGGGAAGCATTCCCCCTGGGTGGCGTTGTCAGCAACACATTTCGGGACCCTTCCCTTGCATCACGCCACATTCTGGCATTGTTGGCAGGATGACACCACGTTTATAAGGCAGAGACGTTCTTGTGTTCTGTTTTTTTTTTTTTTTTTTTCTTTTTTTCCCCTTTCCTTTTATTTCTTTGGTTTGTATGTTTTGCTATATTTTCAATTGTCTGTAATCTTTCTGACGTGCAGTGGTGGAGCCAGAGCAGCAGTGTTGGGATCTAGAGATCTCTTTATCATATCCTGTCATTAGGGTTGGTGCAGCAGTTGTCATGGAGGAGGAAGTGCAGCAGCTCAGAGAGCTCATGGTACAGCTCAAGGCCGACAATGAATGGTTGCGACAGGAGCGGGCCACCTTTCTGGCAGGCTCTGGCGGTGCGTCCTCTTCCCCTGCATCGGTGAGTGATATCTCTTCTGTGAGTGCTCCAGCTGTTACCGAGCGGCTGGTGGTCATTCCTAGAGACCGCAAATGTCCCATGTTTAATGGTAAAACGGGCATGGGGATAACTGAGTGGATAGAGGAGTTGGAGGCATGTATGCGTGTCCGCCGCCTTTCTGTTGTGGACCAAGCCTTGTTTATATTTGACCACTTAGAGGGAGAAGCAAAGGAGGAGATCAGGTTTCGCTCTAGTAGGGAACGAGGTGATCCAGCCCAGATTCTGGCCATTTTAAAGGAGCTTTACGGTTGTACAGAGTCTTATGTCACCTTGCAGCAAGCATTTTTTTCCCGGCACCAGCTTGAAGGTGAGTCTTTGCAGGAGTTCTCTTTAGCCCTAATGACATTAATGGATCGCGTAAAGCAGTGTGCACCTGACGGAGTACCTAATGCTTATGTCCTGCTTAGGGATCAGTTCATTGAGCATGTCTGTGATAGCTCTCTCCGCAGGGAGCTTAAGCAGCTTGTGCGCCATCGACCAATGGCTACAATGCTGGAGCTTCGTAGTGAGGCTATTCGGTGGGAGAGGGAGGGCCTTCCAGGAGGTGCTAGGCCACGTAGTTCTTCCTTGCCATCTGCCTACGGCCTCCAGTATGCAGTTCAGGGTCGCTTTCAACCTGCCCGTCCAAGTAGCGTGTCTGAACCTAGTTTAACTGAGTTGATGGATGTTTTGAAGCGGCAACAGGAACAACTGAACCAGCTTATGGAAACTGTAGCATATCTGCAGGTCCCTCACCCTCCACCGCAGGCCCCCCGTCGTGGTCCTGTAATTTGTAGGAGATGCCAACAACCAGGCCATTTTGCTCGGGAGTGTGAGGGTGAGCGAGCCCCTCCCCAACGCCGTGGTAATTCTGTGGCAGGACTGAGCTCTAGTGCTGCTCTCCCATCTCGCCCTGCTAACCAGTCGGAAAACTGAAGCCCACTGAGCTGCCGAGCCACAGCTCAGTTGGGGAGTCTATGGGCTCACAGGAGGGTGCAGCTGTTGATCTAATTGCTACCTGCCCAAACATTAATATCTCTGTTGGAGGGGTTATGGTCACCTGCTTGGTGGACACTGGTTCCATGGTTTCCACTGTGACAGAAAGTTTCTTTGTGAAGCAGTTTGCACCTTGGGGCTTCGATTGTCTTCGCTCATGTCACTGGCTTCAGTTACGTGCAGCAAATGGCCTAGCAATCCCATACATCGGCTATTTGGAGCTGGATGTGGAGTTGTGTGGAAAGGTGATACCCCACTGTGGGATCCTTGTTGTTAAAGACCCCCCTGGTGCTGTGTCTTCTGTCCCTGGTGTTCTGGGGATGAATGTGATTCGCCGGTGTTACCAAGAACTTTTTGGTGTATTTGGTCCTTCTCTTTTTGATTCCCTCCCTGTCTCAGGAGCACCTGGTCCAGTCATTGCAGCACTACAGCAGTGTCATAAGTCATCTACCTCTTATGAAAGGACCCCCACTGGTTCAGTGAGGGTTAGGGGAAAACGTGTGGTGCGCATACCTGGTGGGGTGATGAAGTTTGTGGCCAGTACCTGTCGAGAGAAATTAGCTGGCCAGAATGCACTGTTTGAGCCACTCGAGTCAGGTTTGCCAGCTGGGCTCTTGGCCTCCCTTTGCCTGGTGCAGGTTGTCCAGGGTACGGCGTATGTCCCAGTGGTCAATGTTGGAACGACCGAGGTGCTTCTCTACCCACGGACTGGGTTGGGGACGTTGAGTGCTGTTAAAGTTGTTAGTTTACCAGCTGGTGTGACTGAGGTTGGGTCATCAGCTGCAACAATGTCCTCACAGACAGCAGCCACCTCAGTGTTGGATAAAATGGAGACATTGGATCTGTCTATGTTGTCAGAGCAGGAGCAGGCTGATGCAAAATCCTTGCTTCATCGGTATCAGTCAGTGTTTGCAGCACATGAGGGTGACTTGGGCTGCACCAGTATGTTGTCTCATGACATCCCCTTGCTGGATGATGTTCCAGTCCGACAGAGGTACCGCCGCATCCCTCCTTCAGAGTATGAGGCGGTAAAGGCTCATATTAACCAACTCCTGGAGTCTCAGGTCATTAGGGAGAGTTGTAGTCCTTACGCTTCACCTATTGTCCTGGTGAGGAAGAAGGATGGGGGTTTACGCTTGTACGTGGACTACCGCCTCCTAAACAGTAAGACCCGCAAAGATGCCTTTCCCCTGCCTCGTATCGAGGAGAGTTTAGATGCACTTTCTGGGGCACGCTGGTTTTCTACCATTGATTTAGCCAGCGGTTACAACCAGGTCCCTGTGGCTGAGCAGGACAGGCCCAAAACTGCTTTTTGCACACCTTTTGGCCTTTTCGAGTTCAACCGCATGCCGTTTGGCTTATGTAACGCCCCAAGCACATTCCAGCGGCTGATGCAGAGGATGTTTGGTGACAAACAGGGTCAATCCCTGCTTTTTTACCTTGATGATATTATCATCTATTCATCTTCGGTTGAACAACATCTGCAACGGTTGGAGATGGTGCTTGACTGGCTTAAGAGAGAAGGCCTTAAGGCCAAATTCGAGAAATGCGCATTTTTTAAGCAGGAGGTTGGTTATTTGGGCCATGTCATTTCAAGTAAAGGGGTTTCCACTGATCCAAAGAAGATTGAAGCAGTGGCTAACTGGCAACGTCCACGTCATGTTTCAGAGCTGCACTCCTTCTTGGGTTTTGTCAGTTACTACCGGCGGTTCGTAGAGGGCTTTGCCAAATTGGCGAGTCCCCTGCATCAGTTGGTGGCTAAGCTGGCGGGCACCAAGTCAAGGAGAGGGTTAGGTCAGGCTTTGGATGCTGCTTGGACATCTCAGTGTGAGGAGAGCTTTGAGACATTGAAGTCTCTGCTCGTTTCAGCTCCAGTACTGACCTATGCTGACTTTTCTTGCCCTTTTATTTTGGAGATTGATGCTAGCCACAGTGGTCTTGGTGCTGTTCTTTCGCAGGAGACAGACCGAGGTGTGAGACCAGTGGCATATGCCAGTAGAGGCCTTCGGCCTACAGAGCAACATGTCGAACTATAGTTCCATGAAGTTGGAATTTCTTGCGCTTAAATGGGCCATGACTGAAAAATTTAGGGAATATTTGTTAGGACACAAGTGTGTTGTGTACACTGACAATAATCCGCTGAGTTACATCCAGTCTGCCAAGCTTGGGGCCACAGAACAACGCTGGGCTGCACAGCTCGCTGCTTTTGACTTTTCAATAAAGTATCGATCAGGCCGTAGTAACAGGAATGCTGATGCACTATCCCGGCAGTATGTTCCAAATGAGCAGGCAGTTACACCCAGCTTACTGGGCACTGCGGTTCCCCTTGACCTGCGACAAAGTTCATCTTTACCCTCTTGTGAGGCGGCAGTGGCAATCCAGTCCTTGGTTTCTGTGCTTCCTGCTCATTCTGCGTTAGACCTATGTTCTTTGCAGGAAAATGACCCAATTCTTAAAGAGGTGTTGGTGTTCTGGCGGCGCAATGCTCCTCCTACATCTGGCGAGAGGCGGCAGCTTTCCAGGCCAGTCATGACGCTGTTGCGCCAGTGGGACCGCCTGGTGGAGAAGGAGGGTGTCTTTTTCACCAGGTGTTTCACTCAGATGGGGGAGAAGAGTTTCTCCAGCTTTTGTTGCCTGTAGCCCTGAAGCAAGATATATTAAACCAGCTACATCAAGAACATGGTCATCAGGGCATCGAGCGGACCACCGAGCTAGTACGGCAGCGCTGCTATTGGCCCGGCATGTCCTCCGACATTAAAAACTGGGTCCAACAGTGTGAGCGTTGCCAAGTTGCTAAGGAGTCTGGTCATGTGCCACATAGTTATATGGGTCATTTGCTTGCTGCACGACCCAATGAGATTCTAGCCATCGACTTTACACTGCTGGAGCCTTCCAGAAGTGGAATTGAGAATGTCTTGGTTATGACAGATGTATTTAGCAAGTTTACAGTGGCAGTTCCTACACGAGATCAACGGGCCTCCACTGTGGCCCAGGTTTTGGTGTCTGAGTGGTTTTATAAGTTTAGCGTGCCAAGTCGTCTGCATTCAGACCAAGGACGGAGTTTTGAGAGTTCTCTTATTGAACAGCTCTGCTCACTCTATGGCGTTGTTAAATCTCGCACTACTCCATATCATCCTGCGGGTAACGGTCAATGTGAGCGGTTCAACAGGACTCTCCACAACCTCCTTCGCACGCTGCCAGTGTCACGTAAACGTGACTGGGCTTCCTGTTTGCCTCAGGTAGTGTTCTGCTACAACACCACGCCCCATCAGAGCACTGGTGAGTCACCCTTTTATCTAATGTTTGGGCAGGAACCACAACTTCCTGTGGATTTCCTTTTGGGTCGTGTCCAGGATCCAACTCCTGGTATGGTACAGGATTGGGTAGTGGAACACCAAGCCAGGTTGTGAGTTGCGTTTGAGGGTGCTCGGGAGCGACTGCGGGTTGCTGCTGACCGCCGAAAAGAGCGGCATGATCAACGGGTGCGGGAGGCACCTCTTCCTGTTGGCCAGTTGGTCTATTTGAGGGACCACAGGGTGAGAGGTAGGCACAAAATCCAGGACCTCTGGAGTTCTGTGGTCCATAAAATTGTTAAGGCTCCGTCTGGTGAAGGAGCAGTGTACACGGTGGCTCCTGCGAAAGATTTGCAGAAAGTCCACAATGTGCATCGTGACATGCTCAAACCTGTGATTCAGCCAGAGGGGGAGACCCTTCCTCAGGTTTCATCTCCAGGCACTGTGGTGGCTTTAGACGATAAGGATAGCTCTGGTGACAGTGACGTGTGGCTTCTGGTTCCTGATACGCCTACTCCACAATTGACAGTGGTTACAGGTATGTTACAGCCTTCAGGGTCCTCTGTGGTTCCCTTACAAACTGGGCCTGTCCCAGAAACACCACGACCACATGGGCAGACTTTACCAGCAGTTCCCCTGCAGTCCTTAAGTGACCAACCGAGTACAAGTGAGCAGGCTTTACGTTGCACTACTCGTCCTACCGCTGGTCACCATTCGAATGTTCATCATCTCCCTCGCACCGCAGATTCCCGAAGCAATATAGCCGATGCTCATTTTGCTGTTTTTAGGCCATGGTGCTAAGGCTGGCCTTCGTTGTGATCCATCGTTGGGCCGACGATGCAGAATGGGGGGATAGATGTGGCCGGAGGTCCTTTTCCCCCCAGGCCACTACATGGCGCTGTGCTGCCGGAGTGTCACATGTTGGCAGATTGGCAGTACAGTGCAGGTATTTAAGCGCAGGTGGAACTCATGTTGTCATCTCCTCCTCTGGCTTTGTCTGGCTGCAGTGGGTTGACGGTGGCGTGGTCTGTCTCCAACAAAAAGTTGAGCTGGTCGCTCATGTGGGGCAGGACTGGCGCACCACAAGATTGTTCGCATTTGACGCTGCAGATCTGTGCTCCCTCTGTCCCCGCTGCGCTGCGCTGATGCTGTGGCAGTGCTGGGCTGGGTACATGCAAACCCTCTTGGATTTCAAGTGATCCCGGCCCTGCTGTTTTGGCTCCACCTAATGTACTGGTTCGGCTGCCTTCCGGGCTCTGGCTTAATGTCCTGGCTCGTCCTACATTGTCTTTGAGTGCTGCGAGGGGCTTCTGACTGGATGCGGTTGGCCCTATTTTTTGGGCCCACCTTATAATTGTCTTTTTTTAAACTCATTAGATTTTCTTTTGTGTATTTTGTTTATTGTATTTGGGTTTTTGTTTTGTTTTAATTAGTATTGTATTAACTTTTTATCCTGTGTGCAGGAGCTGTGGGCCGGAGGCAGCATTCCCTTCCCTGGTGGTGGGTTTTGGTTTCTTCACGATTGTTCACTTGGTGTGAAGTGCACAAGGGATTTGGTTTGTAAGTTTTCTCCTCTTTGTTTAAATGCTGCAATGGCCCATTTTTTTGTCTCCTCCATTTCAGCTGGCAGTCTGGCGAATCTAAATAAGATTTGGATTATTTTGTAATTTGTTCCAATAAACTTTGTTTTGTAACTTGAACGGTCTCTGCCAAGTGGTGACAAATTTGCGTACCTAACCAGTGTGTTCTGGTTAGCAGTTTCCCAGGGGAAGCATTGCCCCTGGGTGGCGTTGTCAGCAACACATTTCGGGACCCTTCCCTTGCATCACGCCACACCTATATAGCCTTGTGTTTGTGGGCTGCTACCTTTTTACACAGTGCGTTGGGCCTGTATGATTGGGGGGGGGGGGGGGTTTACAGCCCTCTTATACATTGTTTTCCCTTTTACTTATTTGTAAAAGACTGAATAGGAACACCTGGCCAGTCCTCACTAAATGCAGCCTGATGACCCTCTTGCCCCCCCCCCCCCCCCCCTCCCCCCTCTATTTTTGTGTAAATTTTTTTAAAGTTTGAGTTGAAGCATATGTGTTTTGCCATCTTCATGTCTCTCCACAGATGGTCCACAGCACTGATGTCAAGCGGGGCTATTCAGTGTGGTCAGACAGCCAAGTCATTGCAGAGTCCTTGTGATTTAAAACTTTTTCTTTCTCTCTACACATTTGCCTAAGCCTTTCTCCTCATGGGAACACTGAAAGCTTTCGACATGGTTTCATACCCTGTTTGTTATCTATGCCTTGCCACAATTTTATTGCAAAGGTCTACAAAAAATTCCTCAGACTTTATGGCTTTGTAATTACACAGGTTTATGATTTTTTAAACTATGTCCAATTAATTGTTTTGTTACAAACTGGATTCCAGTCGAGTTCCAGACTCGATGTTGTTAAGGTGCACAGGATGCATCTGACCACAAAGAAATAGTGTTTTAAATTTTTAAGACCTTAGGAAGGTCTAAAG
This sequence comes from Telmatherina bonti, assembly GCF_933228915.1. Taxonomy (NCBI): domain Eukaryota; kingdom Metazoa; phylum Chordata; class Actinopteri; order Atheriniformes; family Telmatherinidae; genus Telmatherina; species Telmatherina bonti. Next base: position 18,990,480 of record NC_136620.1, on the reverse strand, counting down.
TAAGGCTGGCATTTTATTTTTTTTATGTATATAAATTTTAATTAAAGTGACAGGATATAAAGAAACATGACAAAAGGTCAAAAGAAAATTTACAAGGTCTGAAAGTAAAAATGATAGATTGATGGTTGCATTTCTAAATGAATAAAATGTGAGTCTTACGGCTGCTCCTCATTAGAATTATAGCAATAAAATATATTGCATATTGTTATTATTATTATTTATGATAATAATAACGATAATAATAATAATAATAATAATGATGATGATGATGATGATGATAATAATAATAATAAAATTAAAAATACAATAAATACGAGCATTTTCTGTGTATATTGCTGACTGGAAAACTCCACAAGTAACAGGCACTTTGTTACTTTCCTCGAGGCCGCAGGAACAAGACAGAAGTTTGTTTTATCTGGTTGTTAAAGTTGGAAAAAAATATCCATTAATAAATCACTGCTCTCTGTTAGTTTACCTATTCCAACATCAACAAATTTAACTTGGGACACAATGTTGAATAATTGTCCATAATTTTTGCACTTAAGTTTGTTTTCAGCATTACAGATGTAAGTGATTTGTTTTTTTCTCATACCATCTGAGTAATTAGAGACTCATATTAATCATATTTACTGAGGGAAAATTTACAGAAAATATACAGATGGAATAAAAAAATCTTATTTTGAGACATTGTCACCTTCGAACCCTGAATCATGTAAGCCTGGTTCAACCACTGAATTCATGATTAAGGGACACTGTTCATAATTTGTCCCATGCTATGCTGTCGAGGTCAAGATATTTAAAGGGATCCTACCAGCAACTCGTTTGACTTAATGTTAGTGGAATTCTGCAATGCATTCACCCCAGTTGCCCGTTTTTGATTTATTGTTCCATCGAGCATTACTCCAAAACTCCAGAGGATGATTGTATGGGTTTTGGCTAACATTAGAAAAGCATTCAGATATTTTTATTAGAGCACAGATTCCTGGCGTGCAACTTTGACACAAACACCATTTTCTCAAAGCTCCGCTCTGATTGTGGAGTTATTAATAGTTAACATTAACTGTGGTTGAGAAGCTTGAGAACTCAGAATGTTTTGTGTGTTCATTTTGATTGTCCACTGGTGTGTTGCATCATGACACACTACTTTAATGCAGATTGCCAAACATTCTGGAGAAGACACGTTTTGGGGTCTCTCGATATGATGGTAGAAGCTTTGGGTTTTGTGGGATGCTCTTTGCATGGTACTGGTCTTTAAGCTGGACTTTTCGAGCTCTAAACTATTGCCACAGCACTCTCTCTACCCCTTTCAGAATCACCATTTTCACAAGAGAGAAAAATAATGTTTTCCATCCATCCATCCATCCATCCATCCATCCATTTTCTTAACTAATTAGTCAACTTCAGGGTTGTGGGGAAGCTGGAGCCTGTCCCAGGAATCATTAGGGGAGAAACTACTATAATTTGCATTTTTGAAAAATGTACCTACACAAGTATATGCAAACACAAATGTTTGTAGAACTTACTGAATTTCTTATTTTGAACAAGAATCAAAACTTGGACAAAAACTTCTCATGAAAAAAAAGACTCAAAGAAGGTAATTCACCAACTAGTGATGTAAAATATGTGAATTGTTTCCAGTCAACTGAGTAAAACATTTTAAGTAAAAGTAAATAAATAAATATATATATATGAATAAAAAGCAGGTAGGTTTTGAAAGAAAAAATACAAGTATCCTCATTGATTAGAGGTTTTCTTATGGCAACACAACAGTTTTGGTTCCTTCACATTGTTCATGTGGATATGTTCTTACTTTCGACTGCTAGTTTTATTGTCTTTTCACCAAACATTTCAGTAACCGCTGATCACCGTCATTCAGGAAATTTTTAACAAAATGAAAAAAAAGGCCTATTTACTAGTTATTAATATGTGATATGCCAAAATGATTATGATGCATTATTTTATTATTACTGTTATCAATCAGCAGCCAGAAGACAAGTATCAGAGTACCACTGTGTATGACTGGGTTTAGAGCCAAGTTTTCACCTTAAAATAAAACAAAATAAAAGAAGACATCTTCTTTTAACTGTTATAGGGCTAATAGGGCATGGGTGAGGGTGGTTGTGGGTGGGTGAAAGGGGACAATGTGTATGTGTGTGTGTGTTTTATCTATTCTGATGTAAATTGTTTTATAATGTAAAGCACTTTGTATTATTTTTTAAGCACAAAAAGTGCTATACAAATACAAGTTAGATTTTATTTTATTTGAAATGGTCTCATAAACTTTATTTATGTGGCATTATATGGTTTAACAGACTAACATGCTTTCCATGATGTGTCTTTAGAACATTATGATTCAATTCAATTACAATTCACTAAAACACTTATTGGTGCATCTTTTTGACAGCTACACTATGGGTGCAAATGTATAACATGGTTTCATATACTTTTTATGAACCCAAAATATCTTAGTTTAGTTTGATATAACGTTCATAGTATGGTTTTTATTCAAGTCCCCCCCCCTGTTTGGACAGTGTCTCTGTACTGAACCCCACAATGCCCTTTGTGTTGTGGTCTGCAGCCTGTATTTGACTGATCTAAAGTGAACTGAGACCGAGGTTTTGTAGGCAGACCAGAGCATGGTTCTTTGATTCACATCAAAGTTCAGTTGCATATTTACGCCTCTCAGTACTAAACAGACTTTCAAGCAAATTATTGGGGACTTGAATCAAAAATGGCAGGTGTGAATGCACCCACAGAAGTCCAGGTGCTTCCACGCTCCAGTTTTTAATGCAGATGGTGCTGGTAGGATTTAACGCTCAGCCGTCATGTGTTATATTTACACCACAGACCGTCTGGACACCTCACTGTAATTTCATTTTCACCATTTCTACTTTGAAATATTGTGTCATTATTGTGCCAATCAATTTTTGAACATTTACTGCATACAATGCATTTAAAAACACTTTCCCCTCATCCCTTATTTGATTACCTTGATATGACAGGAGGTTTAGTTCAGTTTTGAATGTTTTAGATGTGATCCTACTCCAATACACCTGATTCACATTGCAGAACCTCCTCTCTTTGCTTGCCTGCTAACAACATACTAATTTATTTAGGTGGGTTAAAGGGGTGTTGCCTCTTAAACATGCAGGGCGGTGGTACCTGAGGACCAGGATTGAGAAACACTGGTTTAGTTTAAAAAAGTTAAGGTATTTTAACACTAGTTCACTTATCTATTTTAACACTATGTGATCTGAAGGATGTTAACAGTTGCCACTCAGTTATATGGGAAATGATAGGTTGTAAAAAAAAAAAAAAAAAAAAAAAAAAAAAAAATATATATATATATATATATATATATATATATATATATATATATATATATATATATATATATATATATATATACATATATATATATATATATATATATACATATATATATATATATATATATATATACATATATATATATATATATATATACATATATATATATATACATATATATACATATATTATTATATTATATATATATATACATATATATATATATATATATATATATATATATATATATATATATATATATATATATATATATATATATACACACATAAGGAATCTGGAGGAAAACATCAAGGCAGACTTTAGGACAAGTTGTGCACATCTGTATACGTTATGCAGTACTAGCCAGTAGCTTAGAAGGCCCTACCCATTCACTTTTACTGTTTTTTTTTTTTTTTGCATGTACACACATACACTCTGACTCACAGGGATACAAATTTGATGGCTGAATAACATTTTTGTGTGTGTGTGTCTGATGGGCTTTGTCATCATGGCATGAAGTTATGATGATTAACAAAATATGACACAAGGTTTAGTTTAAACAACCTTCTTTCTGGGTGTTCTCATAAAAAAATAACCAAAATAATATAATAAAAAAAAACACAAGAAAAAAAAGGTTGCTAGTTTCCACTTTCAGCTGTTGCTGTTTGAAGAAATTATGTTTGCACGTCTTGAAATGTCAAATGTAACGCTAATGTCACATCACACTTGAAAGCCAAAGCACACATGAACCGCTTCAGGTCTCAGTGGGTTAACATCAAGTTTTGTCTTGAACAGTTTAGTTCAGTACAGATGAGGGTCAGTTCAAATAAATATTAAAAAGAAAATCCGTAGACTGCACGTCTCCCATTTCGGAACAGCAAAGTCCCGGAGATTATGTTGGGGTAATTTACTGGATCATTGTCTTTTACTGTGGGATCTTTGCATCCAAATCCAACACTGTAATCTTAAACTAACTGAGACCAAAAGAAACTGTCCAAGCGAGGATGTGTCTCAGTTTTGGCACAAGGCTTTAAAAAATATTCAAAATAGCCACATTCCCAAATCTGCCGTATGGTTGAACAGCCTTAATAGGAAAAACTAAAGCACACAGCAGTGCTGCTACACCACATGTCCACAGGCCTAACTGGAATGAGAAGCAGTTCAGTTAGGGTGACACATTTTGTTCATGCTGCATTAACTGCATCATGTTTTCAAAATTTCAGATGGAAAACAAACACGATAGAAACTAGAACATTGTCAAATCAGAGTGGGAGATGAAATATACAAGTCACATAAACAACATATTAGTACGATACTTCAGAGGTCACATGGCAGTGCTTCAGATAAATTAGAACACCTGGAAGGGTTTGTAGCTTGTGTTATGTCATGAACGAGAAAACAAAATGCACAGCCTGAACTTCCTGTTGGGAAGGAATTCTTGGCAACAGTCCACTTTTACAATTTCAAAATCTCAAAAAATACTGTTACCTGGACTGACAGCAGTCCGCACCATGATCTTCTGAACTCTGCAACAATTTTCACAAACAGTGTTCAAATCCTATGAACTTTGTCTTTTTCATTTTTTAAATTGCTGTCAACGAAACAATTCACAAAAATTTTTTGTCACAGTGATACTAAACCAATAACCACTATATCTACTCTTTCAGCTTTTGTCATTCATTGAAAATAAAATAGCTTGCTTGTGATTGCAAGTACATAAAAGATACATTTTGGAATTTGATGTGCACCTGAGCAGTATTTGATTATGTTTATGCGGCATAAATATAGCTTGTTTGCGTCTTTAATGGAAGTAACAACTACAGTATTGAGAAAATGAGTCACAGCAGGGTGTCAGTGTTAATGTAAAGGTTAATTAATTAAACCTGGAGTCTGTGTTAGTGTGCTGTATGGGACCAGTTGCTTCTGTGGGCCACGATGCCAACAACTCCCAGTCTTTCAAGATCGTCTGAACTTTTCATTTGGAAAAAAAGCCTGGAGTGGGTTAAGAACTGATACAAATGATCTACAGTTACTCATAGATTAGCGGCATCTCTGTTAGGACTACATGATTTTTAGGTGTTTCTAATAAGATGAATCATATAATGGGCACAAACATTGATTTTGTAAACTCAAAATGCAGGGAACTGCATTACAATTCAAAAACAGTGGAAAAAGAAATAGAAAATATTCCTGGCCGAAACTTAACAGGAAAAAAAAAATTAAAGTGTCATTTTAAATACTTTAACAGCTCCAGCTACTCTGTAATACAATATGATATCTATGATATTTTACAGTACTTATAACTTTTTCAATGTTTTTGGCCCCTCTCCCCTTTTTTTTGACTGGGGGTCGGGGGGTATGGTTGAGATGAGAAAATTAAACGTGCTTTAACATAAGTGACTTGATTTGTCACTATTGTTATGATTATTTTAATAAAGTCACTAGAGAGGTCTGAAAACTTGATAAATAAAGTGTCAAAGTCGCTAAGTTGTTAGCTGTGCATCAGTAAAATTGGTCAAGGAAATCATGCACAGATAAACAGTTATTAAATGCACCAGTAATCTATTACATACATACTTCTCCAGCATGGGGGACATGGCCCCAAGTGCTCCAATGACTACAGGTACTACTGTTGCCTTCATTTACCAGGCGTTCACCAGTTCTTCCTTGAGTCCTTGGTATTACTCCAGTTTGTTGCTTTCTTTTTTTCATTAAATTGATATTTCCATGGGGATGGCTACGTCCATCAGGTTTCCTGCTTTGTCCATGATCACTATTTCCACTTGGTTGGTCATCCCCATTTGTCGGTCAGTATCTAGAAGTACAGGATCTTAGCCGTCTCATTCTCGACCATCTCACCATCCTACTTTTTCTGCCAATATTTTGCACCCTGCTTTGCTTTCTTTGATTGTTTTAAGATTCTGAGCAATCATTGACCTGCCATCATGGCTCCCCTTTGCTGAAGCTCCAACAGTGATATTACTTGCCATTTGGAGATGTTGGAACACTGACCAACAAGTTGCTTTGATTTCAGTGTAAGATGGGGGTATCTATGTAGCCATTTCTCCCAAAACCCAGAATTCTTTATGATTTTTGTTTATTATTCTTTTTTAAAATACGTTCTGAAAATACATTTATAAATCACAGTATTTAAAAATCAATTATTATTTCAATCTAAAATGTGTAATTACATAACACTTTACGAACTATTGGTTTGAAATTGCATTTAGCAATCTATTTTTTATTTAATTATTAACAACTTCTTATAAAAATGCCAAAATGCTTTTTCAAAATGTACATGTGATTTTTTTATTTTTTTATTTTTATTTAGAATAAATAGGGAAAGAAAAAAAAATCATGTCTTCATGGAGTACTGTGTGTCGAGTGTCAACATTGGAACATCGGACACAAATGTAAGCACCTGTGGCTGCTTCAAATTTAGGAAAACCAAACCAATAAAAGCTGTATAATCATACTAAGCGAGCCCTTTATCAGCAAGTTGTCCTTTATTGATACAAACTACATGTTCCAGTTTTAGGTATGTTTAAGATGAAAACATTTCATTGTGAAAGTTAGTAGCGCCTGAACATACTGTATAGCTCCTGATGTTAACATTTCCAAGGCAGTTGATCTTCTTATCTGTGGTATCAATTACATATTTTCTGTGCCACATCAGGGAAAGAACAGGTGTCTTTCATGTCATCATGCTAAAAGAGTGAGATAGCTTTTGTTTCCATTTTCTTCTAAGCTAGCTTTCATTATTATCATGTTTCGCCTTTGAAATCACTCAAAAGGGGGGCTGAATAGGGTAGCGGCGTGTTATTCAAGTCTAGATAAGATGGTAACACCCATCCAACTTCTTTTGTAAATGCATTTGCAAATAAAGACCCTCAAGAGAAACATTTGGTTTTGGCTGAAGGCTTCCGCGTAATTTAAAAAATTTGCAGTGATGTACCGCCAGATGTTCATTCACTTAATTTTCTCTGTGATTTTTTTTCCCAAAATGTATAGAAAAAAAAAAAAAAAAAGTTTCAGACCACATGCAGGTGGAACTGGGGGTGTGGTGGGGGGGAGGTTGGAAAAATCAGCTCTAAGCATATTGTACAACAGCTGGGAAGTGCTTGTGTGGTTCATTTATCCATGTCTGATTATAATAACAGCGCTCCAGATGGTCTGATAAACCTACAGCAGTTTTTGTGCGGGGGCGAGGTGCTGACCAATGTTCCCTTTGGAGCAGAAACGCGGCTGCTTAGAAACGGGATCCTCTCCAGAAATAAAAGGCTGAAGTTAAGTGATTCATCCTCAAGTAGAGCTGAAGAGGTCTGAATGCAGCGTTCAGGAGCCACTGAGTCACGCTGTGTGGAGGAGTGACCTTAGATCAGATGACGAGGGCTAGAGCTGTTACGTACTCTATGCACCAAGGTGATGCCAAACAAGAGCTTGGTAGGCCCTCTTGTCTGTCCAATTCATCTGCGCGCTCCCACACAAATGATCCATCTCCTTTTATTGCTGCCTGTCTGTGATTTATCTTCGTTCACCTTATGCACTCTCTACAAATGAAACCGTCTTCTTCTTCTCATGTTTCCAAACAGATTTTTTTTGTAAATATGTTTTGCTGTTGTGAGTTCATTAATTTTCACACAGCTCATTGAGAAGTTTACTTCAGATAAATGTTGAATAAGATTACAAGTTTATGTAATATTAGATGAAATTATCATGTAAAAAGTATAACATAAAATTCTAAATGCAAATATCTAATTAATAAAGAAAACATAAATTGTAAATGTTTTCAATAATTTTTCTTTTCAAATGGTTATTTCAAATTTAAAAATATATATATAATGTTTTGGATTCTAAATAGAAACAGACATGAAAATAAAATGATTAACTTTTATATCTTTTTAAAATATTAGCTATATAAGAAAACAATACACAATTATTTAATTAATTAATATTATATAATAAGTTTGAATAAAAAATATAGTAAAATAGCACATTACAGATTGAGTTTTGAAGTAGCCTGTTTTTTTTCTGTCATGAGATATAACCTAATCATAAAAACCCCAAAATTTGATCATCTGTCAGTTTGCAGTTGAGATGTTTTAAATAATACTATATTATCACTTTTATTTTCACTTAAATATTTTGTTCTTTTAACACAGAACAAAATGAATGAAACGTTTATCCTGTAATATTTCTACAACACAGCTCTAAACATGCTGCTTACCTTCGTGCTGAGATTTTAAGAGCATATCATTGGCTCAGGTGTCCCTTGGTGACCTGAGTATGGGACACGACAGGGTACTCTATCAGGTGACAAAGTTGTCAGAACACCTTGTTCCTTACAACTCATGGACAACAAAAACTGCACAACATGCTGTAAAACATGAAATACAACAACTATGTTGAACCTGCAGGAAAGTTCCAATGTTGCTACCTTTTTTTTTTTTTTCTCCCCGTAATGGTATTTTCTCTCATCAAGATATCTAACATATGTGATGGAAAAATTATGAAACACTAACAGGTCTTTGAAAATGACACTCAACTGCCATGTGCAGCTGCACGATGAAATTGTGCATCTGTGATCTTTTTATTTAGCCAATTATGAAAAAGAGTATAGATACGAAGAACGATGTGATCAAGAGCCAATTCAAATGTTTTCAACAACTCTTCTTACTTCACTCTCATCTGACAATGGTTAGGGTTTAGGAGTACGTGGGCCTGGCTGGAACTATTACATTTCATCGGTTGTAATCGTTAGGTGGACACTTCCCCACACAAATAACAGCCCATAAACATGCTATTATGTCACAATATTACACCATGAATTGTGAAATTGTTTGACATGTTTTGACCATGTAGATAAGCAAAGCTGGGATGTTTTCTAATGACAGTGTACTGCCTGAAGACCGAGCCATCAGAGAGGAAGTCGGGAATCCCGTTATACCTGTGGTAGTTACAGTATTCTGACACTGAATAACACAGAGTACCTCCATGTCATAGGCTGCATGGTGATGTAGTGGTTTGCACTGTGGCCTCAGCAAGGTCGCTGGTTCGAGCGCCAGCTCGGGGGGGGGGGACGCATACATGCATACCCGTGGGTTGTCTCTGGTTACTCCGGCTTCCTCCCACCATCCAAAGACATGGATGTTAGGTTAACTGGTTCCTCTACATTGTCGCTAAGAGTAAGTGTGAGCGTGAATGGTTGTTTGTCTATGTGTTTGCTGTGTTATGGACAGGCGACCTGTCCAGGATGTACCCTGTCTCTCGCCCAATGATTGCTGGAATAGGCTCCACCATCCCTGTGACCCTTAATTGGAGCAAATGGTCAAGAAAATGGATAGACAGACCTCCATGTTATGACACTAGAACCTTTCAGAGTGAAGGTCAGTATCAGTCACTAAAACTCAAGACAACTAAATAAAAGAAAACAACAACAAAAAAATTCATAAAAACAGTCCAGTACCAATTACAAATCTTTTGACACACATAAATCTGGATTTATAGACTAAAAAGAAGAAAATATCCAGAGAGCAGCAGTTGTCTGGAGCAAAATGTCTCATTGATGTTGCAGAGAATGGACAGACTGGTTGGAGAGGGTAGAAATAGCCTGGCAAGCCAGACTCTCTCACTGTACCAGAGTAGAGTCCGGGGACTCACTCGCATCAACAGATTTCTAGGGCAGGACAAACAAGCATGGAGTGAACCAATCAGATGGCGGACGTGACATCAGTAAAGCGGCAGCACAACAGTGGAAAAGAAACATGGCGTGCAGTACAGAAGACAGGTGTTGACCTGTGTTGTTGTGCTGTCTACATGGCGTTATTGGCAATTCGGTGTTGCATTTAAGGCAAAAAGAAACAAACTCCCACTACGTCCGTGCGCCATCTTGAATGTTTTGAAGAATACGGGGTGACGCAAGGCAAGAGACAAGAGGCAAGAGTATCCTCAGATCAACCAATTAGGGTGGCTGGTTTGTTTAAGACCGTTGTAAATCTCTGTGAAGGGGTGGGACTCCAGACTGAGTCACTCTGTATTGAATATATAGAGCACTCTAGTCTGGCGTGCCAGGCTAGGGAAGAAAGACAACAGGAAGTCAAATAACCACTGGTTCTAATTCAGTTATGCAAAATTGCACCACTGATCACACAACACATCGAACATTCAAGCAGATGGTAGATGCAAAAGCAGAGGCTACGCTAGAACAACACAAGTTCAGTGATTTGATGAATGCTTAAGTTTGGATGAGTTTGTTAAGATTAATGAAGTGGATCATTTGGGGTGTTATGATAACATGCTGATAACATGGAGACTCAAGATGGGTGCTATCGTCTCAGGAGACTATTGACTCCGGCTTTTAGGATACTCCAGATAGTACATG